>NW_016806642.1:9997569-10050365 GCF_001698545.2 Rhinopithecus bieti | reverse complement strand
GTAACCATTGTGGAAGACAGTGTGGCGATTCCTCAAGGATCTAGAACTAGAAATACCATTTGACCCAGCCATCCCATTTCTGGGTGTATACCCAAAGGAATTTAAATCATGCTGCTGTAAAGACATGTGCACACGTGTGTTTATTGTGGCACTATTCACAATAGCAAAGACTTGGAACCAACCCAGATGTCCATCATTGATAGACTGGATCAAGAAAATGTGGCACAGATACACCATGGAATACTATGCAGCCATAAAGAAAGGATGAGTTCATGTCCTTTGTAGGGACATGGATGAAACTGGAAACCATCATTCTCAGCAAACTATCGCAAGGACAGAAAACCAAACACCGCATGTTCTCACTCATAGGTGGAAATTGAATAATGGGAATACTTGGACACAGGGCGAGGAACATCACACACTGGGGCCTGTCATGGGGTGGGGGGAGTGGGGAGAGATAGCATTAGGAGTTATACCTAATGTAAATGACGAGTTAATGGGTGCAGCACACCAACGTGGCACATGTATACATTTGTAATAAGCCCGCACGTTGTGCACAGGTTTAAAGTAACTTAAAGTATAATTTTAAAAAAATTGCAAGTAAAGAATCTTGGCTGGGCGTGGTGGCTCATACCTGTAATCCCAGCACTTTGGGAGGCCAAGGCAGGTTGATCATGAGGTCGGGAGATTGAGACCATCCTGGCTAACACGGTGAAACCCCATCTGTATTAAAAATGCAAAAAATTAGCCAGGTGTGGTGATAGTCGCCTGTAGTCCCAGTTACTCGGGAGACTGAGGCAGGAGAATGGCATGAACACAGGAGGCAGAGCTTGCAGTGAGCCGAGATCACACCACTGAACTCCGGTCTGCTCAATAGAGCAAGACTCTGTCTTTAGAAAAAAAAAAAAAGAGTCTTGACCAATGAACTAATGATAGGTATATACTGTTGACATAAATGTGCAAAAATCCTCATAAAATACTGGCAAACTGAATCCAGCAGCACATCAAAAAGCTTATCCAACACGATCAAGGTGATACGCCACCTGAACAGAGCCACCTGAGGCAAGAGTGCAGTATTGTCTTTGGTCACACCGAATCAAAGTTGAGGGATCTTCTACCTGTTGTTGGAATCTGGCTAGACTTTGGAACCTGCGCAATACTGACTTCCACCCATTGGCTTGCCAAGAAGTTGAGACAAAGAGAAAAGAAGTCACCTATACTTGCCTGAAGCAAGCTGCACTTGATCAGCTTGATTTATGAACTCAGAGTCCACAGGACTGAATACAGGTGGCTCAAGAAGAAAGTATTAATTCTTTTCTGCTGCTATAACAGAATACTTGAGGTTGTGTGATTTATAATCAGCAGAGTTTAATTCAGCTCAGGGTTCTGGAGGCTGCAGTGTCCAAGGGTGCCAGTAACTTCTGGGAATCTGGTAAGGGCCTTCTTGCTGCATCATCCCATGGCAAAGGGTGCAAGAGTGTGAGATTGCACACACAAGAATGAGAGTGGGCAAGAGGGGTCTGGGCTTTCTTTTACCAGAAGTGCCTCCTAAGACAATGGCATTAATACATTCATGAGGGCTCATGGCTTAATCACATCTTAAAAGTCTCACCTCTTAATACTGTCCCAATGGCAATGAAATTTTAACATGACTTTTTGTTTTAATGTGCTGAGCTTTTGTTCATTTTTTCTTAACTTTTAAGTTCAAAGGTGCAAGTGCAGTTTTGTTACATAGGTAAACTTGTGTAATGGGGGTTTGTTGTACGGATTATTTCATCACCCAGGTATTAAGCGTAGTATCCATTAGTTATTTTTCCTGATCCTCTTCCTCCTCCCACCCTTTGCCCTCCACCCTCCAAAAGAACCCAGTGTGTGTTATTCCATGTGTTCTCATTCTTTAGCTCCCACTTAAAATGTGAGAACGTGTGTTCATGTGTTTTCATTCTTTAGCTCCCACTTAAAAGTGAGAACATGGCGATATTTGGTTTTCTGTTCCTGTGTTAGTTTGGCAAGGATGATGGCCTCCAGCTCCATCCATCTCCTTGTAAAGGACATGATCTTGTTCTTTTTTTATGGCTGCATGATATTTCATGGTGTACATGTACCACATTTTCTTTATCCAGTCTATCATTGATGGGCATTTAGGTTGATTCCATGTCTTTGCTATTGTGAATAGTGCTGCAGTGAACATGCATGTGCATGTGTCTTTATAATAGAATGATCTATATTTTAGGTGTATACCCAGTAATGAGTTTTCTGGGTCAGATGGTATTTCCGTCTTTAAGTCTTTGAGAAATCACCACACTGTCTTCTACAATGGCTGAACTATTTTACATTCCCACCAACAGTGTATCAACAGTGTTTAAGCATTCCTTTTTCTTCACAACCTCATAAGCATGTGTTATTTTTTGACTTTTTAATAGCCATTCTGACTAGTGTGAGATGGTATCTCATTGTGATTTTGATTTGCATTTCTCTAATGATCAGTGATGTTGAACTTTTTTTTATATCAATATGACTTTTGAAGGGGACATTCAAACCATCACAGAGATGCATGCCAAGCCTTCATGGACTCCACTTCAGGAGTGTGGCCCCATTTCCCATTTAACATGGCCTCATGGATACTATTATACAATCTTTTAAGTCTCAGGGATCCAGCTAGGTGATTCCTTCTCCCATGGATGGAATAAGGGAGATTTTAAAGCAGGAAATGGAAGCATTCACACAAATACTACTTCATTTTAGGGGAAAGAAGAGGAAATTCCCTTTTGTAAACAAACCATAGAGGTTTCCAGCAACAACATGCATTATGTCCAGTGCTGGAAGCCTGAATCCAGTGATGCCATCGATAAGTTGTGGATGTCAATGTTCTGAATTTTTCCAGTAAACATGTTTACAAGGATTCATCTCTTCGTTCTTTATCATGTGTGGCTTGTTTTTCATTTTGATGTGAATGAGCCAGATAATTCAGTTATTTCTGTCCTCAGAGTTTTGCTGAAGTGCTGCTTCATCTTTGTATCATGTGATATAAGTGCCAATTTTTCTAATTTATATTGAGTGCTCTGGAGAAATCTTTAACTACAGGTAATCCCAGCCTCATCACACCATTACCTCCCTTGTCCTGAGGGAGGCTTATATGGTTTGGCTCTGCATCCCCACCCAAATCTCATCTCAAATTGTAATCCACACATATCCAGGGAGAGACCTGGTGGGAGGTGATTGGATCCTGGGGGCTGTTTCCCCAATGTTCTTCTCTTGATAGTGAAGGAATTCTCAGGAGATCTAGTTGTTTGATAAATGTTTGGCATTGTCCTTGCTTGTTCTTGCTCTCTTCTGCCTTCCTTCCCCCTCTCCTTCCACCGTGATTGTAAGTTTCCTGAGGCCTCCCTAGCCATGTGGAACTGTGAGTCAATTAAACCTCTTTTCTTCATAAATTACACAGTCTCAGGTATTTCTTTATAGCAGTGCGAAAATGGAGTAATATAGGGGCCATCCCTGTGGGTACTCTGGACTGAGATTTGCCTTTGCCTGTCACCCTGAGCTTTTGATCTTACCTTATCCTCATATCATCCTTCTCATTCCTGTCTAAGTAACAGAACTACGTCTTTACAGTTCTTGAAGGCAAGTACCTATCTGAGTATTGATGCCTTATTTTACTGTTTAGTGTCGAATTTCTGCCTGATAAAGAATGACTTGGAGGTTTCCATGCCAGTTAGCCATCCATCCGGTCCTGCATCCATCCAGCCACACTCCCTGAGTGTCTCCTGTGTGCCAGTTGCTGGGCTAAGTACTAGGGACACAAAAGTGAATTCATCATCCCTGTGGGGACCTCATGTCTACTAGGGGTAGGGGCAGGTAAATGAATCAGTAATCTCAAGGTTTTTCAGTAAGTCTGCAGACATCCAAGGTGCCATGGAGAAGCAGAGCAGGCAGTCACTGGCACTGGTGGTGGTATCAAGGACATTTTCTCATGAGGTGGCGTTTTATGTGTCTGGAAAATTTGAGTAGTAGTTTACCAGCAAAGAGGGGAAATGTCTTCCCAGGCAGAAGAAACAGTGCAGGCACAGACATGGAGGCATGGAAGAGTGCAGGATGTGTGTGAACTGTTGGGTGTAGATGGAGCGTAGTGGACCTGAAGCAAGGTGGAGAGGAGTGGTGTTGGGCAAGATAGGAGAGTGGATGGGAGGCTAGTTTCTAATGGAACTTCTAACTTTCCTCAAAGATGGGGCCACCGATTAGAGACTCAACATGGGAAGATCCACTCCATTCCTTTCAAGAGATGGCTCTAATTGCTGCTCCTGCCAATGCAGTAAATAAAACTTGAGGGCAGTAGGAGTCATTTTAGAATGTTTGTGGCTCCTATGAAGCTGTGTGTGTGGGAGGTGGGGGTTGGTGGTGGGGTAAGCCCATTTCTTTTTTAAAATCACATACATTGCCCCTTAGCTACCCTCCCTTCCATAAAGGTTTTTTGTGAAGCTGGAATGTGATATCAGATGTTACAGGGCAGTGTGGTTTATGAAACCTGTAGAAATGTTAGTTCTTACCGTTTGTAAGTACACCTTGGCACCTGGAGGACAGGAATATTCACTCCCGCATCACTCTGTTCCAATGCTGTGTTCCCACTTCTTAGATTCCCAGAAACACTGTTTTCAGCTGCTGGCCCTTCCAGGAATAGCCCTAAAGAGCCAGAAAGGCATAGGAGTAGTGTTGACCACATCATGGTGATACAAGGTAATAGCTTTCAGAGGTTTTGCTCTGGAACCGTTCCTCCTTTCAATATGGCATCTGAAAGATAATTGGAAGTCCCCCAAAAGTGAGGTCACCCCCAACTTCTCTTCCTACTGCTGGAGAATCAGTGATTGTCAGAGCTGAAAGGGATCATAGAGATTTTACTGTAACACATTCATTTTATAGACAAAAAGCTGGGGCTCAGGGACGTGAGGTGCATTTCCTTGGTGCTGCAGCATTTTAATGACAGAAATGAGACCAGAAACCAGGTCTTCTGACCCCTGGTCCTGTGGTGGTTCTGCTCCTCCCTGCCCCTTCTCCTGTTCAAGTTTTTCAGCAATGTGAGGACATTTAGCCAGTCTGGATACTGACGTTTGAAGGAGGCTAACCACTAGAAGAATGTCAAGGAAAGAAAGATTTCTCTAGGTGAATTCACCGAATCCATTGTCCCATCTTCAGTCATGCAAATGTAGGAACTGGACTTTGCCCAAGTCAGAGACATTTGGATCTAGGAACACACTGATCAAGCCCTTAAGTGACTGATGTAGATACACTAGAATAAATAAGCAGTATGTTAACGGTTGCCTTGTTAATAGTTAAGAGATTGGTCACCAGGGTCAGATGGACTTGACTTCAATTCTGACTGTCATCTGTAATGAAGTTTCTGCCGTATGTAACTTTGAGTGAGTTACCTGATCTTTCTCAGCCTCAGTTAGTATATTATGAAGATTAATAAGTATATCATGAGGATTAAAGGTAATAATGCAGGTAAAGCTCCTAGCATACAGTAAATCTTCAGAAAATGGTAGTTCTTACTGCTGTAATGATTGTCCATTCCTCTGAATTCAAATTTCTCTCTAGGTGGTAGGTTATCTGCCAAAGACCATAACCCCTTGAATAATCCCAGGTAATTATTGCCAACTTCTAGGTTTGGAATTTTTTTTTTTTTCCTCTGAGCGTCATCCTTGGATTCACACAACCTTTTTCCAACTAAGATACAATAAAACTAATTAGATTTCTGCTTCTAAATTATAATCACATTTCATAATCACAAGCCTTCCTTGAGAGTCATCTTAATTGGAATTAAGGGTTTTCCTGAATTCATCAGGTCCACATGACTAGCAGTCTTTAGCTTTTTTCCATGAAAAGAAGGGTGCATATCCACAGGCAAATAAAAAAAAATACAGGTTATGTTGGTAATAATAACTAGTTAATCAATAATGGCTAATGTTCCTACAGTGCTTTACAACTTAGAAGAGTATTTCTTTTCATGCACTATCATATTTTTTTCTTCCACCAAACTTGTAAAATAGGTTTTATTTCAGTTTTACACTCGGGGAAGCCAGAATTGATGAGCCTTGGTCTTTTCCATCTCAGTAGAAGGTGTCACAATTCTCCCTGTCATTCAGGACCCAAACCTAGAAGTCATTCTTGATGCTTCTCTTCTTCCTCTTATACCTTACATTTAATCTATCAACAAGTCCTTTCTGCTTTGCTCCAAAGTGGACCCTGAATGAGGCATTCCTGCCCCTCTTCACTATTAGTATCGTAGTTCAAAGTAGTTTTATTTCTTGCTGGATTTGTGTGCTAGCCTCTTAAATGGTCTCCCTGTTTCTGTCCTTCCCTCTGATAATCCATTCTCCACACAGCAGCCAGAGTGATATTTTAAAACTGTAAATCAGATCATGTTACTCTCCGGCTTAAATTCCTCCAGTGGCTTCCCATTGCAGTTGGGAAAAAAAAAATAACTCCTTGCCATATTCAACAAAGTCTTGCGTGATCTCTCTCTGACTTTTATTGCTTACCATGCCCCCACGTAGTCATCATCCAACCACAATAACCTTCTTTTTGTCCCTTAGACATTTCCCGTGTATGTAGGTTTTGCGTTAACTCTGCCCTCTGTCTGGCATGGCCCTTCTCAAAATATTCACATGGGTTATCTCTTTCTCTTTGTTCAGATCTCAGCTTCAGTGTCATCAGAGAAGAGCTTCCCCTTACCACCCAAACACTCCCTTCTTCTACTCCAGCAGTATTCCGTTTCCCTGTTGTATTTTATTCTTAGCACTCGTCCCTATCCAAAATTAATCAGTCTTGCCTAGGTGCTTTATAGATATTAACTTGTTTAATGCCTTTAACCAGTCTAGACAGGTACTACTATATTCGTTTTACTGATGAGGAAATTAAGGCAAGGAGAGGTTAAGTAAATTGCTCAAGGTCACAGAGTAAGTAATGGAGCCAGAGACAGGTCTGCTCTAGATCCTGCATATCTGTCCATGAAGCTGCAGTCTCCTGGCCTAGGCTGCGCTGATACAGCTGCAGTTCTCAGACCAAATTCAATAAGAGTCCCCAGTTCTAGTCCAGTGATACCTGAAGTCACATGTTTCACTCTGGGCCTCACATTTATGAAAGGCACTGACATCATGCTCCAGATGAAAAACATAATTTAAAGCCAGTGAATTTAAGAAGCAGTTGAACAATTTTGGGTTGTCACATCAAATTGCCTGCCCAAGGTCAAAATATTAGTAAATTATAGATCTAGATTTTAATTGAGAGTTGTCTGACATCCCCCTCCTCAATGCTGACTTGAGATTATTCAAGATGACAGAAGATAAGTGCTGCCTCAGAGGTTCCTTCCTCCCTCTCTGTCTTTGAAAAAGCACAGGGAGAAGAGGTCTGAAGATGTGGCTGTCCAGTAATTGGAACCGTCTCGGCTTCTCTGAAATTCTAGAAGAATAAGTGAACAGTATGATACCTTGCAAAGCTTCATGTGTCTTAATCACATTAAAATTCACAACTCAGTTTTAGATTTATTTTTCCTTGCTTTGTGAAAGTTATTGACTTGGGACTTGCTTCTGGATCTTAGTTGGACGTCTGACCTCATGCCATTATTGTCATCCATTTAGAGGTCATTTATTTCAGTGTTCTTAAAAGGCAGCCATTCCCAGTGGTTGGCCTTCTCTGTGGCATGTGACACATCGTAGCTCTTCTGCTTAGCTTTTCTTGGTCACACAACTAGCAGGTGGTGACTTTGGCCTCCATTGTGGCCCTTACCTCTGACTTTGTAGCTCCTCTACAGTACTCTTCGCTCTGGTTCTGTGGAGTTTTGACTCCGAGATACCCATGACATTTTAAGTTTCCCAGCACCAACTAACCTTTCTGAGAATCTGCATCAGAGGGCTGCAGTGGTCAGGGTGGCAGGTCACCAGTTGACTAATGGCCTCCTCCAAGGTTTGCTGGCAGACATTGCGTTGTTGTGAACTCTATTGATCCCAGAAGTTTGCCTGCTGCTTAGACAGTCTTTGCGGGCGTGAGGAGGTAGTGAGTCATGGAGCCACCACCCTTGCTACCCATCTGTTCTTGTGGTGAGGAGAACAAAGATGATCTCTTTGTGGTATCATAAAACCTAGAAAGACATTAAAAATTCCGTTAAACTTTCATATCCTTTTAGCTCTTGAAATGTACAATCTATTACGAGGGGGAAAAAAAAAAAAACCACTGTAATTTCCCCCCCACTGACCTTACTTCAGAGGCTACTTAAGGGACCAGGTAATGACTTTACGGTGTTTATTAATACTTCATGTTCTGCTTCCCTCCCCTATTCATGTGTCTTTAAATTGAAAGCACAGAAACTGCCAGGGGATCTTTAAAATCCAGAGCTTTTGCGATGTCATATGTTGTTCTGTTATCGACATTGTATGTAGAGATCTATTGTTGACTCGATGCTGGGCATGGAGTGGGGTGGGGGGTATTTATTTTTAAAATGCACTTTGGAGTAATGGAAATAACATGAGTTTTGGAGCCAGATATACATGATTTTGAATCCTGGCCCTGCCATTTACTACCTTTGTGACTAGTGTCAAACAAGTTACTTAACCTCCGAAGGCCACTCAGTTCAACCATTTGCCAGATTGGGAAAGTAATACCTCTCTCTGGTAATCTGGATGACCTCACACAGAGACCTCTCAATGCAGGCCTCGTGGGAACAACCTTGTCTTATCCTAATATCCAGATAATTTTTAGTTTTCTTAGTTTTCTGAGTAATTACTTTGATTTTCTCTGTCTCTCGTGAGTATCCTGTAGAGTAACTGCAAGATATCCCTCACCCCTTTGGCTGCTTGGGAATTGACAGCATATTGAAGACTCATCTATAGTAGATTTATAAGCCACTGGTATAAAGCTATAACCTCACCTCAATTTATTTTGTTCCCATGTTTGGTTTATTTAATACTTGATCCCACCTACCTCATTTTATATTTGCCTACTAGTTATAAACTGCCTGAAATAATTTATAACATAGCATGTAGAAATATGTCTGGAACATAGTAGGTACTCAATAGATAATTTGGTAAATGAATGAATAAATAAGCATTAGAGATACAGATACAATATGTTTCAGAGGAGAATTAAATAAAACAGGGCAAGATAATGAGTTTGTGCCTTTGAGATATCTAAATAAAAATGTAGAGTAGACATTTGGATCTATGCTGGGAAAAAAGGCTAGAAATAGAGATTTGGAAGTCATCATTGTAGATGATATTTGAAGCCATAGATATGTGAGAGACGCTAGAGGGAGACGAGAAATTTCAGTAATTTAGAGGCCAGGTAGAGGAAGGTGTGCCTGCAAAGGAGGCTAAGGATGTACCTGTGAAGGGCAGGGAGATAATGAGGAGATTTTAGAAGGGGAGGGAACAATCTCCAAGGATGCTGAAAAAGGAAGGGAGATAAGAACTGGATATTGTTCATTTGATATAGTGACTCGGGGACCTTAGTGAAAGTCACTTGCTTATAATAGTGAGGCAGAAGATAAAGTTGTACAGTAGCCACAGCTAACACTGAGCACAGAGGCTGTGCCAACTGCTTAATGTGGACTGTTACATTACAACAACCTGATGAGATGTGTAGTCATCTCACCTCATTCCCATTTTTTACAAAAAATCAAAATGAGGCATAAAGAAGTTAATCACTCAAGGTCATATAGCTGGGTTCAAGCCAAGACAGATGTCAGGACTTAGAATCATAGCTGAGAGAATGAAACCAGAAAGTTTAGATAACTCAAGAAATTTGGTCGGAGTGTGGGGAGAGAGAGAGATGGGGTGGTCACTAGGGGAGGAAGATGGTTGGAAATAGGTAGAGTGTTTCGCTGTTTGGTTGGTTGATTGTTAGAAGATGGAAATTTGCTTGAGCATTCTGATTGCTGAGAAGAAGATTCTAGTAGTGAGTGACAGGTTGCTGATACGCAGAGAGAAGGGAGAATCAGTACTGTAGGTCCAGAGAAGGCAGGCAGGATAAGCCTTGGAATACAGACTTTCTGTTTTAATAGGTGGAAAGAAGACAAAAATGGTTCAAATCTGAGGAGCAGCATGTACTTGGAAGGGGGAAGTTAAGGGATTTCCCTTCACATGGCTTCTGTTTTATTTGTGAAGTAAAAAGTGAGATGATCCTCTGACAGGGTGGTAGCCAAGTGAGAGAGTCAGAATGTGGAAAAGGTTTAAAATAGAAGTACAGAGGATGGGGAAAAGATGATTAGAGAAAACTTGGAGGATATCAAATGGTACACAGAACTCTGCTTAGGGGTCATCATGAATTTATTATAAATCTGCACTGTGGTGTGATTTTCTCCAGCAGCACTCAGCATCTGGTTGTAAGCACAAAGGAAAGGGTTGTTCTTTTGTTTTAGGAATCTTAATGAATAGCAATAGTCTGTTCTGCAAGTCCTTGACACCACCCTCTCTTCTATATGCTGTATCTAATCAGTTACCAAGTGCTGTCAGTCTTATGCTTCAAATACCTCTATAATTCATGAACTCTTTCCACCTCAAAGTGCTAACAAGGCTGCGTTCCCATAATCTCACACCTGGATTATTCAACAGGCTTCTAACAATTGTCATTGAATGGAGACTTGCCTTTTTCAATCCATCCTGAACACTGCAGCCAGCATGAACTTTTTTATAATGAAAATCTAATCTAATCCTGTGACCTCCCAGCATAAACCTTCCCAAGTCTTCCCAATGATTTTAGGGTAAAAATCAAAAACCCTATTATAGTCTCCCCTCCTTCTGGCACCACTGTTTCCATTGATCTCTGACCTCAGTTGACATCTTTCATTTTTCTGCACATGACACCCTTCTCACCACAAGACCTGCTCTCATGGTCTTGTTTTGCTTCCAGTATCGAATCCATGATCCAGGAAGAAGGACAGAGATAAAGGGCAAAAGTATGGACTTTGCTCCTGTTCCAGTGTTAACTCTGAAACCTCACTCAGTCTCTTATGCCTGCATGTCAATGGCCAGAACCGTATTACATACCACTACCTGCGAGGGAATCTGGGAAAAGATCCATTTTTTTGCCAGTCACATTTCAGCCTCCAATAAAATGAGAGTTGTGTTATTTAAAAAGAAGAGGAGGAGGGGCACTAGGTAAGCAACCTGGAGTGCCACCTTCAATGAGGAGGTGTTTTCCAGATAAAGAGTTGAGTGAAGGGGATGCTGACAGAAGTGACAGCATGAATACAGTTCAGTACTGAGCAATATGGTGTGGGGAGAACGTGCTGGAACACTGAGTTTGAGGCAGGGAATAGGGAGGGAGGAAACAGAGAAGTAGGCAGGGACCAAAAAATCATAATGCCCTTCTTCTACTCCAGCTGAGGAACTTAAACTTCACCCGGTGTGTTAACCTCTAAATGAGGTCTTACACGCCAGGTGATGTCAAGCAAGATAGTCTACTGGGTATGGAGAGAAATGTTGGTATTTTATTTATCTTCATTTTATTTCATGTTGTTTAAATTCTATTTTTAGGTATCCTTCTTGACATGCACACATATAATTTATAAGTTCAGTAGTACATTATATACAGTTTATAAGTAATAAATAGCCATGTTGGGAGTCCATCTGAAGACTTTTTTCTTAGTGACATGCACAGTCAAAATGTTTTGAAACTATTGCATTAGGCATCTGGGAACTGTTAAAACATTTGAAACAAGGAAATGATGTGATCCAAATTGAATATGGTCCAATTTGCCTTTTTTTCCCCCTATAGAGTTCTTTAAATTTTTAAAAATTTTAGAATGTTAGTACTTAGAAAGAAATGTTAGGGAGCATCGACTCTGTGTTATAAGTAAGATAACTGAGGCCCAGGAATATTAAATAATTAGAACCATTAATTTGTGGCTGAGCTGGAGCCCCATCCAACCTGGGTCTCATCTCCTCCCAGTGGTGCTTTGTGGCCCTGTGCAGAGTGCTTTCTCTCTTCCTGAATGCACGTCCCTATTCTGCAGCAAATGCTCTTCTCGTCAGAACTATGACATGTGGGAACCAAGAGGGGAGTAAAAGGGCATATTTCTAAAAATCATGAAAACTAAGAAATCTGTTTTGTAAAAATGAATCACCTATTTAACCTCAGGGTTCTGTTGACTCTTTAGCTATCAACATGGAAGTCTCTAGGTACCGATTTCTGCAGGTTCTGTTTTCATGATGCCGGACCCATCAGCAATTTAGCTGAGACACACCATTGTATAATGTCAATATTTTAGGTATTGTATTTGCAAGGCCAGCGGTCTAAGTAAACAATTGAACTGAACAGATTTCTGACTTGGTAAGACAGAGACTTTCTAAGGGGTACACTGCCCCACTTTATCTTACCCCTGTGTGTATGAAGAAACACGTGTTTGCCCATGGGAATGTGTATGTATTTGGATCTATTTCACAGAATATCTTATAAAAACTGATAGGAAAAGCAAGTCTGATTTATAGAATCCTGTTTCCTGAGGTTGTGAATACTAGTTCAGGACTTTGCTAACTACTTTTTGACCAGTGTAACTGATTTATTTCCCCATGCCATCATCAACCCAGCTATGCAAGTACAGGAAGACAGGGACTCTAATAACCAGATGGTGATCAAGATCTGTATTCTCTTGGGTATACTAAACTATTCTGAAAATTCAATTTATAGGGGTACAGACTAAGGGTTATACATCTCCAAACAAATGTGTTTGTCAAGTTGATGATCATGTTTACCAAGATCCTTTTATCACCAGCTGAGTCCTCTTTTAATGGCTTAGGTCACCCTGGAATTATTTCAAAAACCAGCCTGATGTTTAGAACCTCCTGTGGGCTCAGGCTTGCCAGACACAAATCTAAAATGAAGCCTGTAGCCTTCATGGTAGCACACTCTAACCTCAAGCACAATTATATGAATCATGGACAAATGTTTTCACTTTCAAGCAAGTTTTTGCCTCAGCAAAAATGACCACTTATTTAAGAGGCTGCATTTTATATATATGTATATATAAACAGTTTTTGGCTATAAGAATCTTGACTGTATTTCCCACGGAGAATTATAGATTTATACATGTGTCTCTGTGTGTGTGTATGTGTCTGTGTGTATGTATATATAAACACCATATTCTGTGTCTTTTATATGTAGTATCACTTGATTATTATAACTACCATGAAGTGCTATTGTTCTTCTCATTTTATAGGTGAGGAAACTGAAGCTCAGAGAGGTGAAATAATATCACAAAGCTAAGAGGTGGTAAATTTGGCACTTAAAAAATTATCTAGTTATTACAAAAGTTGATTTTCAAAAAACAAACTTAACTGACATTTCCATTTTGGGCCTCCGTTTTCTCCTCTATGAACTGAGGAGGATTGAATTCAGTGATTCTCAAACCAGAGCATGTATCAGAACCACCTGGGGGAATTCTTAAAACACTAATTCCTGGGCCTGCTTAGAGTTTCTGAGTCAGAAATTCTCGGGAGCGATTAAGAACTGGCATTTCCAATAAGTTCCCAAGTGGTGATCCCCAGCCATACTTTGAGATCCATTGGAGTAGATGATCTCTCAGCGTCTTCCAGCTGTTACATCCTGGAGGGTCAGCGACCTGCCTAACTTCATTGATGTGTGACCAAAAATACTACTTCATGGAGTGACTTTCCTACTACTTTGGCCAAGTTTGGTGGTTAGCCAGGAAAATTCGCAACATGAGTGGAGGAAAATGCTGATGAAAATCACTCCTTCATGTGTTTATTAACTCATTTGCCAGACTAATATTGACTGAGTATACCCTTTGCAGATATTGTGCTACATACTGGAGATACCACATGTGAAGATATTTGGCCCGTGCCTGTGCGATGCCTATCAACTAAGGAGAAAACATAATTAATTTATTGTTATTACTAAAAGGGAAGTGCTGAGACCTATGAGAATAAAATACTTCTGTAGGATTTATGATTGTGACTTCAAACTTTTCCTAAACAGGCCTATTTTCTACTGTGGTCTTAAGTCATAAATTGTCTATTCTCTGTATCTAGTTTGATTCTGTTCTTAGCTTTTTGACGTATTTCTTTATTGGGGTAGGTCAGTAAGTGGTGTTTTCATTTAATTTTTACCAACCTAGGCATTACCTTCCTGCCCTAGATGAAACCTTAGCTTTGTTCAAAATTTGCATTTTCATTTTTAGCATATAGTGACAGTTGAGATCAACAGCAAAAGCAGAAACCCTTGTCTAAAGCAATTTCCTTATTGTTATTCCAGCTTCAATGAAATGAGAAATCCTAGGGAGATGAATTCAGATTGTCATCTCTACTCGCATCCTAACAGTTTGGCTTCTTGAAAAAAAAATAAAAGATGAAGGAAACAGGGCTCTTGAAGGGAAGACGTCTACTGTAAAAAAATAGGGAAAGGAAATAGTGTACTGATAATGGTTATCATTTGTTGAGTATGCATTATGTGCCAGTGACTGTCGCCAAACATTTTACATGAATTAGCAGGTAAACTTCCCCAGTAACCAATGAGGTACAGGTACCATTAATTATCTTCCTTTTACAGATACGGAAATTGAAGCTCACAGAGGGTAGATAACTGTCCCAAAGTCTCATGGTTATTTGATGGAGGAACAGGAATTCAAAAGCAGGCCTGACTCCAAAATCTCATGCTTTTTACTAGTAAATTAGATCTCCAGTCATTTCAATCCATGCATTTTTCATAGGGATGGTGCTGACTCATTTGGCTTCCTGGTTTTCTGACTCATCTCACTGAATAGGGCCAGATCCGATATGTCTTCTGCATTCTCCCTTATATCATCTTTCTCCCTGCTGCCTTTTCTATTATGGTCCACCTGCTCCATCATCTTCTTTCCATGGGCCTTAAAGGAATACCTTCTTGTGGACTGTCTCTGTGATGCAGTAGAAATCCGGTAAGCTTGCCAGGGTGTTAAAAGTGCATTTGTTTAGGACTGTAATGTTTATTTGAAAGGGGCTTTCAATCACAGACATGACTTTTTTATGAGCCTCATTATATATCCTTGTGATTGGAAAAATGCATCAGTAAATAATGCCTCCGTGAAAAGTCACTCTCACTTGCATTATTTTAAAAGATTTGGTAATAAAAAGTACTCAGATTATTGATAATCCATAATTAATGTGAAGTAAATAATACGTGTTTTCAAATAAAACTCACCACGATAGTGATGAGAATATGGGCTTTTATCTTTCTTTGTAAGTCAGAGACTTATAAACAATAGGTTATCCATCACTAAGGAATATGTAGAAACATTAATTTTAGCATTCAGTTTTTTCTCTCTCTTTTCTAAAAACCATGATTCTATTCTCCAAAAGAAAAGATGGTTTTATTATTTTTCCAGCTCTTTAAAATGGTTCAAAAGTCTTGGCCAGCAAACACCTTTTTAAAAAATCAATTCTTCAGTAATTTAGAGTGAGTCACACCTATGGGGGGGGGATGTGCTTTCAAAATAATTAAAGTAGAGGAGGCAGGATTTTGGATCTTGAGAAAATGTGCTTGGAAAATGTCCTTTTGTTATCAATCCCAAAGCTTTGATAAAATAGGATAAGCTGGAATCAACTTCTGAACTTTCTCACTAGCTAGTGATATGTTACCAGTAGTCCAGAGAATGCTGAATGCCCATCTAATCTACACTGTCATCCTTTTATTAACAAAACTTAGGCTGTTAGGGATACATCAGGATCTTTCATTATAGACTACATTTCCCAGCTCCCTTTGCAGCTGCACATGTTCATCTAAGTGTTGGCCAATGAGGTGTAAGCAGACATGTCCTGCAGGATTCCTGAGAAGGCTCCTTTACAGAGACCAGGCAGTGGACATCCTCTTTCCCTCCCCTGGGTCTAAGTCAGGTAGGTTGGCTGGAGTTGTAGCAGTAATTTTGGATAAGGGGGACAGGCACTATACTCCAAGGATGGCAGAACAGTGAGCTTTCGTGGAACTTCCGTACCAGCCTTGGATTCACTACCTCTGGACTTTGTTTATATGAGTAGGAAATTTGTTTTTGTTGTTGTTGTTTTGCTTTATTAAAAGTCAGTATTTTGTAGATTTGTAGCTACACTTAATCATAACTTATAAAAATGGTGACTCATAAGGTTTGGGAAAACAATAGTTAAATTAAGGTAGTAAGTTTAGCTATCATTATTGAGCACCTACTATGTGCTAGGAACTGTTCTAAGATATTTATTTGTAATAGCTCACATAACTCATTCAACAGTCTTCTAAGAGACTTACCCCCATTTACAGATGATCAAACAGTCACAGAGAGGTTAAATAACTTGCCCAAGATCACACAGCCAAGCCAGGAGTTCAAACGTTCAGTCTATCTCTTGAACTTTTTCTAAATCACTGTGATGAAGTGACTTGACAACATTCTAAAAACAAGTAAAGCTGGTCCTAAACTCCAACTTTTCCCTATGTAGGAGACCTGTCTCCTAGACTTGTTGCTAATTATGTGAGTTGGCCGCTGGCACATCACTTAGAGCCCCTGTGCCTCAGACTTAACAGTAATAAGAGGTGTGGGACAATACCTTACCATTGTTTATTATCCATTCTGAGCCTGGCACTATGACAGACACACAGATGTGTGCCCAGAGGGAGACCATGCATTAGTCAAGGAGACAAGGCCTGAACACCCAAGAAAAGCCAAGGAACAGCAAGGGAAGTGCAGAACCACAATGTCACTACATCCTGGAGAGTTCTTGGTGCTTGATAATTGGCTGACAACCAGTGGATATCCCTGGAACCAAAGTGACAATGCACGTTAAGTGCCCTGTGAGCAGGCAGAAATAAATGTTGTGAATCAAAAGAAGAGGAAAGCTTTGGCATCTAAAGGATTCAGGGACACATAGTAAGTGCTTTGGTTCATGTTGGTTGTGCCAGTAAATGAAGGAATCTTGTAGTTGGTAAGATGTGGGGAGGTGATGGGAAGCTAGGCTCTTACCCCTTCTGGCTTTCTCTGCCCCAGGGCTAGTTCCTGGAACACACCCTGTGCTCCCCTGCCTTGGTACCTACACACAGGTACCTACCTGTTGGCTTGGGATGCTTTCCCAGCCTTTCATCCTAGCTACCTTCTTATCCTCCTGGTCTCAGAAGAAAATGACCTATATGGAGGCTCTCCTAAGTAGACCACATCCCACTTATTTGCTCTACTGTGTGGTGAAATCCCATCAAAATGGAGGATATGGCTCCAAAGTCAGTGCATACTGTCAACAGTGAACCAGCCAAGAGGATCCTTGAAAATCGCTGAGGGAGCTATCTCCACAGTGGAAACTGATAAGCTATCTCCACTAAGTCTAACACATTAATTCTGGTATTTCTTTTTTCCCTGTTCGAGATAGCTGTCCTATTTTAAAGTCTAGGTTGTATTAAAAAAATCTAGGTCACATGTAGCCAAGCTATAGGTTATACACTCCAAGGAGTGTCATGTACATAGACCCTCATGATGTGAGTGACACACCCCTGAGGTTTTTCAGTGTATATAAAACTGTACACAGTGGATGTATTAGGGTCAGATGTAGCAAAAGGAGATATTCACACTAAAAGAAAATAGACACTGAAGCCAACCCAGAAAAGAGCTGATTTACACTCCAGTCTAGGGTTGAACTCCCTGTGTAGGATGGTGAAATGAATCACTTGCATTATTTATATTGTTTAATTTCTCTCTGCATCTCCTTTATTTGCTTCCTGAAGCCTATGCACAGTTGACTTTGTGTGTCTATCCCTGCAAACCACAGATCTTCACTTCCTATTGTAACACTTATCACATTTGAATTTTTCATGGATTGTTTGTAATTATGGGTTATATGTTCCTGCCAGATTATACATTCCATGAAGGCAGGGGCCATGTCCATNAAAAGTCTTGGCCAGCAAATACCTTTTTAAAAAATCAATTCTTCAGTAATTTAGAGTGAGTTACACCTATGGGGGGGGGATGTGCTTTCAAAATAATTAAAGTAGAGGAGGCAGGATTTTGGATCTTGAGAAAATGTGCTTGGAAAATGTCCTTTTGTTATCAATCCCAAAGCTTTGATAAAATAGGATAAGCTGGAATCAACTTCTGAACTTTCTCACTAGCTAGTGATATGTTACCAGTAGTCCAGAGAATGCTGAATGCCCATCTAATCTACACTGTCATCCTTTTATTAACAAAACTTAGGCTGTTAGGGATACATCAGGATCTTTCATTATAGACTACATTTCCCAGCTCCCTTTGCAGCTGCACATGTTCATCTAAGTGTTGGCCAATGAGGTGTAAGCAGACATGTCCTGCAGGATTCCTGAGAAGGCTCCTTTACAGAGACCAGGCAGTGGACATCCTCTTTCCCTCCCCTGGGTCTAAGTCAGGTAGGTTGGCTGGAGTTGTAGCAGTAATTTTGGATAAGGGGACAGGCACTATACTCCAAGGATGGCAGAACAGTGAGCTTTCGTGGAACTTCCGTACCAGCCTTGGATTCACTACCTCTGGACTTTGTTTATATGAGTAGGAAATTTGTTTTGTTGTTGTTGTTTTGCTTTATTAAAAGTCAGTATTTTGTAGATTTGTAGCTACACTTAATCATAACTTATAAAATGGTGACTCATAAGGTTTGGGAAAACAATAGTTAAATTAAGGTAGTAAGTTTAGCTATCATTATTGAGCACCTACTATGTGCTAGGAACTGTTCTAAGATATTTATTTGTAATAGCTCACATAACTCATTCAACAGTCTTCTAAGAGACTTACCCCATTTACAGATGATCAAACAGTCACAGAGAGGTTAAATAACTTGCCCAAGATCACACAGCCAAGCCAGGAGTTCAAACGTTCAGTCTATCTCTTGAACTTTTCTAAATCACTGTGATGAAGTGACTTGACAACATTCTAAAACAAGTAAAGCTGGTCCTAAACTCCAACTTTTCCCTATGTAGGAGACCTGTCTCCTAGACTTGTTGCTAATTATGTGAGTTGGCCGCTGGCACATCACTTAGAGCCCCTGTGCCTCAGACTTAACAGTAATAAGAGGTGTGGGACAATACCTTACCATTGTTTATTATCCATTCTGAGCCTGGCACTATGACAGACACACAGATGTGTGCCCAGAGGGAGACCATGCATTAGTCAAGGAGACAAGGCCTGAACACCCAAGAAAAGCCAAGGAACAGCAAGGGAAGTGCAGAACCACAATGTCACTACATCCTGGAGAGTTCTTGGTGCTTGATAATTGGCTGACAACCAGTGGATATCCCTGGAACCAAAGTGACAATGCACGTTAAGTGCCCTGTGAGCAGGCAGAAATAAATGTTGTGAATCAAAAGAAGAGGAAAGCTTTGGCATCTAAAGGATTCAGGGACACATAGTAAGTGCTTTGGTTCATGTTGGTTGTGCCAGTAAATGAAGGAATCTTGTAGTTGGTAAGATGTGGGGAGGTGATGGGAAGCTAGGCTCTTACCCCTTCTGGCTTTCTCTGCCCCAGGGCTAGTTCCTGGAACACACCCTGTGCTCCCCTGCCTTGGTACCTACACACAGGTACCTACCTGTTGGCTTGGGATGCTTTCCCAGCCTTTCATCCTAGCTACCTTCTTATCCTCCTGGTCTCAGAAGAAAATGACCTATATGGAGGCTCTCCTAAGTAGACCACATCCCACTTATTTGCTCTACTGTGTGGTGAAATCCCATCAAAATGGAGGATATGGCTCCAAAGTCAGTGCATACTGTCAACAGTGAACCAGCCAAGAGGATCCTTGAAAATCG
Organism: Rhinopithecus bieti; assembly: GCF_001698545.2. NCBI lineage: Eukaryota > Metazoa > Chordata > Mammalia > Primates > Cercopithecidae > Rhinopithecus > Rhinopithecus bieti. The sequence continues at coordinate 10,030,609 of NW_016806642.1, read as the reverse complement.
CTGAGGGAGCTATCTCCACAGTGGAAACTGATAAGCTATCTCCACTAAGTCTAACACATTAATTCTGGTATTTCTTTTTTCCCTGTTCGAGATAGCTGTCCTATTTTAAAGTCTAGGTTGTATTAAAAAAATCTAGGTCACATGTAGCCAAGCTATAGGTTATACACTCCAAGGAGTGTCATGTACATAGACCCTCATGATGTGAGTGACACACCCCTGAGGTTTTCAGTGTATATAAAACTGTACACAGTGGATGTATTAGGGTCAGATGTAGCAAAAGGAGATATTCACACTAAAAGAAAATAGACACTGAAGCCAACCCAGAAAAGAGCTGATTTACACTCCAGTCTAGGGTTGAACTCCCTGTGTAGGATGGTGAAATGAATCACTTGCATTATTTATATTGTTTAATTTCTCTCTGCATCTCCTTTATTTGCTTCCTGAAGCCTATGCACAGTTGACTTTGTGTGTCTATCCCTGCAAACCACAGATCTTCACTTCCTATTGTAACACTTATCACATTTGAATTTTCATGGATTGTTTGTAATTATGGGTTATATGTTCCTGCCAGATTATACATTCCATGAAGGCAGGGGCCATGTCCATCTCATTACCTGCTGTGGCCCAGCCCCTGCACGGTACCTGGCACACAGTCTTTCCAAGCAATTCTGCCCTAGACATTGTTGTGGTTTTCTACTTACCCGCCTTCAGGCAGATCCACTCAACTTCTTTCTCAGTTACTCAGCATTAAGATCTGTAGTTGCTGAGGCACTCAGTTAAGCTTAGGGCGGAGCTAAAACCTGCCTGGGCTGGTGCCTCTCTGATACAGAAACCCCTGAAACTGATGATTATCCAGAGATACTTGATCTCTTTGGGGTGCCTGAGGAGCTCTGGACCACCTTAACTCATTATCACCTCCTTAAGCTTCCCCACCTCTAAACGCTCTTCTCACCACTCCCACTCCCACCCTGTCCCCCTTGCCCCAAGGCTCCTCCCCAGCCTGACTGAGACTCTTTCACAATCCTGGTAACAAAAGCATCATCTTCGTTTTAATTATTTCTTTTATCTTCAAAAGCATCTAAAAGTAAACACAACTAAAGAAAAGCCAGAAAGCCAGAAAGTGAATGAAGCAGAAAAACAATCTCAGCACTCTGATACAGTACCTCAAAACAGTTTTAGTTCACTTTGCCTTTTTTTGTGTCATTTTAACACAGTTGAAACCATGCCTTATGTGCCACTTTGTACTCTGCAGTTTTAAGGTGACATTATTGCATATTCATGCTTTTCATTTCATGATTATTTTAGAAGCATAATTTTAATAACACATAATATTTCATTGAAGATCTATATTGATAATTTAATGCCTCTGTTAGGTTGGACACTAAAGTTTACCTTTTCTAAGTATGTAAATATTATGGTACAAATACACATAAAATATTGCAGGGAACTTTTTATTTTCTAGCATCTGAGACTGTGCAGAAATTGGAATTACTAGGTAAATAATATAAAACTCTTTAAATAGATTTTTTTTCATGGTGATACTATGCATATTTAGTGTAAAAACTTGGAAATACAGAAAAATATTTCATCCAGCTATTACCTCAAAGATGGCTAAATTTGTGTTATTTCTGTCTTTAATGTATGTGTGTGTAGATGTTGTGGTATATAATATAAAAAACATATTATGTATTAAAATATATATTATATATGATATATAATAAAATTTGACTATATAATATGTTCATACATATATTGTATATTAACATAATTGAAATAATTATATGCATGTTGTTAAAACTTTCAAATATACTACTTTTAATTTACTGTGTAACAATTTAAATACAAACTTTCCTTGTTCATTTAAACTTTTCTGAGTTCTTCTCTTGTATTTGTATACATCCTTGTCAGCATTTTCAGTTATTCCTTAGGATAGATCTCCAGTAACGGATTTACCAAGTCAAAAGGTATAAGTATTTTTAAGGCTCTTGGTATATATTGTCAATTTTCTTTCCAGAAAGATTATCCCAAATTGCATTTCCAATAGTCCATAAGATTATAAAGCAACAGAAAATAGCATGTTCTTTCTGTTTTAATTTCTATCTTGTTAACTCTTAGTAAGATGGAACTTTTTCCTTATATGTTATTTGTGTACATCTTCTTTTGTGAATGGTCTGGATACTTAAAAGGCTAAAATATTTGGAGGATTTTTTAAAATAATTTTTTATTTTAATTGACATATAATTAATTATACATATTTTTGGGGTACATAGTGATGTCTCAGTACATGTAATGTATAATGATCAGGTCAGTGAAATTAGCATGTCCACTATCTCAAACATTTATCATTTCTTTGTGCTAGAAACATTCAATATCCTCCTAGCTATTTGAAAGGATATATTATTGTTAACTATAGTTATCCTAAAGTGGTATAGAATACTAGAAGTTATTCCTCTCATCTAGCTGTAATTTTGTATTCTTTAATAAATCTCTCCCTCTTCCCCTCTTCCCTCTACCATTCTCTGCCTCTAATATCCTCTACTTTTTACTTCTATGAAATCAACATTTTTTAGCTTCAACATATGGGTAAGAACATGCAGTGTTTAACTTTGTGTTCCTAGCTTATTTCACTTATTATAATGTTCTCCGTTTCCATCCATATTGCTACAAATGACAAGATTTTGTTTTTTTTAATGTCTAAATGGTATTCCATTGTGTATGTATATCACATTTTCTTTGGTCATTCATCTATTGTTGGACACCTAGGCTGATTTATATCTTGGCTGTTGTGAATAGTGTGGCAGTAAATGGGAGTACAGATATGTCTTTAGTATACTGATTTTGTTTCCTTTGGATAAATGCCTCAGTAGTCGGATTGGTGGATCATGTATTAGTTATGTTTGTAGTTTTTTGAGGAACCTCCATACTGTTCCCCATAGTGACTCTTCTAGTTTACATCCCTACCGATAGTATAAAAGAGTCTTTTTCTCTGCATCTTCACCAGCATGTTATTTTTTTGTCTTATTTTGTTAATCACTATCCTAAATGGGATAAGATGATATCTCATTATGGTTTTGATTTGCATTTTCCTGATGATTAGTGATATTGAACATTTTTTCATATATTTGTTGTCCATTTCTATGTCTTCTTTTGAGAAATATGTGTTCAGATCATTTGCCTTTTAAAATTTATTTTTATTTTTAGGAGATGGGATTTCACTCTGTTGCCTAGACTGCAGTGCAGTGGCAGTCATAGCTCACTGCAGCCTTGAACTCCTGGACTCAGGTGATCTTCCCACGTAGCTGAGACTGCAGATGCACACCACCATACCCACCTAATTAAAAAAAAATTTTTTTTTTGAGACAGAGTCTTGCTATATTGCCCAGGCAGGTCTCAAACTCATGGCCTCAAGCAATCCTCCAGCGTCAGCCTCCTAAGTCTCTGGGATTATAGGCATGAGTCATCATTTGCCAATATTTAAATCAGGTTGGTTGTTTTTTTCCTGTAGCAATAGTTGAATTCCCTGTGTATTCTGGATATTAATCGCTTGACCAATGAATAGTTTGCAAGTATTTTTTCCCATTCTATAGGTTGAATTTTTGCTGTGTTGGTTTTTTTCTTTGACGTCATTCCCTTTTTTAAATTTTTTTCTTCTGTTGCCTGTGTTTTTTAGGTCTTATTCATAAAATCTTTTCCCTGGCCAATATCCTGAAGCATTTCCCCTATGTTTTCTTCTAGTAGTTTTATAGTTGCAGGTCTTGTATTTAGGTCTTTGTTCCAATCTGAGTTGTTTTTTGCATAGAGTAAGAGATGGGGGTCTAACTTCATTCTTCTGCACATAGATATCCAGTTTTCCTAGCACCATTTATTGAAGAGGCTGTCCTTTCAAAGCCCAGTGAATGCTGTTGGTGATTTTGTCAAAAATCAGTTGACTGTAGATAGGTGGATTAAAGTTTGTGTTCTCTGTTCTTTTCCATTGGTCTGTGTGTCTGTTTTTATGCTAATACTATGCTGTTACTGTTTTGGTACTAAAGCTTTGTAATATACTTTGAAGTCTGGAAACGTGATGCCTCCAGCTTTCTTTCTTTCTTTCTTTTGCTTAATATTGCTTTGGCAATGGGTTATTTGTGGTTCCATAAAAATTTTAAGATTTTTTTCTATTTCTGTGAAGAATGTCATTGGTATTTTGATAGGGATTATATTGAGTCTGCAGGTTGCTTTGGGTGATATGGTCATTTTAATAATATTATTCTGATGCAGGAGCATGGAATGTCTTTCCATTGTTTTTATCCTCTTTAGTTTCTCTCATTAGTATTTTGTGGTTTTCCTTGTAGAGATCTTTACTACCTTGGTTACATTATTGTATTTAATTATTTTTGTAGCTATTGTAAATGGGATTGTCTTCTTGCTTTGTTTTCAGCTAGTTTGTTGTTCATGTATAAAATGCTACTGATTTTTCATGTTGATTTTGTATCCTGCAAATTTACTAAATTTGTTGATCAATTCTGAGAGCTTTTTTGGTAGAATGTTTAGGTTTTTCTATATATAAGATCATGTCATCTACAAACAGGGATAATTTGACTTCCTTCTTTCCAGTTTGGCTGTCCTTTATTTTATTTTTTTTTTTCTTGCCTAGTTGCTCTGGCTTATTCAAAGGTTCTTGACACATACGTAGATACCTATTTTAAAGGAGTGGCATGTGAGAAAAATACAGGAAATAGAGCCCAATAAGATATGAATATTAGAATTTGCTGATCCATTCTTTCATATAGGACTATAAGATTTAACTCTTAAAACTTCAAAATTTTTCCATATGTACTTTCCATCTTGTAAAGTTATAATAGACGCTTGTTGTTGTTATTGTAGTCAAGGAATTGGGCGACATCATTTGTTGAGATATCATCCTTCTGGCTCTGGAGTTCTGTAGGAAAATGACAATATATTTTGGGTGATAAAGCTAGTATCTCAAGTCTCAATTGTTTGAGAGCCAGTTATCAGATTACCTTTCACTTCTGTTCCTATCATTTTGATAATAACTATTGTTCTTTTATTTATGTACTTAATTGTCTGGTACCCCACTGTTACATGTCCATCAAGAGAGCTTACATCTCTCTCAGTAGTCTGTTTCCTTCATTTTCTCCAGATTTCCATTAACTTTTTAATCTGTTTGCTTATTTGAGTTTCTGTCTTTCATATTAGGGGATCTCTTCAGATGATAAGGTGATCCTTGGCTGTCTGTTTCATGCTTGGGAATGGGATACTAAAAAGCTGACTGGAGACTCCATACATGCGTAAAGCTTATCAACAGTGGTTTGTACTTGTACGGTGATCTGGATGGCTTATTTAGTAGGGGAATCCTCTGCCAGTATTTTTGGATTTTTTCTGTTAGTTTACTTAACATCCCCAGAACAAAACTTTCAATCTTTCAATATCTAATTGTAGGGATAAAGTCTGGCTGCTGGAGTTCAAGGGGCTAGCATAGGAAAGAGGTTAGGTGACTCCAGTAGACGTTATGAAAACTTTCACCAAATCCTCGTTTTTCACTTTAACTTTTTTACTTTCAGATGCCTGTTATCCACTATCCAGATGCCTTCTGTTTTTCCCTTTCCAGGGAATAAATCTTGAGTCTTTTCCCAAGTCGACAAAAGGGATGGTCACAGCAGTATCAAGTCAGTACTGAGTCTGCCTTTTTATTAAACAGGCTTTCAGCCAGGTTTCCTATTTTGAGCCCCTCTTTACTCTCACTTCTAGAGATATCACCTGCCACCAATATCCTAAGCACTTTGGGGTTCTATAAGGCAAATAGGGTTTCTTTTTAGCTTTCGTCACAATCAATTAAGGCTTCAGATTGCTTAAAATTGCTAAATTGGTTACCATTTATCTTTTTACTTTCTAACTTTCATGATGTTGTTGCTGCTATTATTTTTTGTCATCTTTTTGTCTTGATGGGTTTGTATATTTTAAAAAAAATACCTCTTCCATGTCATACTCATTAGGATGGCTACTATTACAGAAAAAAACAAAAAACAAAAAACAGAAAGTAAGTGTTGGTGAAGATGTGGAGAAATTGGAAACCTTGTGCAGTGTTGGTGGGAATGTAAAATGGTATGGTTGCTGTAAAATATGGTGGTAGTTCCTCAAAAAGTTAAAAATAGTATTACCATATGATCCAGCATTTCATTTCTGGGCATATACCTGAAAGAATGGAAAGCAAGGACTCAAATACATGTTTGTTCACCCATCTTAACAGAAACATCATTCACAATAGCTAAAATGTGGAAGCAAACCAGGTGTTCATTAGTGACAGAACTGATAAACAAAATGTGATACATACACATAACAGAATACGATTCAGCATTAAAAAGAAAGGGTATTATGACACATACTATAGCATGGATGAGTCTTGAAGATACTATGTTAAATGAAATAAGGCAGTCACAAAAGGACCAATACTGTATGATCCTTTTTATATGGGGTACATAGAGTAGTCACATTCATAGGGATAGAAAGTAGAATGATGGTTCCAGGGATTTGGGGGAAGGGGGAAAGGAGAAGTAAGTGTTTAACGGATATAGAGTTTCAGTTTTACAAGATGAAAAGTGTTCTAGAAATGGGTGGTTGTAATGGTTTCATGACGTGTGAATGTACTTAATGCAACTGAACTGTATGCATAAAAACAGTTAAGATAGTAAATGTTATCTTACATGTATTTTACCACAATTAAAAAATATTTGAAAACAATGGAAAATAATTCCAGCTTACGTTGATTTCATTCTCTTCTCAGGGGAGATAGAGACTAATTAATGTATTCAATGTGTTGCTTAAAAGTTAAATCTGTTATATCTTATTTTACAGCGAAGGTGAGCCTTTTTGAGGCTAAATCACTTGCCCTGGTCACAGATCTAGTCATTGGCAGCCTGGGGTTTGATTCAGTTCTGGGAGGAAGGCAGGGTTTGTATCTGCTGTGCTACGTAGATCAGTTCGATTCATTCTTTCATTTGCCAGCATTAAAACACCTTTTTCATTCCAGCACTCTTGAAGGTAGCAATAAGCAAGACAGTAAGGTTACATCACATTACCATGTGAGATGGAGATACCAGACAGTAAGCAAGTACACACATAAACAAGACAAATGCAAGTATGGCTAATTGTTATGATGGAAATAAAATGCTGTCTGAAATGTGGGTAGGGAAGGCTTCTCCAAGGAGGTGACTTCAGAGTTGTGACCTTGATGTGGAGATGGCCTAAGCAGTGTGAACAAGTGGGCAGGAGTGTTCCTGGCAGAAGCAACAGCAGGAGCAGAGGCCCAGGGCTGGGAATAAGATTGGCATATTTGAGGAGATAGCAAAGACCAATTTAGCAGAAGGTACTGAGGAAAGGGAAGGACAAGTGATGGGGTAAGACGTTTAAAAAATGTAGAACCTTGTGAGCCTTGGAATAAAGCGGCCAAAGCTTTCCTAGATGTACAGAAAGCCACTAGATGGGTTTCAAAGGGAAATGATGATTTTACTTTTTAACATTCTCTTTGTATCTCACTTTGTATCTACTGTATAGCAGATGGTAGGTTGTAGATACCAGAAGTGCAATATGTAATACCGTTGCCCACAAGGAAATTATGGTCTGGTGAGGAAGAAAGAGCAGAGAGTGCCAGAAAAATATAGCGGCATATTCCACAGTGTACCCTTTGGGGTACTAGAGGCTATTTTTAGGAAACAAAAATTCTTTCTGGTAGAACAATTTATATTCCTTCGGGTATATACCTGCTAATGGGATTGCTGGGTAAAATGGTTCTTTGAGAAAGAAGTTCTCTTAAGTTCTTTGAGGAATCACCAAACTGCTTTCCACAATGGCTTAATGAATTTACATTCCCACCACTAATATATAGGCATTCCCTTTTCTCCACAACCTCACCAGTATCTGTTACCTTTTGACTTTTTAATGATAGCCATTCTGACTGATGTGAGATGGTATCTCATTGTGATTTTGATTTGGATTTCTCTAATGATTACTGATGCTGAACTTTTTCATATGTTTGTTGGCTGTATGTCTTTTTTTGAAAAATGTTCATGTTATTTCCCCATTTTTTAATGGGGTTTTTGCTTGTTAATTTGCTTAAATTCCTTAAATATTCTGAATATTAGTCCTTTGTTGGATGCATAGTTTGCAAATATTTTCTCCCATTCTATAGGTTGGCTGTTTATTCTGTTGATAGTTTCTTTTGCTGTGCAGAAGCTTTTTAGTTTAATCTGTCAATTTTTGCTTTTGTTGCAATTGCTTTTGACATCTTCATCATGAAATCTTAGCCATAGCCTATGTCTAGAATGGTATTTCATAGGTTTTCTTCTAGGGTTTTTATAGTTTTAGGTTTTATATCTAAGTGTTTAATGTATCTTGAATTGGTTTTATATATGGAGTACTGATTTTATATATGATTTTATATATGGTATGCAATTAGGTATATAGTACCTAATTGTATTTCCTAGGTTTTCTACTAGGGTTTTTATAGTTTTAGGTTTTACATCTAAGTCTTTAATCTATCTCGAGTTGATTTTTAAATATGGATATAAGGAAGGGGTCCAGTTTCAATCTTCTGCATATGGCTAGTCAGTTATCCCAGCACCATTTATTGAATTGGTTGGGGGAGGTGCATCTTTCCCTATTGCTTGTTTGTATCAACTTTGTTGAAGATCAGATTGTTGTAGGTGTGTGGCTTTATTTCTGGACTCTCTATTCTGTTCCATGGATCTATGTATCAGTTATTGTACTAGTGCCATGCTATTTTAGTTACTGTAGCCTTGGAATATAGTTTGAAGTCAGGTAATGTAGTGCCTCCAGCTTTGTTCTTTGTGCTTAGGATTGCTTTGTCTATTTGGACTCTTTTTTGGTTCCATATGAATTTTAGAATTGTTTTTTCTAATTCTGTGAAAAATGTCATTGGTAGTTTGATAGGAATAGCATTGAATCTGTAAATTATTTTGGGCTGTGGGGCCATTTTAATAATATTGATTCCTCCTTTCCATGAGCATGGAATGTTTTTCCGTTTATTTGTGTCATCTCTGATTTATTTCAGCAGTGTTTTGTAATTCTCGTTGTAGAGATCTTTCACCTCCCTGGTTAGCTGTATTCCTAGGTATTTTTATTTTTTGTGTCACTATTCAAAATAGCAAAGACATGAAATCAACCTAGATGCCCATCAACAGTGGACTAGATAAAGAAAATATGGCACATATATACCCTGGAATACTACACAGCCATTAAAAAGAATAAGATCTTGTCCTCTGCAGCAACATGAATGGAGCTCGAGGCCATTATCCTAAGCGAACTAATGCAGGAACAGAAAACCATATACTGCATATTCTCACTAATAAGTGGGAGCTAAACACTGAATATATATGAACACAAAGGAGAGAACAGTAGACACTAGGGCCTACTTAAGGCTGGAGGTTGGGAAGAGGGTGAGGATCGAAAAACTACCTGTAGAATACTATGCTTATCACCTGGGTGATGAAATAATCTGCACGCCAAACTAATGTGACATGCAGTTTACCTGTGTAACAAGCCTGCACATGTACCCCTGAGCCTAAAATAAAAGTTAAAAAAAAAATAAAATAGATGAACAAATAAACAAATGATATGTGGTTACCAGATTGATGAAAAAAATGTCCACAATCAAATCAGGTTGGGGATTCATGTTTGATATTTCCTTAGAGATTCTCAGTGCACACCAGCATATTAAAGTCCCAATTGTTACGTCACAGAAACCTGTGTACTTTGTTCAACTTTACATTTCCCAAATTTATTTGCACGAATAGCTTCTTTCAAATAATACCTTTTAACATCTTTTTAAACTCCTCTGGGAAACACCAACTTAAGGCAACATGACAATTATATGCTAGGTGTTATGGCAATAATGAGGGGGGCCTAACTACCACAGCTCTGGGTGTCAAACAGGTAAGCATTCAGGATTGCCTTCCTGGAGTAGGTGACCCCTGAACTGCTTCCAGAAGGAGTAAAGAGGTTAGCCTTATGAAGAGTAGAGAAGGGTATTTCATAGAGAAATAACTGCCAGAACACAGGTATGTAGACCCAAACATCCCACATCATCATCCTTGGAAAATAGATTTACAAATTTCAAGCAGGAAGAGGAAAAGAAATGCTTGAAGCATGCTGGTTTCACACCTTAGTGGAAATAACTGCTTAAAAAAACAGCCAGAGGCCCGCCATCGTGGCTTATGCCTGTAATCCCAGCACATTGCAAGGCCGAGGCGGCAGATCAGCTGAGGTCAGGAATTTGAGACCAGCCTGGCCAACATGGCAAAACCCCATCTCTACTAAAAAATACAAAAATCAGCGGGGTGTGGTGGCAGGCACCTGTAATCCTAGCTACTCAGGAGGCTGAAGCAGGAGAATAGTTTGAACCCAGGAGGCGGAGGTTGCAGTGAGCCGAGATCATGCCACTGCACTCCAGCCTGGGCGACAAGAGCCAGAGTCCATCTCAAAAAAAAATAAATAAATAAAGGTAGAACGCAATTCTCCTCATCTGGATTTCAGTATGAATTGCCCATTTCTGTTCTGCAGTAGGCCTCCAGCCTCTGTTTCCAGTATGTTCTTCTGACTCTCACCTGTCTCCTTTCTGCACACAGAAGGCCAGACAGAGTGAACAGTTCTCCCCCATGTCAGTGGACTCTCCCTTCCTGGAAGTGTGGATTTCCTATTAGTACCTGCAACTCTGTCAGCGCTGCTATTTCTGTCTTTGCATTGTTTCAGAATACTCTCACACTGCTGCCCCATTTTTCCATCCACAGTCTTCCAGGCCCTTTTTTGCACCTGCTTTTTGCAAGGCAGCATAATTAGAGGATGTCACATTTCCCTGCAAGAGCATATTCTCATGCACAACAGGGCACAAGGGAGTAAGAAAGCTTTACAGATGCTGGGGGGGTCTCCCTCCTGCACCCCAACCTGTGCCACTTGGTGTAACAGAAATTCTACATGAGTTAGCTTTTCTTTATTGTTATTAGGAGATTAATAAAAATTGACCTCATTTATTTAGTGCTTACTATGTACCATACACTATACCAAGAATTTAGTATCATTGTTCAAGTTTCACACCCCTAAAATATGTGTTATTAACTATTTTACAAATGAGGAGAAGGAGACTGGAGAGTAGCTTGCTCAAAGTCATTCAATTCAGAAGAGAGGCCATTGTTTAATCTTAGATTGTACTTGTAAAATTCATACATCCAGTACATAATGCCTTTACATGTTCTAATTGTTAACATTTATTTTCTTTGGATTCTGTGCCTATATCTGCTTATGTCTCCAGATTACCTGGGAGCTTTGAAAAATAAGAATCCTAGGGTTCTACCTTATAACCATTGACCAGAAGTCAAGAATGGTGCCCAGGAATTGCTATTTTCAAAAGCTCCCTAGGTGACTCTACTGCAGGGCTCTTCGTACCTTGGTGTGCATCAAAATCACCTGGTGAGAGAGGATGGCTGGGCCCTACACCACAGTTTCTGCTTCAGTAGGTCTAGGGTGGGGCCTGAGAATGTGCATTTCTAATAAGTTCCCAAGTGCTGTTCATGCTGCTAATTGGGGAGCCTACTTTGCTGACACTAGTCTCATAATGCAGTAGCTGAAAATGAGGAACAAAGCAAACTAATAGTCACAGGGCAGTTAGTGTTAGGACACAATGCCAGTGCTGCTCTCACTCCTGCTCTGGCTTGCATGTGTTCTCATGTGCTCTCTCACACACACTCTCTTTCTCTCTCTACTTCTTCCCTTCTCCCCCTCCTTCTGTGTCCCCCTGTCTCCCTTCCTCCCTCCCTTCCCTTCTTTGCCCTTGAGGTTTTCTTTGGTTCTGACCGAGCATTTTAATTATGAAATAGGAAAGGAGATAGGTTGGAGTGGGATTTGGAGTCAGACAGCTGGTAGGAATTCCCAGCTTCACCGCTTATCAAGGCCTTGAGCTTCTGTTTCCTCTGCTGAAGCATGGCAATGCTAGCAGCTGCCTTCCAGGCATTTAGTAAATGGAGTTTCAGTCTTCATCTTCTTCCTTTCCCCTTACCTCAGGGAATGAATTTTACCTTGTGAAAAATCCGCCTTTACTTTTAGTCTTTGGCTTAGGAGATTGTTTTGAGCTGTGGAAGTCAGCTACAGTATGAGTTCATTTTGTGAATTATCTCAGCCTGTTAGAGCTGGTATCTCTTTTGCTGCAGCTTTTGCATGCTTCTTCATTATTCTTATGAAGAAATGTGAGGTAGAAACACAGCAGGGGTCCTAGAGCATCCACTGGGTACTCTGCTGGTCTGTGGCTGGGATATTAGCCCTAGGCCCAGGAGAAAGAAATACCAACCTTCCATTGGAGGGTGAGCCTAGAGGTTACCAAGTAGAATCTTACTGATGGAATTTGCAGGTACATTAGGTATATTGTCATTTTCCCATATGGAGAGGGTAGAACCAATAGACATCCGTGTTACATTCATTGGCCGATGGAAAGTGAATGCACTTCGTAACTGAAGCAAATTGATCCAAACTCGAATCCTGCCATTTGTTTTGTATTAGTTCAGACAAGTTACAAATCCGTCCTACATTTTGGTTTCTTTACCTATAATTTGGGGTGACCTCCCCTCCATTACAGGACTAATATGAGTTCAAATGAGACTAGAGCTGTAAAGTACATTGTACAATGCTTGGTTCACAGTTGGTAAGTTAGTACTAAGTACAACTTAGTCCCCTTTCCTCATACTAGTTTTTGCTTTTTATGTAACTTCCTCTATGTGGAAGGAGAAATATTTATGGAAATTAAGTGCCATGCAGTGTGCTGGGCCTTTTTACATTCATCATCTTATTCATTTTGACAATGTTTCTTTTACCTGCTATTCTTCCCATCTTAGATAAGAAGAAAAACAGAAATTAGGAACATAACCCAATTTCTAACAGCTGGTAAATACTGGAGCAGAATTGAACCTGAGGGTGCCTATATTCAATACTTGGGTTCCTTCCACCCTCTCACTGCCTGACCAAGGAGCCTGGGAATCATCCATCTGAGGAAGGAGATTCAGATTGTCTCAGATTTGATATTTCTGGCTACAGAAAAGTGTTCATACTTTTTCCTGGGGTTTTAATACCTTTAGGATGTGAGCTACTGGGCTGGAGGATATTGGACATTTATCCTAACCCCTATTAGTGAGGGGTAACAGAGTTGCCATTCTTAAACTACTCAAATAAGCCATGGCACTACATGGGCGAGAATGCATATTCAAAGATGTTCTTGATAGTATTATTTGAAATGGGGGTCATAAGAAATTACAATGTTGAATTTTACCTTTGCCCTGTGCACCCGGAAAACAGTGACGATTGAGAAATACCCTCATACTTTGTGTTCCGGGATGTGGCCTACTACAAAGAACTGCCCTTCCCCATGTGTGTAGGTAAGACTCATGGGTGTGCATCCCTTGTTCAACTATGACATGGCCAGACATAGACCTGTCACATTCCCCATCTGTGCCTTATAAGTGAGTAGCTCAACTGCTTGGCCCCGCTGATCAATTGGAACAAAATGCTTGTTAGCCAAACTTTGGTTAAGATTTCGACCTTATCTCATGCCCTGAATTTTCTCCTACCCTCGGCCAGAGCCAGCATGCAGCCCCTTCGTAAAGGTCCTCAATTAGGCAGTGTTCTCCAGACAAACAGAACCAATAGGATAGAGATTATCTATCTGTCTATCTATCTATCTATCTATCTATCTATCTATCTATCTATCTATAATATTTCTAGTCCAGAAGCAGGAAAAATGTCTGTTCCCCAGTTTGAAGGCCAGGCAGGAAGGATTCTGTCTTACTCAGGAGAGGGACAATCTCTTTGTTCTGTTCCGGCCTTCAACTGATTGTTTGGATGAAGCTCACCCACATTAGAGAGGACGATCTGCTTTACTCAGTCTCAGATTAAATGTTACTCTCATATGAAAATACCCTCATAGGAATGTTAGAATGTTAGTTAGAATGGCAATCATTAAAAAATCAGGAAACAGCAGGTGCTGGAGAGGATGTGGAGAAATAGGAACACTTTTACACTGTTGGTGGGACTGTAAGCTTGTAAACTAGTTCAACCATTGTGGAAAACAGTGTGGCAATTCCTCAAGGATCTAGAACTAGAAATACCATTTGACCCAGCCATCCCATTACTGGGGATATACCCAAAGGATTATAAGTCATGCTGCTATAAAGACACATGCACACATATGTTTATTGCGGCACTATTCACAATAGCAAAGACTTGGAATCAACCCAAATGTCCATCAGTGACAGACTGGATTAAGAAAATGTGGCACATATACACCATGGAATACTATGCAGCCACAAAAAAGGATGAGTTCGTGTCCTTTGTAGGGACATGGATGCAGCTGGAAACCATTCTCAGCAAAACTATCGCAGAACAGAAAACGCAAATACCCGCATGTCTCACTCATCAAGTGGGAATGAACCAGTGAGATCACCTTGGACACCAGGGAAGGGGATCCATCGCACACTGGTGTCCTATTGTGGGGAGGGGGTGGGGGGAGGGATAGCATTAGGAGATATACCTAATGCAAATGATGAGTTAATGGGTGCAGCACACCAACATGGCACATGTATGCATATGTAACAAACCTGCACATTGTGCACAGGTACCCTAGAACTTAAAGTATAAAAAAAAATACCCTTATAGGAATGCTCAGAATAATGTCTGACCAAATATCTGGGCACCCTGTGACCCAATCAGGTTCACACATATAATTAATCCTTATAGGTCCCTCTCCAAAAGGAGGCTGGCCTCAGGGTAAAACATTCTCTGATCTACTATCCAGGCACATCAGTTTCATTCCATCTCCCCATACCCCATTTCTTCTCGTCTTGTTTTCTTCTATGAAAGAAAAACCCTTTTTGCCTAACCCTTGAGACTCCTGCAGACCTTGTATTCTCCCTATTGTGATAATTCCCCTCCTTCCTTGGAATAATTCTTTGGAACCAAGTTTCTCCTTTCTAAGTCTTTGTTTTTAAATTAGAAACAAACTGTCCATTACTAAGAGATTGGTTAAACAATGTGGCACATTAGAATTACAGAATATTATACATTTTCAAGAAGGATGTGTGTCCTCATTGATGAGGAAAAGTGTCTGAAATACCATTGAGTTAAGAAAGGAGACCACAAAATTGCATAATTATACAATCCCTTTTACATAAGATTAAATACGTGTGTATCTTAGTATTTTGAAAGTATATTCTCTAATATTTTCTAATATTAGTAGTTTTCTCTGGGAGGAGAAAAATTAAGGGGAATTTTTTTCTGCTATCTGTATTGTTGCAATTGTCTATAATGAAGTTTTATTATCTTTGTCAATCGAAGAAACACCACAGAGCATAAGAGCTTCATGATCTCTATTTTTGCTCTAAAACAAAGTCAGTCCTTACCATACAAACTAGGACCTAGTGGAATGGCCTCATGGATATCCATGCTTGATCACCTTCCAGGGGTGGTGCCATTCCCAAAGGCTGTCCATCGAAACAGCTCCAAAAGGCTGGGCCCTGCATAGTTCAACTGTTTCTTCTCCCAGAGCAAGGCCCATAGCCTGTTTGAGACCACGACCAGCTCCATCTGCCATGAGTGCTTCCTCTGGGAACTCTTCTTGTGGCCACAGTAAGAGGACACTCTGGGCTTCGAGCCAGTCTTCCTTTTTCGTTGTGATTAAAGGTCTGATCATTCTCCCAGATCCTATGTCCAAAGAATGAGACTTTAAAAAAAAGAGAAATTCGATTTTCTTTGATTTACAAAGCTTAAAGCTTCCATCCTAGCAGTTGAGCATTTTTCCCAATATGTGTAGGATCCCCCTCCCCCGCCAACTGGGTGACCTAGATAGAACTTTAAGTGTCATTAAGTTATGGCATCATGTTTTGAATATTTCTCTGCTTGATTTCCATGTCAACATGAGTGAGGGCTTCAGGGATTTTACTCCAGCATTTTGGCTAAATGCCAACTTGGCAAATTCCACTCCTCCCCATGGGACTGCAAGTGCCAGTGTCCTCCTTCACTCAGGAGTGAGGTCACTGTCTGTGTGGTTAAAAGTGGACACTTTTCTGCTTCTTCTGCTTTTGTACTGCAGTAGAAGCCTCAAGGAGCTCTATTTTACAGTTCCAAATTACCATCCCTCCCCTCTTTCATGCTTCCAGGATGGATAGTCTCTCACTATAGGTTAACATTTAGATTTGGATCTCTATTTCTCAGCCCCGCTAAATCTGGATGTCCCTCAGGTGCCAGAGCACCTGATAATATAATTATTATATATAATAAATAATATAATTATTCTCTGCTTGAACCAGAGAATAATTATATATAGTAGTTCCCCCTTATTCATGGAAAATACCTTCCAAGACCCCCCGTGGATGCCTAACAACACAGGTATTACTGAACCCTATGTATACTATGTTTTTTTTTTTTTTTTTGATCTGATAACTGAGAGGGTTACTAAGTGGACAACAGGGAGGTAGTGCATACAGCATGGATTTGCTGGACAAAGGGATGAGTCACATCCCAGGTGGGACCAAGCTGGACAACGTGAGAATCCATCACACTATTCAGAATGGTGTGCAATTTAAAACTTATGAGTTGTTTGTTTCTGGAATTTTCCATTTAATATTTTTGTACTAGAGTTGACCATGGGAAATTGAAACCATGGAAAGCGAAACTGCAGATAAGGGGAGACTGCTGTACCAGAGTGCTATAAAAGATTTCATTTGGGAAAAAAAAGTTTTGGTTCTTGAAAAAAAAAGTTTAAGAACATAGTCGTATTCCATTTCTTCATATGTTTGAGATATTTCTGGCTTTGGTGAAACATAGGCTAGGAAAAGAACCTAACATCTTATTAGGGTAACTGAACAACAGTAACAACAGACTTAGCCCTTCTTCTTTATGTACAACATTACCTGTGACATGGCTCTTGAAACATAGTACAAGTGAGTCCTGCATAGCAACTTCTCCTTGCCCAGTTACATTCTCTGTAAAGTCTTTACTCTCTTTTATTCATGTATGCGTGTGTGTGTGTGTGTGTGTGTGTGTGTGTGTGTGTGTGTATGTTTATTTGTATTTCCCTTTAAGGATTTCAAACACAAAGACCCTAGTCATTTGATTGTCTCTGTACTGTTGAATTTTTGCCTACCCACACTGACTGAAGAGACACATTGTTGTCTGTTTTCCATATTCTGTCTAGTAAATGCTTGGTTGTCGGGACAATGGCATAGAAGGTGGAAGGTCATTGATAACCACATTAATTCTTTAAGCAAACATGATCAGAGCAAATTCCAGGGTATACTTGAAAGTAGATTTAAGGAAAAGGAAAGGTTTCAGACACATCCTTCCTTTTACAAACTTGATATTCACTTTAAGGATCAGCAACATTTGGAGTTGCTCATAATTTTATTTAAAATCCTGAGTAAAGACATCACCTTAGTTTTATGGTACGTTTGTCATTCCAGTGTGAAGCATGAGTTTTTTGTTACTGACAGAACTCCTGGAGGAGGCAGACACTGTGGTTCTCCATGGTCTCTCAGTACCAGGCACAGAGCAAGCACCCAATACATACTATAGGAATAAATGATCTCAAATCTTCACAGTGCCTCTTATAGATGGTTTTTATGATATGTATCTGCAAAGAAACTGAATTCAGGGATTTTAAGTGCCTTTTTTCCAAAGCCCTTAAAGTTTGGGGAAGTAGGTGCATGGAATTAGAACTCAGATTATCCTGACTTCTAATATCACATTCTTTTCATTGTAGCACACTGCCTCTTTAACAATAACAACAACAAGAAAAAAAATGAGGGAGAAACATGTAAAAAGACAGATCATTTCTAAGATGAAATGTATGCTTTTCAAAACAATAGCAGAAAACTTTCTTCAAAGGTAAAATAGTTGGAAATAGAAGAAGAAATAATATGTAATTTAGCATTCATTGAGGATAAGCAATTAATCCTGCCCTCCAGGGGTGAATTTTTGTCTAGCCTATTTGCACATGAAAGTACAAGTTGGGCTTCATTTTTATGCGAGTAAGACATCTGGTTGGGAAGTGAAAAATTTTGTCAATTACCTGAATCATGTTTGGTCTACATGATAGGAAAGCCCCAGATGTCTTCATATCACCAGATGTTGGGCATTGTATGGTTAACACCAGACCCACTGACTGAGTGGTTCACCTGAGAGTTGCTGTTTGACATCCTGTAGATTCACCCATTGTTAGGAGGCTGTTATCATTTTGTAAGTCAGCAGTTTGCAAACAGTAGTCCAGACTAGAAACCAACACTGGCCCTTGACAAAGTGTTCACTGGTGTGTGATGCAATAAATACATAAGGTCATAAAAGGAAGTGTATTTACCTTATAAAAGAACATCATTTATTTTGAGATCCTCTCCTTCCTATGTTTTTGTGATACAATTTTGTGTCAAATAAATCCTGATTGTAAGATTTGGTTTTAATGAGTAAATGAGACAGTAAAAAATTGAGAAATCTATATAAATCCCTAGTTTTCTTTATGTGATCTTTGTATTGGATTGTAAAAAAAAAACAAAGCAAAATTGTAGAAACCACTGCTTTAAACCTTGTAATATTTTGAGCACAGTGACAGCTAAAGTATTTTCATGTATTTCCCAAGTTTTCCTTTTCCTAGAAGTGGGGTAACTCTCCATGGTAGAACTGTTTGCATGGGTCTTGAAAGCATTGGACATCTTAACAGTCAAGTATTTTGCTGACAAAATAATGAATTTTCCTTTTGAAACAAGCATTTTGTTCTTAAAATAACTCCAAAGAGAACACCTTCTGCACTTTTAAAGCATTTCCCTCTGAAGGCATGCCATGGAGACATGACCATAGGGAGAAACTTTTTGTGCTAGAAAACTGAATTCTACCACTGTGAATATTTTAACAGCTTTCACAGGTTCTACAGTTTGCTCTCCTGACCCCAAAAGCATATATCTCCACATGCTGTAACATCAAGGGTCTCTCCTCAAGCTTTGGAAGCTCAGCCAGAATGAGCCGAGTACCCTCCATGTGTCAGGCGATATCCAATATGTATTGCTGGGAATAGGGGGTCATAATAACCATAATTTTATCTGACTTTTGTCTATCATTTGTCATGTGGCAGACAACATGCTAAAATGCTTATTTGCATTATCTTGCTTGATTCTCATAACCACTCTGGTAGAAAAATAACATTATTATAGCCTTTTTACAGGTGAGGAAACCGTTGCAAGGAAGTAAAATCACTTGCCCAAGGTCACAAGCCCTGTGAATGATAAAGCCACCACTTCCATCCAAGTCGGTCCACCCCCTAACCTGAACTCCCAAGTGCTATGCTAAACCACCTGCCTCTTATGGATATATTATCTACAAAAAGAGCTCTGCCCTCAAGGCGATTATAATCTAAATTAGAAGAGGGAAGCACAAGGGGAAAAGCCATTATGTAGAACAGAATGATGTAATTCCAAAAAAACATGCTGTGGGATTGTAGAGGAAAGAGTGATTAATTACGATCTACCCAGGGAAGACTTTTTTGTGTGTGGCCTTAGGCTGGGTGAGAACAAAATAGGGCACCGGCAATTATCTAGAGAATTGGGTCACTGTGGGTGCCAAAGTGGATGATGATTTCAAGCTAAAAAGACTATGCTTTATGCTCTGAATAGTTCAGAATTGGCCACCCACACCCCTGGAATCTGTTGAATTTTTGCCAACTCCCTTGTTCTCTTTGTAACTTATTGCCCTGGCTTAGATGAGCTTCCTACTCCAGGTGAGGGAAGATGCAGGATGGTGCTGCTATAGCAGGGAGTGCTGGCAATGTGGAAGAAACTTTCCTTCAGTCAGGAGCTCTGGATTCAGTCTAGACTCTGCTCCCACAGCTGGTTGACTCCAGGGAAGCCACCTCCTTCTCTGGGTTCAGTTTTCTCTACTGTAAAGTGTATACACTGAAGTTGATGGTCTGTATGGGCCATTCGAAATCCTGTGTCTCTGTTTTTGGAACAGAGAAAGAATGAGAGGCGAGGAGTGGAAGAAGCTAAAAGATTCAGCATGTTCAGATTTCATGACTCTTGTGGTTTTGTTCCTAGACAGGACCTACCAGGGGTGCCTCCTGCAAATGAGGTGGTTTTCCTTTTTTACCCATCACATTCTATGCCTGCCCTCTCTAACATACATGGTATAGTAGAAAGACGCCATACCATGGAGTCAGAGATTCTTGAGTTGAAATCCTGACCATGTCCCATTACATAGTGACTTTGAACAAATTATGTAATCTTTCTGTGCTTGTGTTTCTACAACTGTAAAATAATAGTTTGCAATACCGTAGACTCTTCATGTAGATAACTAATTCTATTACTATAAAATCTAATTATAATACCATTGGTTTGGTGTTAGCAATGAAGGTGATAGCAACTGAAAAGTAAGAAGAGCAGTGACTGAAAGCTCACAGGTTTTGATAAATGAGCACTATTACTATTATAATATTTATTGTGTTAAAATACAAATTGTATACAGCACTCCTCTGAACACAGACCTACAATAGTTACCCATTGCTTGTTGGACTTCTTGAACCAGACTTGACCAGGCAAAGAGAATTTGAGAACTTCTGTTTCGCTAGAAAGGTGTTATCTGCATTATCTTGCCACTGTAGCATCTGCTATGTGTAATAAGATGCTTGGGCCTGCTGGTGGTCACCTGTTTTCTAGGTATATGCATTGGCTTTTGTGGTGGTGTGTGTGTGTGTGTATATATATATATAAAATATATATGCATTATATAGATATATTAATAAATATAATTTTTAATTAAATATATAATAAGGACTATGAGAGTTAGCCATGAATCATGGGTGAAAATATATATATATATATATGTAAAATAATACCACAAATGCATATATATATGTTATACATATATATATGATATAGAGAGAGATAGGTTTTTGCCCATGATTCCTGGTTAACTCCCATAGTCCTTATTATAACATTGGGGCACTTGAGGCCTCAGGTAAGTCTCTCTCAGTGACCCCTCTGGTCCTTCTTCACCTGCGCAAGGTAGGATGCTAATTTGATTATGGATCAGAAGACCCTCATTCCAGAGAGGGTCCTGCCCCATACCCTAGTGG
The DNA here is from genome assembly GCF_001698545.2 of Rhinopithecus bieti. Taxonomy (NCBI): domain Eukaryota; kingdom Metazoa; phylum Chordata; class Mammalia; order Primates; family Cercopithecidae; genus Rhinopithecus; species Rhinopithecus bieti. The sequence goes on along the minus strand of NW_016806642.1, from coordinate 10,009,449 downwards.
AAAGAATGCTACACAGAGAGGCCAAGAAAAGTCTGAACAGATAGTCCTTGCTGGGTTTAGATAAGGTGCTTTTTGTCCAATCATATTTTTACACGGTTGTCAATCATGCCCGTGTAAAAAAGCCTCCATGAAAACCCAAGAGTACAGGGTTTGGAAAGCTTTTTGATTGCTGAACACATGGATGTTCCTGGAGGGTGGAGTGCCCAGGGAAGGCATGGAAGCTCTATGCCCCTTCCCCCTTACCTTGCCATACGCATCTGTTCATCTGTATCCTTTGTGGTAGTATTTATAATAAACCAATACACATGTTTCCCTGAGTTATGTGAGCTGCTCTAGCAAATTAATCAAATCTGAAGATGGGGTTGTGAGAACCCCAACTTGAAGTCAGTAGTTCAGAAGTTGTGGAAGGTTGAACTTGCCACTGGTGTCTGGGGTGTGGAGTTGGGGGCATTCTTGGGGACTGAGCCTTCAATCTGTGATATCTGATGCAATCTCCAAGTAGACAGTGTTGGAACTGAACTAAAGGACATCCAGCTGGTGTCTGCTACAGAATTAAGTGCTTGCTTGGTGGTCGGGAGAAACTCCTACGCATTTCGTCACAGAAGTCACCTTCTATATGGGTGATTGCTGTGGTGTAAGACCAGAGGAAAAACATGGTTTCAGAGTTTTTCCCTAAACAGCCTTGACATACTCCATTGTAATAAGATAGAGAGATGAAAGTGTTTATTACTGGTGGGATTATGTTAGAAAACACATTTCGTGTCCCAGTAGCATTCAAGATCAAGAGTAAAAACAGTCTCTTCTCTTTACTCTCCCAACTGATACTCAGCTTCCTGTGTGAGTGTGTGTTTAATGTTTTTGTCTAAATTGATTGATCTTTGTCTCATGATCTCTTTTCTTAAAAAAACTAAGTTCAGCTAAACGAACATTGCTGAGAACTTATGTTCTAGACACTGCTGGACGTTGTGCTGAGGGGAAATGAATACAGAGATAAATAATTAGAACTATTCTCTGTCTAGTGGGAAAGAGAGATCAAGATATAAATAGGGGAACAAAATAAAACATAACATAAGGGTCATAATTTTAAGGTGGATTAAAATATGTGTGTGTTTCTTTATTAAACACCTTTTATAGGCCAGACTGTAGGGCCAGGGATGTAACATTATGTAAAACTCAGTCCAAATCGCATAGGTGCTTACAAGGTGTAATAACTACAAGATGGAATAAGAAGAGGTATTGGATGGGAATAGTGTCTACTAGAAAGTAAGCAACTTGAGTGTAGGGGCCTTATCTATCTTGTTCCTTAATACATTTTTAGCATTAGAACACTGCTTGGCATGTACCAGGTACTCATTAAACATTTCTGTAGTGAGTGATGAGGCTATCATAAAGTTTTGTTTCCCCACCCCTAAACAAGATTGTAGGTTCAGTCTGAAAGGACTCTTTGCTGGTAAGGTATGGTGCCACTTTGTACTCTCCCAGTCAATCTGATTGGCCTCTTGACTTTAGCAAAACTGAGCTGGGGGCTGGTGCCCCAGTGCCAAGCACAGAGGAAGCAGGGTCACATGCCACCCATGCCCAAAGCACTTCCTGATATTTTCCATGGGTCTGGAACCAACTCTTCTCCTGGGTTTCATCTCAATATATGTAGGAAGACAAAGGAACACTGAACCTTCCAGTTAATTCAACACCCCACCCCCACTTACCCCTTCCTGGAGAGGATAACAGTTCTGTTGACCATTATAATGCATTTTCTGTCTCCCAGCAGTCCACATAGTCATTAATTTCTGCTGCTGACATCAAGAAAGAGGATTATGTGTGTGTCTGAAACTGTTCCCAAAGTGCTCATTAGTCATAGATAATTGAAAAACTGGTAGGGGAAGATTTGGTGTAATAGGAGCCCCTGCCTGTGAAGGGGGACTGCAACCACCAGATAATTGTAGATTCCAGCTTTTGACCACTCAGACTGAATCTGCCCATCCTAATGGGAATTCAGCAGACTTGAGCCTAGGAGCTCTCAGAGCGATAGTGTTTTTACATACCCAGGTGAGGGCCCGTACACTGAGACAGAGACAGCCAAATCAAGAGAATAGGTGAGCTGCCCTTGGGTCTCTTTCCTGCCTTCAGACTGTGGAGCAGCGTTTGGAAAAAGTGCCCAGTATTCTCCTTTATTTTGTTTTTATTTCAACGTAAGCTAGTTTGTTTTGATGACAAAAGACATACAAGGTCTTGGGATACAAGAAACACAAACGTTAGGAAAGAGTACCCCACGCTGGATCCCAACCCCTGCTCTGACAAAATTCTAGAATTTTCTGGAAGTTTATGTGCTTACATTTTGTATCCTTTTCTTTAAAGAAAAAAAAAAATCACATGATCATACTCTGAATACTATTCTGCATCTTGCCATTTTCTCTGAATTTATCTTGGGGTTCCAAATCTATACCTTAATTCAAGTTCATTCGTTTTAATGGCAAGGTGGGATTCTGATCAGATTTAAGGGGGAAAAGCATCTTTTAAAATATTATACAAGAGGCTGGGCATGGTGGCTTATGCCTGTAATCCCAGCATTTTGGGAGACCAAGATGAGTGGATCGCTTGAGGTCAGGAGTTCAAGACCAACCTGGCCAGCATGCCAAAACCCTGTTTCTCCTAAAAATACAAAAATTAGCCAGGCATGCTGGCGTGTGCCCATAGTCCCAGCTACTCGGGAAGCCGAGGTGTGAGAATCGCTTGAACCCAGGAGGCAGAGGTTGTAGTGACCTGAGATTGTGCCACTGCACTCCAGCCTGGGCAACAGAGTGAGACTCTGTCTCAAAAAAAAATTACACAAGAAATATAGACCAATTAGAAATTATAGAAAAAAAAAGAAAAAAGGGAAAGAAAAAAGAAAATCACTCATAATTCCTCCACCCAGAGAAAACCTATTTTCTGTATTTTTTTCCCCTGGGAATGTATTTTTACAAATAGTTCATCTACTTTCATTGTTATTTTCTTAAAACTGTTAAGAGAAAACCTTTAGGCGAATTAAATTTAACAGTTTAACTGTGCAAAGAATAGTTCATGAATTGGGCAGGTCCCCAACCAGAATAGGTTCAGAGAGACTTTTGCTCTGCCACGTGATTGAAGAGATATTATGGACAGAAAAGGGGAAGTGAGGTACTGAAAATGGAAGTGAAGTACAGAAACAGCTGGATAGGGCACAGCTCTGCGTTGGCCTTACTTGAACAGAGTTTAAACAGTTGGCCGGTTGTGGGTGGTTGAAGTATGTCTTCTGTGATTGGCTGAGACTCGGCTTCTAGTTACAAGAGTAGGCTACAGTGTGTTTACAAATCCAGTTAGGTTACAGTCACTATGTATGAAGAAACCTTTAGGTTGAAATTACAGAGAGACACGTTTAAGTTAATTTAACAAAAGGAAGTCATATACTACATAATGTTTTGCAGCCTGCATTTTTCACTTGGTTTGACTGTTTTAAAGATAAGAATTATTCCCCAAGCTTTTCTTTACACTGCGTGTTTATCTAGTTCTTTCTTTCTTTCTTTTTTTGAAATGGAATCTTGCTCTTGTTGCCCAGGGTGGAGTACAGTGGCGCAATCTCAGCTTATTGCACCCTCCGCCTTCCCGGGGTTCAGGCGATTCTCCTGCCTCAGCCTCCTGAGTAGCTGGAATTACAGGCAATTTCCACCATACTCAGCTATTTTTAGTAGAGACGGGGTTTCACCATGTTGGCCAGGCTGGTCTCAAACTCCTGACCTCATGATCCGCCCACTTCAGCCTCTGAAAGTGCTGGGGATTACAGGCATGAGCCACCATGTCTGGCCACGTTTATCTTCTTAAAAACCCAATCTGAGCACTCACAGTCATGCCCCTCTGGGCAATTCCTTATTGCCTGGCCACGCCTGAAGCCCTCCGCTGCCTTTCGTCCAGTCTGTTCCAGTTCTCTATTCCTCTCTGGACCCCTTTTTGCTACATACTCAATGCCTCAAACACACCATGCCCCTCAGGGCTCCCTACAGTAAACTCACTTTTTGCTCTGCTGTTATGCCTTTCCCCAGAGCATGCCAGCACTCAAACCACCAATCTCCAACTTCTCTTTCCACACAGGCTTCAAAGTCATCTTCACCTTGAAGACTGTATTCACTCTACTAGCCACCCTAACTGGATCCTCCGCAGTTCTCTGGGAACACCATGTACACATTTCACCTTTCTAGCATTTTCTACATGGTCCTAAGAGTCTTAGTTTTTCATCATCTTTGTCCCAAACCACAATATGAGACCTCAGCACCTAGATCTTAGCATATGGTAGATGGAAATCTATGCAGGCCATCATTAGTTCTATTAGTTCTATTGGTACTGAAATGTTTGTTAAAATGCATGAATGAATGGTTGAATGAAGCCTAGAAAGAACTGCAAATGCTCAGGCAGTGAAGTCTTGATTTCTGGGAAAAGCAGTGCTGTGAATAATTTAATTTTATGGTGAAAGAAAAGCCAAACAAGGATTAGATTGGGAAAAGTTGTCAGGAGGCACTAATGTTTGCTTCTGACAGCTCTAGTGTCCTGATAAACTTAGAGTGTGATTTTGAAGGGGTGATTTCTCAGGGATTCTCACCTATTTCTATCATCCTCTCTCATGCGAAGCTGTTTCATTTTGGTCTGTAAATAAACAAAACTCCTTCCTGCTTGGAGTCCAGATAGCCTATTCCTGAAGGCTGTGGTTCCAAATGAAAGAAGGAATGTTTGTCCTTGTATATATTTATTTTCATCCCTAACCGCTGGATTGAGGAGAAGGCTGGTTCACTGCTGTAGGTTGGGTTTTCCAGAAGCAAAGGCTGAGACAGATTTGGGGGGATAAGGTATTTATTAGGGATGGTCAACTGTGAAAGAAGGAAGAGAGAGAAGGACTGGTAGAGGGAAAAGAGCTGAACCAAGGTGCATTCTTGCAGCACCTTGGTGAACCCAGCAGAGTCTCTGGAGTGAGTGGTGTCCATCAGAGCCCTTCTGCCTCTGCTTTGCCAAGTCACCAGGTGCTGGCTGGTGTTCCTGGGAGGTGCAGCACCTCGGGAAGGCGGCTCTCTGCAACTGAGGCAGGCCCTGGAACATCTGGCAGCTGTCTGCCGACTTTACTCCATCCTTAAAGGGGAGTTTGGGCCATGGCATCTCAGTCTCTACTGTGCTTCCTATATCCACGCAACCACCGTGACCTGTTATTTCTTGTTCCACGGAATCTCTTCTGTCTGCCTCTGTTTCTACAGCTCAATTCAATACCTCAGTGAAGATCCTTATATTTTCTCTCTCTCTTTGATTACTGAAATAGTTTCACACTGTTTTCTCTAACCCCAGTCTATCCTCTGCTATAATACTGCCACAGAGTGCTTTAAAAAAACACAAGTTTAATTGCTTTCCTCCTGGCTTAATGCTCCTTTAGTGGTTTACAGTGGGCTTCATGATTAAGTTCAAACACTTAAGTATGGATTACAGGGCCCTGCATCCACTGCCCCTCTCTGCCTCCCCAGCCTCCTCTGTCCTTCAACACCCAACCCCTACCAGTTCGCATGCCAGCTTCTGTTCCAATTTACCTAGGCCTTTTGATAGTTCCCTTAGGGGCCCCTTCTCCCTTTTTTCCTGTCCTTGCTCAAAGATGTGTCCTCTGCTGATGAAGATCCCTGTGGTCCCACAGCCTATGATTAAACCCGGATCTCCTGCTTGCATGCTCAGGACTCTTTCTGTCTCGCAGCGGTCTGCAGCCTCATGTTCTGAGCCTAGAGGACATAGAATCAAATTAAGCTCCTTTACCAGCTAAGGTTTCTTCCTAAATTACTATAGAGAAAACTTGGAAGAGTGCCCCACCTTGCTAATCCAGTCTGGAACCTTTTTTGTAAAAATTACACCTTTTATGTTTGTGGAGATTGGGGATGAAGGTGGAACAGAATTTCCATTTTGACCTTCCTATGAAAACCATTTTTTAAAAATCTCAATTTAGTAGGCAAGATTTCTAAATGGTGCTCCTTTTTTCATTATCTATTTATTTATTTATTTTTTAACATACATAATGCTTGCTCTAAAAATACTTCTCTTGATCCCTTCATCCATTTGGAATGCACTTTTAAACAACATTTACTCCAAAAGGTAATGTAATGAATAAGAGCAGAGGTTTGGGTATCAGTCAGAGTAGAACCCATGGCCTGTCTTCAGCTCTTAGGCTGTCACTAGGGAGTTTACTTTTCTTCTATAAACCACAATTTTCCCATCTGTCTGTGAAATGGGGGTAGTATGGGTACTATGTTATCCTTCACAGGGGATAATATGAAAATGAAATGAGAAAATGCATGCTGTGTCCTTAGTGCAGACCCCAGCATGAAAGTGCTCAGCAAACCAGACTGCAGTCTCTCCTGTGTTAGATACTAAACATAGTGACATAATTTAGGTATTGTCCAGAACGGTATTATACAAAGCCAAGGGCACTGCTCTTTTCCAGGTTTCTGCCACTTTGACATTCAAAACAGACTAAGATTTTCCTGTTCTCTGCCCCATCCTTTGAGCATCTTAACCTTATCCTCCATCAGTGTCTAATAGAAATGTAATATGAGCCACATATGTAATTTTAAATTTTTCAGTAGCCATGCTAAAGAAAGTGATACTAATTTTTAATATCTCTTATTTAACTTAATATATTCAAATTATTATTTTAACATAGAATTGATATAAAAATTATTGAGATATTTTACATTCATTTTCCAGATGAAATCTTTGACATCTGGTATGTATTTTCCACTTAACACCTCTCAATTCAGATGCTATATTTTGTTGGAAATACTTGATTTTATTTCTTAAATTAATAATAGAAAAGTAGATTTGCATACCCAAGTTGTTCCAAACATAATTAAAAGTTTTTCAGTAACTGAATTGAATAAGTTGAAGTTAAAACTAAATAAAATGAAGAATTTAGTCCCTGAGTTACTCTAGACATACTTCAAGTGCTCAGTCCACATGTGACTAGTGGCCACCATATTGAACAGCAAAGTTCTTCTAGAAGTCACTGCAGAGGTTTCAGTCTTCCTTTTCTTAGCTAAACTTGTTTTCATATTTAATTACAGATAGAAGCTCTTTACTTAAAATGGATAAAAATGGTGTTGTGGAGGTGCTTTGGTTCCATTTAGAAGAGGGTGGTTAAGCTGTTCACTCTCTGACCCCTCTCCCAACCTCCCCCTCACCTCTATCCCCAGAGGTCCTGGAGCACCTGTGCCCAGTACTTGAGCTCCATGGAACAATTAACAAGTGGCATCTTAGCACTCAAAAATTGCTGATCATGCACCCAGATTCTATCTTGGGGCTCAAAGGGATCTTAGTATATCTGTGAGTCAACTCCTAGCCCCTCCCTGCAGTGCAGAAATACTATAGAATTCCTTGGGGGATGAAAGAGGGCTTAGAGTCTAACACCTAGGAGCAGATGGATCATTTCATTCTATTCTGTCTTACGTGGTTCTCTGTGTCCTTATCTTGTCTTCCTAACTAGGTTGGGGGCAAGGACTGCTTTTTACAGCCCCACAGCACCCACACAAAGCAAGACAATCAATAAATTCTTAACTGAAGGCCTGAGTGATTGCAAGAATTCAAGGTCACTTGAAAAATCAGGGTCACTGCATTGCACAGCTCCAAAGAACATCATTCAAATTGTATTATATGGTTGTGCAAGTGGCAGCCTTGTAAAATTTGCAAAGGTTTAGACTGGAGTGTCCTTTCCAGCTGAGAAAAAATTTTTAACAAATTATTTGTTGCTACAAAGTACATCTCTTTCCCCTTATCCTCTGCCAGGGAAGCACCTCAAGAGTAAGTTTTCTTGACTTAGGAATATATGTTCATTAGAGAGGGTGTATGCATGTATGAACACATGGGTTCATGTACATTTAAGTAGGTTAGTAGATCTGCCGTGTTAGGAAGCCCATTTGGAATGATTTGAGCATTTGAACCTTGTATTTAAGAGGCTACTGCGTTTATATTCCTTTTGAAATTTTCCATTTTCAGAATCTTTGGTTTGAATGATGCTTTAGAGCTCCTGGTTTGTAAAGCTCCCCAGAGCATGACCTATAGGTACCAAGCACATACACCAAAGTCCCTGGATGAGCAAAGGGACTCTTGATGACTGCATGGTTTTTATCTTTGCAAATGCAGAGGAGGGAGGAGGGAGCAAAGAGTTTCTCTTAAACAAAACCCTCTGTTTACTTTTGTGTTTTTCAAACTGATGTGTTTGTTTTTTCTCATGTCTACCCAGGAAACCAAGTGCTACCTCCTGGAGCTTCTCTTGGAAATGGGCTCACACCAGAGGCAGCAAGAGACCTGGGCCTTCTCCCTGGGATTGCGGTTGCAGCTTCACTCATTGATGCCCATGCAGGAGGACTAGGTAATCTCTTTATTTGTTGCCTACAGCCAAAACCGTATTCAAATGGAATATTCCCCAGAACCGAAGACACTCCTTTTCTGTTTCTAAAGCAAAGGTCAAGGACTTTGGTGTTTCAAGATTAGGCATTTGGATAGAATTATAGAACTTTTCATTAATGTTAAAATTTATTTATAATTGTATTAATTTATTTATACATGGCAATAGAAAAAAATTTATTTGAATAACTTTCTGCATAGTTATTTTGTTTACTGGAAATTCAGAAAAGATATGTTAATTTCTTAGCACACTTAGCTCTACTGTTTTTTTGTAATGGTACTCCAAGACCCTTATAAGTCTCATAGATTTATTTTAATAATATATTTGGCTTATGTCCTGTATCCAGTTCCTTGCTTGTAGTCTTGATTTTATCTTCTACATAACTCTCAAGCCTTTCATTCATGTATTCATTTGTTCATTCACAAAACACCCGTTGAACACTTACCATGTCCACGCATGGTGCTAGGAGACAGTGAACTTAAAACAAAACCAAATAAAACCAAGGTCTCTTCCCCATATTTTAATGGGAAAACACACAGGGAAACAAAGAATTATAGTAAAGAATGATGACTATCTTCTTCCTCATCCTTATTGCAGGTTGTGTGTGTTTTTTGCAGTGGAGGTTGTTCTGGTTCTCAGCATCTCTCATCTCAACTATAGCCATATATTTTTTCCCTAGCCTTTCATTCTAACAATGTTTTGTTTTAAACTATGGTTTATAATTCATGAGATCAATTTAGCAGGACATGCCCACTGAATTTGCACAACAGAATGGAACAGAATTGAATAGAACAAAGTAGAAAACATCAGAGTACATTTCACAAAGTAAGGGAAGGCACTGCTTTGTTGAGCTGGGTTTCCATTTTATGTGTGTATACTTTCAGACACTTCCATCAACCCTGCCCTTACTGTGCCCATGCATTTACACCTCTGTGACTTGGCACACATATTCTCTGCCCAGAATGATTGGTCCTCCACTACTCCAGCTGGCTAACTCCTCCTCTAACTGCAAGACCTGTATCAGATGCTTTCTGCTCTGCATAGCCTTCCGTGAAACCCTCAGGTGTGTTTAGAAATTCTCGAAATTATGCTTTTTCAGCAAACTGTTTGAAGAAATGATCATATTGCATTGTAATTTCTAATATATCTGCTTGTCATTGCCATTAGACTGTGAACTCCTTGAGAGCAGGAACATTAGGTTATTTGTCCTGTATCCTTCATGCCAAGCCCTATGTCTGGTTCCTATAGCTGCTTATAAGTTTGTTAAATGAATAGTCACATTAAGGCAAGAATAAAGTGAGATGGCTTTAAATAGTAGAGTGAAGATTACTCTGCCTTCTTATGCAACAGATTATTAAACGGTGCCTTGTTCTACATACTGCATGGACTTCCAGAGCAGGATCGCTCTCATCAATCTATGAACATGTCTGTCCTGTTCATCTCTCTGTCCTCAGGATCTAAAACAGTGCCTAAGAATTAGTAAACAACTCATAATATATGTAGGTTGATTGAATGCTATGTAACGTAGTTCCGATTACAGGCAAGGTTGTTTCTTTCCAAATACTTTTCATTGTGAGCAATGTGTGCTTTTGATTGGAATGTTAAGATTTTGGTTTTTATGTACAAGCACAGAGAGAACTTAAGGTCTAGAAAGACATGGAGTGTTTCTGTGCCCTAGCAATCCTGACATTCCTGCGTGAGATCGTGCGTGAGGCCACAAAAGCTTTCCCTATCATGCTTTTAAAATTATCCCTGGGGTGACAGTGTCAATCATCCACCCCTACCTGGGTGACAGGCACTTGGCTGGGACCGGCATATGCTGAAAGAAAGAGAACTGCTGCTTGAAGAGCTGCAGACACTACAGTTTCCTTGTCAGTTTCCCAGACTTCCCTCAGGGACATGCCAAAACCCACCTTCTCACTCCTGCCCAGGATTCACTATGTCCTCCAGAAGGGGAGACTGCCAATGACCCTCATCTTTTTCCTAAACAGAGATATTCAGTGGCAGAAGTTTTGCCCTTAGAAGCTTTGGCTTAAGCCTTTTATTCCCCGTAAAATGTAAATGCTTTTAAGTGATATGGTTTGGCTGTGTCCCCATTCAAATCTCTACCGAATTGTATCTCCCAGAATTCCCACGTGTTGTGGGAGGGACCCAGAGGGAGGTAATTGAATCATGGAGGCTGGTCTTTCCCATGCTATTCTCATGACAGTGAATAAGTCTCACGAGATCTGATGGGTTTATCAGGGGTTTCCGCTTTTGCTTCTTCCTCATTCTCTCTTGCTGCCACCATGTAAGAGGTGCCTTTTGCCCTCCACCATGATTATGAGACCTTCCCAGCCATGTGGAACTGTAAGTCAAGCTAAACCTCCTTTTCTTCCCTGTCTCAGGTATGTCTTTATGAGCAGCATAAAAACAGACTAATACAGTAAATTGGTACCAGTAGAGTGGGGCATTGCTGAAAAGATATTTGAAAATGTGGATGCAACTTTGGTACTGGGTAACAGGCTCATAGGTGGAAGAGACTTGCCTTGTCTCAGATGAGACTTTGGACTGTGGACTTTTGGGTTAATTCTGAAATGAGTTAAGACTTCGGAGGACTGTTGGGAAAGCAGCTGGGAGGGAAGCTGTACCCTGCAAAACCACAGGGGCAGCACTGCCCAAGACCATGGGAACCCACCTCTTGCATCAGTGTGACCTGGATATGAGACCTGGAGTCAAAGGAGATCATTTTGGAACTTTAAAAATTTGACTGCCTTGCTGGATTTTGGACTTGCCTGGGCCCTGCAACCCCTTTGTTTTGTCCAATTTCTCCCCTTTGGAATGGCTGTATTTACCTAGTACCTGTACCCCCATTGTATCTAGGAAGTAACTGGCTTTTTTTTTTTATTTTACAGACTCATAGGTGGAAGGGACTTGCCTTGTCTCAGATGAGACTGGACTGTGGACTTTTGGGTTAATTCTGAAATGAGTGAAGACTTTGGGGGACTGTTGGGAGGGCATGATTGGTTTTGAAATGTGAGGACCTGAGATTTGGAGGGGCCAGGGGCAGAATGATAATGATTTGGCTGTGTCCCTATTCAAATCTCAACTGAATTATATCTCCCAGAATCCCCACGTGTTGTGGGAGGGACTTAGGGGGAAGTAATTGAATCATAAGGACCAGTCTTTCCTATGCTATTCTCGTGATAGTAAGTCTCACAAGATCTGATGGGTTTATTAGGGGTTTCCACCTTTGCTTCTTCCTCCTTCTTTCTTGTTGCCACCATGTAAGAAGTGCCTTTTGTCCTCTGCCATGATTGTGAGACCTCCCAGCCATGTGGAATTGTAAATCAAATTAAACATCCCCTTCTTCCCAGTCTCAGGTTTGTCTTTATCAGCAGCATAAAATGGACTAATGCAGTAAGTTAGTAACTTTCCCCATATTTTGTTAGTGGAAAGATAGAATA
>NW_016806642.1:9980884-9997398 GCF_001698545.2 Rhinopithecus bieti | reverse complement strand
ATTAAACATCCCCTTCTTCCCAGTCTCAGGTTTGTCTTTATCAGCAGCATAAAAATGGACTAATGCAGTAAGTTAGTAACTTTCCCCCATATTTTTGTTAGTGGAAAGATAGAATAGTTTGTTTTTTTTTTTTTTTTTTTTTTAAAGGAAAGATAGAGTAAGAACCTTAGATTCTTTAAGGCCTGAACTTAGATGCCAGCAGTGGCTGGGAAGGGCACAGGAAGGTGCTAGTCCATGATGATGGAATAGTACAGACTTACTTAATATATGTTGACTATGTTTTATCCCTATTATGCCTTCTTATGCCTCTTCCTTTACCCTTCACCTTACAACCAATCCAAGATTAGGATATATCAAAAAAGATAGGAGGCCTGGGAGCAAATGTTTCCTCTCATTTCTGCCCTTCCTATACCCCTATTAGGATGTGGAGGTGAACAGAGGCCTGAAAGTCTTGAAAAGGTTGTCCATGGGTCCAACTCTATATTAACTAAATATAATTGAGTGAATGCAACCTGTCAGTGATTGGTCTAGGCACTGGAGATTATCAGCAGTGAACAAATCAGGCAAAGTCCATTCGTTTTGGAAAGAAAATTCTCATTGTTCTCTCCTGCCTGCATGTTTATAGCTTAATAGTATAGGTTTGGGACAGCTAATCCCTGAGACATACTGTGATGCTATGATATGACATAATGTGAGGCCACTCAACATGGAATTTTAAGTTCTGGATTTAGATTTTGTCTCTGCCTACAAATATGGTGCTTCTCAGAACGTTTGTTTCCTTTTATGCAGTGAGAGAGTGAGAGACAGCAGAATGCAGGATTCACTACTTTGTGATTCTGTATAGGTTGAGGTCGGAAATACCCTCAAGAACTGGCTAAATGAACTCTGTGTTAAGAGATTTCTGAATGTCAAGTACAGACCAGCTTTGGATTCGGAATTGCCATCCAGGAAGAGGCCATCCAGACCTCTCACCAACAAACCCTGACAACTGTAGTCACTTCAAATGCTGACCCGGCATGGTCTGCTTTAGACCCCACATTCTGACTAGTATGAGGGGTCAGCATTCTGCTTTGGAGAAATACCCCTGGACTTTCATTCCCAAGGGAGGCCCGGGATGGGAGGATAAAGATCAAAGAAGCAAGCAAAACTCAACCCATGCTTTTCCCAGTTCTGGAAAAAGAGGAGGAAGGACTTTGTGGGAATAAAAATCAACGATGAAAGAACATTTTGTTCTTAAGGTGCTGGTTAGTAAGTTCTCCAGCAGACAGTCAGAAGATAGGAGTAGCTTTGTTTGCACTTTGTGGGGGTAGTTCTGGCCAGGGCTCCTGCTGCTGATATTTTTCTAGCTTATAAAAATAACATTAACTTTGTTCCAGCTCTGTTCTTGGCTCCAGCATCCCAACTGTCCTGAAAGGCAATAACAACCTGATTTCTGTCTCAGGCCCTTCTTCTCTCAGTTGCTTTTATCTGTCAGACAAACTCCTGATTATCCATCAAATCTTGAATCCTGTTCTCCTCTGGGAAGCCCTCCCTAACTTCCCAGTTGACTTAAGCACTCCCTTTTTTCCCCTACTGTGTCTTACGCTTACAATCTGGCACACACAGGTTTCTGTGTGCCAGATTGCCTCACCTACTAATCTGCCTCTTCTACTACTCATCTACTAATCTGTAAACTCTTTGGGCACCCTGTTATTTCATACTCCTACTGCAGCAGCCTGCAGAGTGCTTTGCATATGGAGGACCCTTAACACATGCATATTTAGTGAATGAGTGAATGAATGAATGGCATTCCCTCCCTGAGGAATGAATATTACACCTGAGAGAGAGTAACTTCTCATTCAAAGGCAATTGTCCCTATACAATAGTTATACTTGGCTCATTTCTGCAGGAGCAAAAGCTTGGGTTCTTCTAGATATCTGGAAATCTGCCTCCTTCTTACCCTCATCACATTACCAAGTTTTGGCGAAGAGCAAGCTTTGTTCCTTGGTTTAGCACAACTCTTTGATTACCAGTATTGGATTCTTGGTCAGATGTTGAATTGGCTTAAATTGCTCATCTAGGCCAGATATTGAATTGGTTTAAAGTGCTCATTTCAGTTGCAGAGCCAGGCCAAAATGAGGATTTTGAATTTCTTTTCTTTTTTAATGGAAGAATTTATTGAGCCAGTCTTGCAAAAAGGGCCTTTGGTTCGTTCCCTAGAACAACACATAGTTTGTTCCAGTAAACAATAAAACATGCCAATTACATGTCTCACCATTATCAGTGTTCTAGAAGACAGAGTAGACAGGCTGTGACTTTAGATAACGTGATTTGGGGGGAGCGTTTATTTAAAATAAAGTAGTATATATACTAAATGTAGCGTGATGGACAAAGAAATATACTTATTGGCAATGATTCATTGCGTTTGTAAACTTTTGATTCATGAAGCATGATATGGTTTGGATCCTCACCCAAATCTCATGCAAATTGTAATCCCCAGTGTGGGAGGGGGCCTGGTGGGAGGGGATTGTATCATGGTGGTGGATTTCTCGTGAATGGTTTAGAATCATCCCCTTGGTGCTGTTCTCATGATGGTGCTTGAGTTCCCTTCAGATCTGGTTGTTTAACAGTGTGTTGCACTGCTCCACCCTCTCTTTTGCTCCTGCTCCGGCTGTGTGAAGTGACTGCTTCCCCATCACCTTCTGCCATGATTGTAAGTTTCCTGAGGCTTCCCCAGAAGCCGAGCAGACACCGTCATGCCCTATACAGTGTGCAGAACCTTGAGCCAATGAAAACTCTGTCTTATATAAATTGCTCAGTTTCAGGTATTTCTTTATAGCAATGCGAGAATGGCCTAATACAAAACACAACTATGTTCATTATAGAATTTACTCCTCATTGCAGCTTTGTAGTGAAGTTAGGACAGGTATGTGTACCCTCATTTTGCACAGCAAACAGCTGAGACTCAGTGTATTCTAAATTCAAGAATAGATATTTATTGTCTTACACTCAGTTCTTAAAGCAACTTTACACATACTATATTTTGTTCCGTTTGTCAGGTGAGACAATTGAGGCTCACAAGACTACCTACCATTCTGAAAGCTACACAGTTAAATGAGAGATGCGTGACTTAAGCCCATGCTTTGTGCACACTTATCACTGTGTTATGAAGGATGGCCTATCTATTTAAACGTGATCCACTCTGCTCTTTAATTTGACCCTTAAAATGTGAGCAAGTAACAAATTTTGAAAAAGGAAAGTCTTTAATAATATTTATCAACAACCCACTTTACTAGTTCATGGGTTTAGACAGTGACTATGAGAGAGAAGTGGACTTCTGGGAATTTGTATTCTAGTAAAGAAAACAGACAAGTAAATAAACAGTTACAATTACTTGTGCCATGCGTGGAAGGCTTTGGAAAAACATAAAATGGGCCTAAAATTGAGACTTAAAAAATTATTAAAGGATTCCTAGAGGGAGTGATGTCCAGTAATCTAATTACACATTTCTTTCCCTGTTATTGCTTCCTGGTAAAGTGGAATTTGTTTCTTTTTTGTGACTTTTAAACTTCAACTAGGCTTCATTTCTAATAATAAAATAATAATAACATTGTTAATTAGAACAAGTAGAACCACCACTCTGACTGGTACTACTGTGATGACCATTTCTTATGTGCGTCCCTATGTGCCAAGTACTCTACCGGATACTGCTCAGACTTTATCTCTTGCTTCTCACCATAAGCCTACAAGGTAGAGGTTGTTTCCCCATTCTGCACATGAGGGAATTGAAGGCAGAAAGAATAACATTTCCACAATCACATAACTAATCTCATAGCAAGATCTGAAACTGAGTCTGCTTCCAGGGTTCATATACCTTTTCTATAGGCCAGTGGTTCTCAACCAGGGGTGATTTTACCCTTCAGGGGACATTTGGCAATGTCTGAGGACAGTTTTGTTTATTGCATCTGGGGAAAGGGAAATGGCATTGGTATGTGGTGGGTAGAAGCCAGGGATGCTGCAAAACACCTTACAATGCCCAGGCCAACCCCCTGCAACAAAGAATTGTCCAGCTTCAAATGTCAAATATCAGTAGCACTGAAAGTGAGAAACCCTGTTCTCTCCTGGAACACCTCCAGTGATATTATTTCCCTTCATCAATTCAGCTTATTTCTGTGGAAGCCAAAAAGCAGCCCACAATAAGGGTTTTGCTGATACGTTAGTACTTGGTTGAAATATATTTTGTGAAATTGACTCTTCAGTAAAAGTAGTTGTGAGATTAAGAAAATAATAGAAGTGAAGCCTGAGGAGTAGGGAGGACAGAATGGTTTCTACCCCATCTATTTCAGAGTCAAGCCACACGGGACCGCTTGGCCGTCTTTCAGCACATCATGCACATTCCACCTCCTTTCCTTTGCTACTCATCCATCAGCACTCAGTCTAAATGTTACTTTGTGGAAACGTCTCCAAATTTAATCCACTCTTAGAAAAACACCAGTCGCTCTCTATGCTGTATCTGTGAAATACTTTGCAACTATTTCAGTTTTTTCACCAAATCATGTTCATCTTTGTATGCCCATCATCCAGCATGGAACCCCCATAGCCGGTCTTCACTAAATCAATGTAATTATTTAATTACTATTATTAGTAATTGAGATAATAAATATGAGAGGGTTTTGAAAAATCAAAAATAAGAGTTCGTAAATGTAGGTGATGGAGACTTTAAGAAAATATAGATTCCTATGCCCTACCCTGCTGAGGATGCCTGGAATCTTGTTCTAAGTGTAGAAAATGTCACCTGGTACCCAGAGGAGACAGCCTGGGGGGATGAGGATGAGTTGACACTGAGGACACTGGGGTCAGAAGCAGTAGTGATGTGTTTCTGCCAAGTAGGCAGATCAGACCAGAGCAGAACCGTGCTGCGCAGGAGCCAGGCCAGGCGCTGGCCAAAAGCTGGGGGCAGGAGGGAGCTTATCCAAAACGAGAGAGAATATGCATCCAAAGAGGCAGACGGTCTGCAAGAAATTGGGGGTGGGGGGGATTAGAAATGCAGATAAAGTCATGCCGTGGAATCTGGAAGGAGAAACCAGTGCCAGTCCCTGAGCAGATAGAGCAAGGACAACTCTGAGAGTTCCTGGATGTGAATCACAGAGGGCTGAGGAAGAACGTATTAATGGGATTGCAAGTTTATTGTTTTAAGTTGAGGCTTGGTTTAATACGAACCACCATTGCCTGGGACCTCAGCAGTTCCATGAGCCATGGCAACAGCTCATGTGGCGGAGGGAGGGGCAGAGATCTCAAGTGGGGGAAGGATAACTTTGAGTTTCCTGTTCCCACGCTCCAAGGCTTTCTTGGAGTGCTGTGATTCTCTGGACTGCAGAAGGCTGGCCTTAGCTGAGAGACCAGACTTTGACTCTGTGGAAGAAAACTGAGAGGACTCCAGGGCCTGGGGCTATTGCCAGCTCCCCATGTGTCCCCGATTTTTAAATCTTGTGCCACACGTCAGTATATATGGCTGTGAACCTGCCATGAAACCATAACATTTTGAGTTTAATACATACACTCTTGTTTGGATAATGAGTAATCATAGACTTTAGAACTAAAAGGCTGCTCAAAGATTTTCTATACCAAATTCTTCAATTTGCAGATAAGAAAACTGAAGCCCAGACAATGATGAATCATCCAAAGTTACCCCAGCATATTACTGTCAGAGTCAAATTTAGAATCTGAGTGACCCAGTTCATCAGCCAGGGTCCCCGCCCCATTGTGCTCCACTGTCTCCAGGTTAGGAAAAGGGAATGACTCCTGATTTGTTATTCCATTTTATATCTTATATCCCGTTTAATGGCTATAGCCAGCTTCACTGGTGCCCATTAAACAGGTAAATTAGTTTTCCTGAGCCACACTTGAGTAAATCTCTTTGTTGTGTTGTCACAACCTACAATAAGCTCCAAAGAATCTCCTCCAGAGCTGGAAATAATAAAAACACCTGCTATTTGAGTTGCTTCCAAAGAGCTCAAAGCCGTTATTTTTATTTCACCTACCATTTGTTGAATACTTATGCTGTGCCAAGTGTTTTGCTAGGTACTTGACTATTCACTATTGTCAGCTCACAACCACACTGTAAGCTGCAATTATTTTTGGCCTTTAGCATACAAGGAAATCAAGGTTTAAGAACTTGCCAAAGGTTACATTTTAATAAATTGTGAAGTTGGGTTCCCTGACCCACTGACTACGGAGCTTATGAGCTCTCCCCTATTTACCCTGGCTAGTGAGTCTGTGTGTGTCTAGGTATGTTTGTGCCTTTACTTACATTAGCCCATACTTACACCAATGCATGTTTATATCTGTAGTAGAAGATAGAGCTTCTACTTAATAACCTTCTGGATGTTTGTAGATCTATTTTATGGATAAGAAAGTTGAGACCCGGGGTAGAGAAGTGACTCTAATAAAGTGTATTTAAAGCATCACAGGAGTCTGGGTTCCATCCATCATGGGGTATAAGGCCAGGCTTATTAGATCAGGGTAGGAATGGGATGCATAGCTCTTGGGGTTGTGTGGTGGAGAGATCAACAATATTAATGTTGATGTTAATTTTGTTTACTAAATTTGTTAATGCTGACAATCTCAATCTCAAAGATTAATCTTAATCTTTTTGTGGTGACTTGCCATTTTTAAACTACCCTTGGAATAGGGAAGGCATTTTTACCTCCCATGAATGGTTGAGAAAACTGACCCTCGAGGAGGTGAAGGGATTTTCCTAAGGTTATGGGACCAGGAAAGACTGGATCCAAGACTCAAACCCTTATTTGTGTGCCTCTGTCTTCACGTCAGCTTTGGTGCAACCCTTGCGTCAAACAATGGAAAAGTACTACCTAGTAAATGGAGCAAGATGTCTTCTTATGTGCCCAGAACCTCTCATTTTAAACATGACTGGAATCAGACTGCCTGGGTTCAAACTCGTGTTTTGCCACTTATTAGTAAAGAGCTTACCTGCTCTGTGCCTCAGATTTCCCTTCTGCAAATGGGGATGGGAATAGTGCCTCACAGAGTTATTTTAGAAATGCCTTCTCCTGACACATTGTAAGCACTCCACAAGTATTAGCTACTCCCGGTTGAAAGCTTGAATGTAAAAGCCTTAAACTCCCAGCCAAAGAGACTGAATGCTAAAATTAATTTCAAGCAAACCTACCTATTCAAATAGCTTTCTCAGCACGGATTTTGATGTAAAAAATATCTGGAATATTCTTCGTTATCAAGCATGTGCCTTGGCAGTGTAGTTACAATTTTTAATACTAATGGATGATCATCCATTAAAGTAGTAAAAAAGATACCATCTCATTTTAAGCTTAGAGCAAAAGCTTACTTAAGTGAAATTAAGCAGATATTTATTTCGTCAGGCTCTGGGGAGGATTCTGAAATTATTTGCTCCCTACTAGTGCCTAGCACTTTATCTTTGCAACCGCACTTACCCTGTAGAGTCATGGTTGGACAGGAAACTGTGTATTCCTGCATCTCTACCTTCAGTATTTCACAATCACTGTTTCTCATCCGCCAGGCCTGAGGGTGGGCAGTGCTGATTTCACTGTCTCATACCCACTCCTCTTTCTGCCAGTGTCTTTTGTGAGGAATTTTGTCTCTGCCCCTTTCTCTTCACCCCATTATCTCTTCTCCAGTCTTCAAATCCAAACAAAAAAATGTTAAAAGCTTGCTCGTATTCCCTGCAGTCTGAGCTGGTGAATGAATGTTCTTCCAGAGCCCCTTAGGATTTCTGCGCCCATACTTATAAGTGTTCCCATCTTCATTTTGTTGGTGGTGATGACAAATTACCCCACATGACCTCCCTCTGTTCCCATTTTAGTTAGAAATTACTGTTTACTGGAGATGGAAAATGGAAAATATATGAAGGGGCAACATGAGAAAATAGGTTATTTTGATTACTTCCAATCATCCATCGTAAATCGAATTCATAATATAGATAAACAAATAAAAAGAATATTTCAGTTTAAATTTAGAATGACTTACAGGGTTCTTTTAATAATCTGATTTCCATTCTTGTAGCAGTTTTCAAACTTGAGTGTGTATAGGCACTCATGGAGCTAGTTAAAATGCAGATGACTGGGTCCCCACCACCACCACAACTCGTTCTCATCAGTGGCTTTAACTGGGGCCTAAATATCTGCGCTATATCCAGCCCACTCATGAGCCTGATGAACTGCACCAGTGGTCCCTTAAAAGATAGCAAGAGGGGCAGACTAAACTCACGTTGGTTACCATTAAAAATTGTCTGTACATAATCCAGAAAGAGCAAAGTTGAATCCAGGCTAATTGAAAGACTGCATTTTAAATGTTTTGTTTCAAAAGCAGAACAATAAAGAGTTTTTCCAATGCGTTACACTCCCATGAGCTGGATACGTAGATGCCACTTAATGTGAACAGCAACTTTTATGGCTGTGCACATTCTCACCACCCCCATTTAAAGAGAGCAAGGAGACTCACTTAGACTCAGGGTGCTAGTATGGTTGAACAGAGAGAATCTTGGTCTGTCTGGCACCAGCCTGCTCTCTCTTACCATTATATAGCTTCACCCAAGCCAGCATTAACAGCTGTAGATGATTTTCTTCTAACGTTCTAAAACCTGAAGACATGGAGCATTTTTTAACCAAATGCTCCCCAGCCCTAGGGAAAGCTAAGCCTCTTCTATTTTGTTGAAAGAGAATGTGTTAGGCTGTCGATCTGTATTGTTACATGTCCCTGGGCTGAATTTAGCGTCAAGAGTTAAAAGTGTATCAGCCTTGTGACTCACCACTATGAAACCCTCAGACCAGAGTCTCCTACCAGTATCAATAATATGAATGAAAACTTTATATGCCTTCTAGATTGAGGCCTCTCACAGCTCAAATTTGTAAAGAAAAACCCACGCAATTGGATTTTGTGAAATATATTAAATATGCCCGTTAATGTGGCTCAAAGGAATTTATATACTGTCTGCTTTACTGTCGTGTTTCATTATAGCTCAGCCAAATGCATGTGGCCTAATAATTTGTTTCCCTTATGCATATCTATCATTAAATGTAACATGCAGACAATAACATTTAAACACCTATATACTTGATTACATAGCTGTCTCCCCGACTTACACTGTGAACTTCTTATCAGCAATGGAATCTGGTCATCTTCCTTTCTGTGGCTCTAGCTCAGTAAATGAATGAATATATGCATGAATGAGTACATGCATGAATGAATGGGTTTGCTTAACATGCTAAGCACTAGACTAGTTACTGTGGCAAATACAGTGATACAAAGAAATAGAGACAGATGGATTGAGTTCTACAGGAATTTTAAAAAGGGAAGAATCACTTTCAGTTGAAACAGTAAGGCAAAGAAAATACAAAAAGACGAATATGTATTGAGGGACCTTCATGATAGAAATATGCTGGAGAATCTACATGTATAATCTTCACATTGATTCCAGCAACTTGCTGAAGGTCACACAGCTGGCAGTGAGAACCCCCTGAGGTTAGCTACTGTGGTCCTTCAGGGAAGTGGGAAGGGATAGCCTTTGAATGAATCTGGAATAATAGGTGTATTCTCCACTGGAAACAGTGAAATGTAGAGTATTCTGGATGGAGAGAATAACATAAGTGGAGGCACTGAAATGAGGTTATGGAATGGTAAGCATTTCAGTTTGGCTGAAACCTATGATATCTCTAAGGGATTCCTGGCAGAAGAGGATGTACTGATCAAATAGGTGGAGATTGATTGGGAGTCTGTCCCATCTGAGTACTGTTTTGAAGTTTGTGCTTCCTCTTTCTCCCTGGAGGCACTGGGAAGTCATTGAAGGTGATCTCAAGCCAGAGATTCATTTTAAGCATGGCTTTATGTAATTTTAAACACACTAGTTGGGGGAAAAGGCAAAGAGGTTTCCTGAAATAGGATTTTGGCAGTGGGGCTTGAAAAGAAGATAGGGAGTTTGATAACTTTTAAAATAAATCCATGCATTAGACAAAAGTTATTTAAAATTTTGATGTTCTTTATATTTTCCTAGCTCTTTCTATTTACATAGCTATTACTAAATTAAATGTATAAAATATTTTCCTTTTAATTTGAAATAGATTTCATCTCATATTTAGCAGAAGATAATAATAACTTGTTAACTTCATGGCAGTCAGAGTAATTCATCCAGTCTCTAAACTGTGCATTCATTTAAATCTATTGTCTTTGATGGACATAGCTAGTATACTCACTCATTTAAAATAGAGCCATAAACCCTGAAGTTAAATAAGCAAAACAAAAGGCCTCCCA
Organism: Rhinopithecus bieti; assembly: GCF_001698545.2. Taxonomy (NCBI): domain Eukaryota; kingdom Metazoa; phylum Chordata; class Mammalia; order Primates; family Cercopithecidae; genus Rhinopithecus; species Rhinopithecus bieti. Next base: position 9,987,117 of record NW_016806642.1, on the reverse strand, counting down.
AAGCTGAGAAAACACTTGCCCTAGAGTCCACACACTGTAGGAAAGTACAAGGATTATTTTCTGACTGTCATCCAGCACTGCTGACTTAGAATTGTAGATAAAATATGCAGTAATTTTAATAATTAATAACTGACTATGCAAAAATACTATTTTCTCCTAGCTTCAATCAATACTGTGCTAGGTACTAAAGATATAAATATGAACAAATTATAGTCTCTGTCCTCAAAGAACTCCCATTCTAATTGGAGAAACAGGCAAGTAAGTCATCTGTGTATGAAGTGGGAAGTGTCTGATAAAAGCATGTCTGGGCTATTACAGGAGTCTAACCTCACTTTACCTGAGCAGGTTAGTAAAATTCCCTCCCCTTCCCCCCAAAAATGATTGGTTTGATGCTTAAAGATGAATAGGAGGGAGAAATAGGAATTTATCAGATGGACAAGATGGCCAGGCAGGGAGGAAGATGAGAAGAAGAGGGAAGCAGAGGGAAGTAGTATGCACCAAGATCCAGAAGCATGAGGGCACCCCTTTGGCTGCAGAATACAAGTACACTATAGTATAGAGTATGCTGAAATGGAAGTGTGAGAGATATATGTGGGGACAAAGTTTTTGAGGGCTTTGAACATCATTTAAAATAATTTGGAATTTTTATCCTTAAGGTACTAGCTTGTAAACAGAAACTTTGTAGGCAGTGTGGTTAATGAACCAGAAGACGGGGCTGTTGTAAGAGACCTTGAAGACCAGAACTGATGCAATTCCAAGGCAGTATCAATGGAACAAGAGGGGACATTAAACAATTAAAAAATAGGCTGATGAACAGTGATGGGGTCCTTTAACGCATGGGCATTATTTAGCTCTCTGAAGCAAGAGTGCACTGGACAATCACGGCATGGCACCGTTCAACAGAAATAAGCAGAATCTGTGTGTCAGGAGGGTTGAGTGTAAGTCTCAAATCTGCCCTTACCAGTTATGTCACTTCTACAAGTCACCTCTTTAAACCTCACTTTTTTATATAGGTGCGAAGAGCAAGATTCATGCTTTTTCTTCTACTAATATATCCACTTTTATATGCCAAAATTTTCCTATTACTGAAGTGGTATTGCTGGAATAAATGTGATCACAAATAGAAAGTACTTAATTCATTAATTTATTCACTTACCATTTATTGAATTCTTTTTTCTGGCAACAATGGGCTGTCCTCTTGGTCCCCCAAAATAAAAAGTTGGTGAAAATTAAATGTATCCACATATACAACTCACAAACAAACCTGAATGAAGGCACCAGAGAGCTACTAAAGGACATGAAGGGGCCAAGATCAAAAGAGAAGCCTAGAGAGCTGGGTTCAACATTTCCACCCTTTTATACGCTGAGCATTTGCTCATTTGCTGAGATTTGGACTCAACATTTCCACCATTTTATAATACACTCTGAGCATTTGCTGTGTTGAAACTTGGAACTCAGAGACCCAGAAGCTAAACACCAATTTGGGCAGTCTGCAGGCTGGAAGTATAAATATTTGAGTTTGGACATCAGTGAAGAAGGAGAATACTAGTAAATCCTCTAGGTGTTAGTTGGGACCCTGAGAGTAAGTATAAACTAAAAATGGACAAGCTGTACAAAGGCCGAAGCCTGGGTTTGAATTAAATTAACATCTGGTTAAATTCAGATCATCTATCCCTACTTGAGCTAACTGCAAGAAGCAAGATTATATCCTTCCTTGAGGTAGGTAACATAATCAAAAGCTCAAGTTATAACTAAAAGGTTTCATATATAATGGCTGCATTCAACAGAAAATAAGCATGTAAAATATGAACAACTTCAAAATCAAGAGTAAAACAAACCCACAGAAAAATCCGTATGCTGGTGGTATTTGACATGAACTCTAACATACCTGTGATTAACATGGTCAAGAAATTATAGGAGAAGATGGAGAATTCAGCAGAGATCTGGGAAGTAGAAAAAGAAATGGGAATTCTAGAATTGAAACTAATAATTGAGATTAAGAACTGACTAGATGTAGTCAAGTCAACAGCATACAATATAATTGAAAAGAGAATTAGGGAACTGAAACATAGATCTGAAAAAACTATTTATTCTACAGCCAAATACAAAAGGATGGAAAATACATGAAATACACAAACAAGTATGAGATATATGGAGCATGGTAAAGGTGTCTAACAAAGGTGTAGTTGGAGTCCAAGAATGAGAGAAGAGAGATAATAAATCATACATAGAAGCTATATTTGAAGAGATATTGGCCAAAAGTTTTTCAAAACTTATAAAAGAACTCAAGTGAGTTATTTTAACTTTTGAATAATCAATTAATGCAATTCCATATTAAAAGGATACAAGAGAAAAATTATGTTAACAGTTGTTTACAAGTGCTTTTGATACAACTTAGCACATATTCATGATTTTTTAAAAAAAATCATGGCAAACTAGGAGTAGAAAGAACTTATTTTGATTAAGGATAGCAACAAAGAAAAAAACCTAATGCAAATATCATACTTAATGGTGAATTATTAAAAATGTTCCAATTCTTACCACTTCTATTCCACAGGGCCTACCCTGTGCAACAAGTCAAGAAAAATAAATTAAAAATATAAGAATTAGAAAGAAATCAAGCTAACATCATAGATGATACAATTATACACATATAGAATATCAAAAGCATCAATAGATAAAATATTTAAATTAATAAGTAATTTAGCAAGGTTGCTATTGCAGAAAGTCAATACAAAACCCAATTTTATTTCTGTAATCCAGAAGCAACCATTTAGAAAATAATAATTTTAAAATAGCATGATTTACAATAAAATAAAAATATTAAGTATTAAGTGGGAATGAAGATGTGTAAGACAACTATGCAGAAAGCTATAAAACACTGAGAAAAACTAAAGAAGTCATAAATAAATCGAGGGATATGTGATGTTCATTGATTGGAAAACAGTATTATAAATGTCACTGTTTCTTCCCGGTTGTTCTATAGATTAAATGGACTCCAGTTCAAAATTCTAGCAGATTTGTGTGTGAGAGGATAGAAATGGGTAGACATCCTAAAACTTGCATGGAAAGGATAAGACAATCTTGGAAAAGAACAAAGGTGGGAAAACTCCCTAATGGCCGATATCAGAACTTATTATAAAGTAATTAAGCATGGTATTGAGGCAAGGACAGACAGGTAACCCAGAGGAAAACAGATTAAAGAGCCCAGAAACAAACTCACATGTATGGGGAGTTAATTTGTGGCAAAGGTGCCGTTGCCAGAGCTGTAAGGAAACAATGTATTTTTCAGTGACATAGTGCCCTGCTGATTGGTTATCAGTATGACAGATATTGAATTTTGGCCCCTCTCCTTATACTATACATACAAATACATTCCAAACAGATTAAAGACTTAAGTATGAAATGTAAAAAAATAAAGTTCCTAAAAGACAAGGTCTTCATGATCTTGAGACAGACAATTTTCCTAAATAGGACATTAATATAAGTGCAACCATAAAGAAAAGGATTGGTAAATAAGACTATGTTGAAATAAGAAACTTCTTTTCATCAAAAGCTGCCTTTAAAAGAGTGAGAATGCAAGCCACAAAGTGGAAGGAAATAGTTTCAATGCATGTAACAAAAGATGTGTATCCAGAGTATACAAATAATTTCAACACATTAAAGAGAAAAGAACAATTATGCGGACAGAACGATGGTTAAATATGTGTATATATGTGTGTGTATAAATGTGTACATATATATATATTTCAGCGGCTTTGCAGAAAAGAGGATATACAAATCGACGATAAGATATGAAAAATTTTCCAGCCTTGTTAGTCATTAGGAAAGTCCAAATTAAAACCATACTGTGATATCACTACACACCCCGCAGGTTGGCTAAAATCAAAAAGTTTGATAATGCCAAGTATTGATGGTGATATGAAACACCTGAAATGCTGAAGCATTGCTGTGGAAATATGACCACACTTTGGGAAAGAGTTTCGCAGTATCTTGATAGGCTGTGATTCAGCAGTCCTATTCTTAGACATATATCCAACAGAAATGTGTACCAGAAAAAAATACGTATATAATAATACACATAAAACCATTATTTGCAATAGGCAAAAACTGCAAACAAACCCCCAGTTCCCATCAATAGTGGAATTCATCAATGTTTGGTATATTCGTAGAGTGGAGGATCATAGAGCAACAAAAATGGACAAAGTATTGCTACATGCAGCAGTGTGGTTGAATCTCACAAACATGGGTGACTGAAGCTGGCACAAAGAAAATACACTGAATGGTTTAAAAATTAAGCAAATCCTGTGGTCTAGACATCTGGACAGTGGTTATCTCTGGTAAGGCATGGTATTTGGAAAAGGACCTGAAGAGGTTTATTCTTGATCTGGATAGGTGTGTTTACTTTGTAAGAACCCACTAAATTCTATACTTAAAATTTGTAGCTTTCTAATGTAGGTTATACTTCATTGATAAAGTTTATTAAAAATATCAAAGGCTCTGGGCAGCCCTGTTCTAGGCACTGGAAATGCAGACATGAGTATGAAATAACCTGGCTGTGAAGAATGGAGAGGAGGAGGTGAGTAATTAACAGGCAATTAGAGAAGGAGTTTGTTAGAAATGAAGTCAGGGTGTGTCACTTTATACGTCAGCACACAAAAGAGCAACTCCCAACTCAACACACTTCCTGCCTATATTAGGTGCTTCATAAATGTTAAATTCTACTCCCACTTTGCTATACTCATAATCATAGGTAATCAAGAAAGGGAAAAATTATGTTAAGAATCCTCTTTTTTAGTGCACAATCCATGTTAGTGATAGTGGTAGCAAGTAGGTTTTTTGTTTGTTTGTTTGTTTTTGATATCCTTAACAGTGAGCCTTCCTCAAACAATGTATTAGATAGAATTGCCACTTACTCAGCTGAAATTAGTTAATCAGTGATTACTTTCTCCATGGAATGTTAATACATTGAGTTTCTCTTGTATATATAACCAGGGATTCTGAGCCTCTTTCATCTCTGCCTTGGTCCACACAGCCCCATAGAAAGATGATGGAAAGGAGAAGAAGGGAAGAACACCTGCCAGCCTGCCAGAATTTTGGCTGTAGATTGGCAGGCAGACAGCTGAATGGAGGGAGGATATGGACAATGAAAAGGACCGTCTAACTTGAAGGCACAGTTTCCACTGACAGCACAGCAGGTGCTGCCAGGCCTGTGCAGAGCTGGAAATCCTGGCAAGATGGCAGCTGCTCCATCTTGTCTGGCCCAGTTACTGCCTGTGGCCCATGCTGACGAGAGTTTGGGGAGTTACCATTCCAAAGAACTCACAAGAAAACAGGACTGACTTGGACATATTCCAGGTTTGCCTAATGGTACTTCAAAATGGTGGATTGAATGTTATTTGAAAAATCATTTTAAAATTATTTCCTTTGAAATGCAGAATTTAATAGGAGAAAAAGCAGAAGGAGAATGAAAAATAATATGGATATACAGAATATGTCCAAAAGAAGTATGTACTTGAGTGTACCAAAAATATGTACAAGGATACAGATAACACCCTTTCAACAGCTTAATAGTTAGAAAAAAGGTATGATTTCAGGAGCCAGACTACCTAAGTTTTTATTCCATGCTGTCACCTACTGTCTTTGTGATCATGTGTCAGTTACTGAACATGCTGAGTCCAAATGGGTATCATCATAGCAGTTGTTAGAATTAAAGAAGTTAATTTACCTAAAGCACTCAAAACAGCACCTGGCCTGGGTAAATACTACACAACTACTAGCTGCTGCTGCTGCTAACAGTTAAGCAGTTTTTGTAGCTGGGAGTCAGCAGCCACAGCCAGGGTGGAGGAGATCCTTCTAATCATAAGGTCAGAGGAAAGAGGGCTTCAGTAAAGAAGCCTTCTTAGGCCCATACAGCAGGAATTACTTCTTCTTGCCAGAAGACTGGTTTGTCCTCGGTTGAAACCATGATTAGTCTGCCTCTGCCATGTCCTTGGCTCCTCAGGAGATTATAAACTCTTTGAGGACAGGGATTACCTTTTTTTCAAGTATTATTTCTCTAGCAGTACTGAGCACAGTGCCTGATGTAAAGTCATGCTCTGTAAATGTTTACTGAATTGAATCCTTCTAAACAGAGGAGGGAGATACTATTAATCACGGCTGAACATGTGACAGCACTGTTCTTTCAAGCCAAGATTATATGTATGTTCTTTCCTTTTTTTTTTTTTTTTTTT
>NW_016806642.1:9917789-9980520 GCF_001698545.2 Rhinopithecus bieti | reverse complement strand
TTTTTTGATGGGGGTTTCTCTTTTTTTCCCCACCATGGGGTGTAAAGGGGTGATCTTTGCTCACTGCAACCTCCGCCTCCCGGGTTCAAGCAATTCTCCTGTCTCAGCCTCCCGAGTAACTGGGATTACAGGCATGCGTCACCACGCCCGCCTACTTTTGTGTTTTTAGTAGAGATGGGGATTCTCCATGTTGGTCAGGCTGGTCTCGAGCTCCCAACCTCAGCTGAGCCACCTGCCTTGGCCTCCCAAAGTGCTGGGATTACAGGCATGAGCCACCACACCTGGCTTTTTTTACTTTTAAATCATTTCCCTTTTAGAGATGGGATGTCAGATGCCCAAAAAATTCAGGTCATTTGCGTGAGGTCATGTAAGTGGTGATATCTGGAAGTGTCTCCCTCAAAGCCAGTGCCCTTCCTCACAGGCACCCATTCCCTAAGGCACCTAGGATGGGCACAGAGAAAGGAGAACCAAGCCTGGCTGGGGCTGCTGTCCAGAGAAGGTGGGCAGGTGTCAAGAGCAGGTGCAGAGGTGGAGAGGAGAGCTAAATCTTGTCCTCGGTAGAAGCAGAGATGTCATTCCAACTGCAGGTTTCGAAAAATGTCAGTGCATACCTCACGAGATTTTCTGTAATTCATTTCTACTCTCATCTTCTACACTATTTATTTACCTAAGCTGTTGTTGTCTTTGAAACTATGTCAGCCGTATGTCATTCATTGTGCCGCAACCCTGGGCTTTTTATCCTGCTTAGGGTTTGGTTTGGTTTTGCTTGTTTTCTCTCCCCAGCTGCTCTGCCTATCACTTAATTCTCTGAGCCCTCTGGCCTGAGTCTTATCTGGCGGTAGGGGTCACCTTACAATCCCATCTCCAGTCTCCTAGGAATAGTGGCAGGGGAGGGATCAACATCCAGCCTCAGGATCTATTTGTCTTTTTGGTCTTATTGTCTGAAGCTTGGGTCAAGGATAAATTAATCAGTCTAGATGTGGGAGAGCTCTCTAACCCTCCCCAGGGAAAGTCCTAGCCTTTATAGAAACTTGGCCTGGTTTTGGCTCTCAGAGTTAATTCCAAGCTGTGAAGAATCTGTCAATGTTCAACTAACCCCAACAAAACCTTTGGAAGTTTCTATTGCAACCGAAACTCCTATCACGGGAGGTGGTACTGAGCTTGGCATCAGAGGTTGGAGAGAGAAGAGAGCTAGCCTGCCAATTAATATTTTTGTTTTCCTTAAATTTCAGGCTTTTTTTAAGTTTAAACATCCTAAATTACCTGTCCTGTCATTTCCCATCTCTTTCCTGGTGTTTTCCTGAAGCATCTCACTGGTTCGTTTTATGTTTTTGAGGGGATTATCTGGGGTGCTGATTACTTTCCCTAACTTCAAGGAGCCTTTGAATAATTTTATGAATGAGACCATTTGTCTAGGGGCAAGAGAAGGTTGCTGAAGGCAACCTAGTCCTGCTTTCTTCTAAGAGAAATTTACACTAACATTTGTTTAGTAGTGCCTATATCCCAAGTACAAGGCTCTTGCCTTACACCTAGGATGAACAACTATTCCAGTTTGCCCCAGGATAAGCTGGGGGATTTCTTTGGGTCCTGGGCTGTAAATAAAGTATAGAGGAGGAGAGTTATCTTTTCTTCTGTCTATCCTAGGGTCATAGCTGGGGCCCTTTTAACAAAAGATAGATTAACAAGAGAGAAGCATACACATTTATGTAATATGTTTTATGTGACATGGGAGCTATCATATGGAAATGCAGACCCAGAGGAACAGTTAAATGTGAGTATTTTTATGTTAGGCTTGATGAAGGGTAGACAGACATGGAAAAATATGATAGGGCAAGAAGGGCATGATTTAATGATAATAAACTAGGGAACTTAGCAAGGCCTGTTAGTGCAGATCCATCCCTGTGATCCTTCATCTCCAGACATAAGGGTGGTGCTTTCCTTTGAGTACAAGGAGGGCACCTCTCATGTGAGGGTCTTATGACCTGCTTCAGGAGACAGTCAGAAAATCCTTCCTAGGTTTAATGACCTGCTTTAGGGGAGAATGGTGGGGGAAAGGTAAAAGCGACCTCTATGCCTCTATGATTTTCTCAGATACCTTCAGCTTAAACTATTAAAAATACTAACATGCCATGTTTTGGGGTAGCATGTCCTGAACCCCATCAAGTGCAGATACCAGGAAAAATGACCCTGTAAAGGAAATGCCATTATTTTCACCTTACAAGTGAGAAAAGTGGGGTTGGAAGAGGTGTGTTCCCTTACAGAAGTTTGCACAGGAAACTGGTGGTGAGAAATAATCAAATACAGATCTGTCAGACTTCAGACCCAGACCCAGAACTTTACACCAACCAGTTTCTTCAGAATGCAAAGTTCTGTCTCCTTCAGACTGTGTAGCTCAACAATTTTGTACCATCTGGCTATTTCTCTCTACTGTGTATTTGACTTTGTCTCTTTTGTCTCAGGGTGTACTTGAAAGCCTTTCCCTCCCCATCTTCCTTCCCTGATGGCTGATACACTTCTGCCTCACCTGCTTTAGGAGCCCCTGCCTCCAACCATCCAAACGAGGTCGGGGACTGGGGCTCCTTCCTTCTATTAGACTATTCAGATCTGAGTCACTGGTCACTCCCATAATGTCTGCCTGTGTATCTTTTCATCACTGCTAGACTGGGATCTTGTAAAATACAAGGAAACAACTTTCATCTTTAGATTTCCAGCACCCAGCATAGTTCCTGGCTTATAATAGGGGATCAGTAAATAGCTGTTGAATTAATCAATTTATAAATTTTCAGGAAGCCATTTGTGCGCTTTCAAGTCACGGTATTCAGTCTATTTAAGGACTTATTCCATAAGATGCATTTGTGGTGCTTAGGCCAGTTCTCTTAATTTTGTTTCTGTTTTTAATTTTTACAAAGTAATTTTTGTGAGTTAATTTGGCTGTTTGGATTAGATTTCAACCTGATACTTTACCATGCCTAATGTCTGAGAATGAGAAGTCGTCTTGTCTGAAGTCATAGATGATAATATCCAAGTAATCTAGAGGCTGTATTGAGGTTAGGAAGAAAGGAATTTCTGAAATCAAGTTTTTGCTTTGTCTTCACTGTGGATTTTTCTAGTTTTCTCTAAGTCTCAGATTTCCAAGCTATACATATTAGCCTACCTTTGAGATCTGATCTTTCTGGGTAGAAAGGAGAAACAGAGGAATGAGACCCAGTTATTGGAAGGTCTGTTCTTTGTTCTCTCCACTCCTCCCAATACAACCCGCCTCTTGAATTGGTTTCTGATTGCTCTAAGTCATGGAGGAGTGTGGCATGAAGACAGAAATGATGAATGCCATTCCAAGTTAAATTGCAGCATGCATGGTGCTGCATGTAATTGTGGCTTTTTGTGAAGCAAACAGATTTTGGTTTATTCTTAATGTTTAAAATGCTAGCCTGGGTTATGCCTACTACCTGGTACCTCATTTTCCTTATTCCCCTGGGACCCCAATTATTTTTGTCATCAGTTGTATAGTCAAGGACAGAAAACAGATGTTCCAGTCAATCTAAGTAAACCCAAATAACTCTGGCAAAGCACATACCGTGCTGAAAGCAAATGAACTGTTAGGCCAAGCCTTGCTATTAACACCAAAGATTGGAAGTTGTCGGCAGTAACAACAAAAATGGTGAAAATATATTGAGTAAACTGTCCCAGACATTGTTCCACTCAGTTAATCTTCATGATAGCCCTATAAGCTACATTCTACCATCATTTCAATTTTATAGATCAGGAGACTGAGACACAGGAAGCTTAAGTGATTTGACCTACTTGCCAGACTTGAAACCAAGCAGCCTAGTTCCAGGGCCCTTTCTTTGAACCATTACGCCCTAACTACTTCATATATCTAGTAAATGTCTGTTTACATCTCATGTAGACAAAGACTTTTCCTATTATCTTTCTTGCTCTGCAGAGGGTGGGAGGATTGCAGGGGAGGGGGCAGTGGCAGTGTCAAGGTGTGTAAAATTTCTCTGTTGGCTTAAATCGTGGGATTAGTTTTTTAAAGTAAACCTACTTTAGGATTTAGTTGGAGTAAGTTCTAGACCACATTTCTTTTAAGGTCAAAGTAATACTTTATGAAACATTGGGATTACTTTTTGACTTTTTTTTTTTTTTTTTTGAGATGGAGTCTCGCTCTGTGGCCCATGCTAGAGTGCAGTGGCGCAATCTCGGTTCACTTCATCCTCCACCTCCTGAGGTCAAACGATTCTCCTGCCTCAGCCCCCAGGTAGCTGGGACTACAGGCGCATGCCACCATGCCTGGCTAATTTTTGTATTTATACTAGAGATGGGGTTTCACCATATTGGCCAGGCTGGTCTTGAACTCCTGACCTCATGATCCACCCGCCTAGGCCTCCCAAAGTGCTGAGATTACAGGCATGAGCCACCATGCCTGGCCACCTTTTAGACTATTTTACTCCCCTTCATTTGTTAGGCTTGAGGTTAACCCTTTGGGTTTGCTTTAGTGGCATTTTGACAGTAAGTCCTGAAAGAGATCTGAGTTCAGCTATGCTATTGTCTGGGAATACTTAGAGTTCTTATAAGCAGTTGAAAAGAAAGGAACTAGCTTCTGTGAATTCCACGAGATAATGTAGGATAAGATAGAGTTAGAGTCAGGTAGATCTGGGTGTGATATAGTCCCACCCCAGATCCCCACAATTTAGCAGTGTGGGACCTTGTAGAAGTTGCTTGAAAAACTTTACTCTCCTCTTCTCTATTTGTAAATCAATGTGATGATAACTACCTTGCAATATCATTGTGGGAATCAAATATGATAATATTTGCAAAGTGTCCAGCACAAAGCAATCTCCCAGTAATCGAGGATCTTAGGACCTTTAGTCTTTACCAGTGATTTTTGACAAGGTATGTTGTGAGGCTCCAGTAATTACATTATTACCCATGAGTGGCCACTCAAAACCCATCAATATTTTTCACCTTTATTCATATTTAAGACACGGAGCATTTGTCAGTGATTAAATGTGCTATTGTTACCTAGAAAATGTCTTGTGCTTTACTAGTATGTGACTTCTGCCACACACATTCATTTATTCATTCATTCATTCATTCATTCATTCATTCATCAACGACAACACCAAAAAATAGTAAGCCACTGCAGTGTGAAGACTTGCCCTGGCCTCCGTTTGCTTATAGTGTCGTAAAGGGATTTGTTTGTGTTGTCTGTGCAAACACATAAACTACAGTTACAGTGGTAGAATCTGTAGAGGGTCAGGAGATGGGCTACAAAGGAAGGAGGCTTGGTCAGTTCTGCTGGGCTGGGGTGTTTTGGGGATGTGGAGAGATGTGATCAGGAAAGACTTCTGATGCTGCAACTGAGTCTTCAAAATGGAATCCATGTTCCCTAGGATTGTTATGGGATGAGGTGTATTGGTGGAAAGGATATCCTAGGCAGAGGGAGCACAGTAAACAAATGCTTAGTGTCAAGGACCACCAAATCACATTCAGGAATAAGGAGAAAAGATCCCAGCCGTATGGAGCCCTGCTTGTGCCAGGCACTTCTGTAGGTCCTGGATGGAGTAGCTCCCGTTTATTGAGTACCGGTGTGTTCCACCTAATTCTCACCGCAACTTTGTGGGTAAGTATTGCTATCCAGATTCTTCAGATATGGAAATTGAAGTTCTAAGGGATCAAGGCATTTTTGCCCAAGGGAATGAAAGAGGGATTCAAGCCTAACTCTGAAGAAGTAGATAAACAACAAAAACAGCAATAACAATAATAAAATAATAAAACAGCAAAGATTCATATAGTACTAGGCATGTTTTAACCTGTACCATTCAATATAATATCCACTAGCTATATGTTGCTACTTGAATGTGAATTAATTAAAATAAAATAAAAAAATCAGTCCTCAGTTGTACTAGCCACATTTTCAGGGCTCAATTGCCACAGGTGTCTGGTATCTACTGTATTGGACAGTACAAATATAGAACATTTCCATCACAGAATGCTCTTATTAGCACTGTTATAGGTACTTTACACCTCTATTAACATATATATAATTTTTATAATCTGTGAGGAGGATACTATTCATATTGTAGAGATGTGGAAATCGAGGCATAAAGAAGATAAGAAACATAAAGAAGATAAGAAATCACATGATGAATGAGCCCTTATTTTTAAACACTGTGCCATAATACTAACCCAATATATTGTGTTCTGTATAACATAAATGAATGTTAGTCAAAACAATGGACTTCATTGTCTGCTTGTATGTAGTCTGGTGTTAGGTCTTCTGCAGAGAACATGTCTTTGATATGATTGTTATCCTTCCAGGAGCATACAGTTGTCAATTTGCATACATAAAGCTGGTGGTCACTAGGGAGCCTTCTCTGGAGACCTTCCTCTCCAGGAACTCCGGAAACCTCCCAGCCAGCTTTGGCAAGAAACTCACTGGATGGGATTCATCAGTCAGTTCATGAATCCAAATAGTTGAATCAAGAGTCTCAAACTGATATAGTCTTAAGTATGTTCAAAACCCTTCTTATCCTTTTTGATACTTCAGAGAAGGTGCCTGAGGTTGTTATTTCAAGAGAGTCTTTTTCAAGATGCCAACACATCAGATTCAGAGACTGAAAATCCTAGTTGAGTCCAACTTCTACCTCTAAGTCACTAAATAAACTCAACTAAATTACTTCACCTTTCTGAAATTCAGTTTCTTCAATTGTGAACTGGAAATGAAATACACATATCACAGGATTTTCTAAGGACTAAATTGAAGGTTACAGTATTTGAGGATACTTTGCAAGCTATAAAGTACTTTATATGGCTATAAAGTGGGAGATAATTATAACACAAATGCAAGAACTTAGGATGTTTTTCTTCTATATAACCCTGTAAGCTTTCAAAACTGCCACAGCGTGATAAATTATAGGAAAACGTACTCTTAATCATAACATTTGCAAAGTCTCTTTTTTATTTTACATAAATATACTAGGTACTCAATGCTTGGGTGGAAGTATTGTTGGTTGGATGAATGGGAGAGACGAAGGGAGACAGCATATTAAAGTAAATAAGAGAGCTGTTCATGAAGTTTTAAATGTTTCTTTTTTACCATTCTTTTTAAACATTGCTTGATATGAACTATGTGTGTTACACTGAGGGGTGGGAGGCATTTAGTTCATTGAGTTAGCCTGTTTTTCTGCTATTTGTTTTTTAATTCAACAAACATTTATTGAGCAACTGCCATCAGTTGGGCATTGTGCAAGTTTCAGGGAAAACACAATTGATGATGTCACCATTTTTTTATGCCTGTTTTCTTCAGCTGCTACTTTTGCTCGTTAAACAATTTGAGGATTGCAGAATAAACTGACACTGGTATGGTCATATGAAGGGCCCCATCAGTATTGAGGGCTGCACTTGTGTCAAAATCACATCTTGTGAATTGTTTCCTGATGTACATGTGCAGCCTGTGATTCCTCTATGGATCGCAAAATATGTTTCTCCAGAAAGAAGAAAGCTCCTCCCACCTTTTCTTGCTTTTCCCTGTTTGTCTCTGAACCTCTTTTCTCGGGGACAGCCCACCAAAACACTGTGTGGCCAAAAGAAAAATAAGATATGTCAGCTCTCTGACTCAAGTGGTCTTGCAGTGAACATCAGCTATGCATGGCTGCTGAATGGGGGTGGACATTAGGCAGAGCATAGAGAACCTCTCTTGAGGGGAAATCAGGCTAGTCCCGCCCAACATATATAATTTTAGGTAAGGAGACACCTCAGCTCGTATTTTAGGATAAGCTCTGTGTATATACTGAGAATGGCTGAGGAAGGACCTCCATTTGTAATTCATTTCTCTCATTGTGGAGGTGAGAGAACTAGTTCAGACTTTTAGGCTATTTGTGGCAGAATTGGGGCTGAAACTCTGTTTTTCTAACTCTTAGCCTATGGCTATCACTGTGTTTCATGGTGAACTAGCACTTCCAAGTATGTTTTCATTATATAAGACAATTATAACATCGTAAAGTGAGGAGTATAGAAAGAATATAAGCTTTGGAGTCAGTCAGAACATGGTCAAATCCTGGCACTGCTTCTTAAATCCGTGTGGCCTTGGGCAAGTTACCTGAACACTCTGTTCTTCTGCTTCTGCATCTATTAAGAGGAAGAAAGAATGTTTACCTTTTATGGATGTTGCAAAGATTAAATGAGAGAACATTCAAAGAGCGCAGCACAGTACCCAGCCTATCTTTGATGTTGATACGTTTACTAGAAAGGAAGAAAGAATCTAATTGTCTCTTGAGAGGGGGTTCAGATGAGGATGATAATGATGGTGATGCTGGTGGTGGTGGAGAGAGTGATGGCAGTAGGGATGATGGTGACAGAGCTACCATTAAACATCTCTTTTTAAGTATTTCTGCAATATTACAACAACCATTTGATGTTGTTATTTTCCTCATTTTATAGCAGATCCTTCTGTCTCCAAATTCCACCCTTTTCTCATAATAGCACACTAGTTCTCAGGTTCTAAGTCTAGATATAGCAACAATGAATCTGCCAACCCAAGAAGAAACAAATGAATATTTCCTACAAATTTCTGGTTCCTTCATTTTAATTCCCTTCTAGTATTGAATGACCCTGTAACATTAACTTTACCTATACTTTATGTGTGTGCAACCGGTAAATGTGGGTGATTCTCAGGAATTCCTTGAACCTATTTATGATACTGTGGACCAACTGTGGCCAACTCCTTTTTTGTCAAGGATCTCAGAATCAATGTATTTAAGATTCCAATATTTTGAGATGTACAGATAAGTAAACATTGACTGCCCGGCTGTTGGATTTTTATCTTAGAGAAAAACCTGTGAGTCTTGGTGGCGAAGAACCAGCACTTTGGAATCAGATTACCTGAATGTGAATCACAGCCCTATTCCTTGTGAGCTGCGTGACCCTGATGAAGTTACTACTCATTTCTAAGCTTCGGTTTTCTTACCCATAAAATGAGGATAATACTAATACCAATCACATTAGGTTGTTGTACGAATAAAATGAGACATGTATAGAAAGAGCATGTAAAAAGAGCTCACTTAAAATGAGTTCATATCTTGGGTTATTCCAGTACAAAAGCCTTTGTGCCCTGAATGGAGAATCGTATCACTCAGGATCCGTCCAGCAAAACATAAACCACTCTTAAGTGTTTAAAAAACAGGCAATTTAATACCCAAAAATGGTGATCCTGATGATGGAGGAGCTGAGAAGAGCTACATTCCCTATGAAGCAATTCAGAGATCAGTGAAATGGAAATGGCTACCATCCCCAGGCTGGAGGGACTAAGGAGGGAGGTGGTGTTCCCATAGTCTAAAGGCAGGGGACACCAGCAGATGCTGGAGCCATAGCGGCCCTGTCAGCAGAGCCCGAGTGGTGGAGGGGAAACAGCTGCTGCCTGGCACAGAAGAGAAGTAAATAGGCTCTTGCTTCCCCTTTCCTCTAGGCCCAGATCTCCCAGCAGGGCCAAACTTGGCTGACTTGAGTCTGGGAACTGCTGCCTGCAGGGGCAGCCCCACAGTACTGAGCAGAGCAGGGGACTTGATCTGAAAACACATAGGCCAAGGATTCTTGTAGGCAAAAGTCTCAGACCTTTATTGCCTGGTTGTGGATATCTAACTACTGTGTGATAACTAACACAGAAAGTTTGGAAGAGTCTTACTTCCCCCTGCTGCTAGACCTCTGAACAATAGCAGAGGTTCACAGGTTGCTGTGCCCCAGAAGGTAGAATTTGGAAAAAGCAGTGGAAAACCCTCGAAAGCTATAAGAGCCCTGTCTCTGGCCTTTTTCTCACATTACTTTCTAGCAAGGGCTGCTGCTGAGCAGCCAGTGCCTTCAGTATCTGGGGATTTGTGGCCTGATGAGACATTCCTACCCTGCTATTTACCTGGCTAACTTCTGCAGAATTGAGTATAGACTGAACTTCCTTGGGCCCCTATAGGTGGGTTAGCTGCCCTTGTGGCGCCTCCTGTGATACACTGATTTCCCTGCACTGAAATGCTCCATTTAGGCTTCCCTCTCCTTCCCACCAGACTGTGAGCAGGGACTTGTCTTCTTCATCCTTGCATCCCCAAGCATTTGTACTCCTACTTCCTGCACTGAGCTAGCTACTGTGGTAGGTCCTGGGCTAAGCATTTGAGTAAGAGTACCAGCCCCTAGCAACTTTTATTATAGAAGGAAGGCAGATGGGACATGTGATGTTTCAAAATTACCAGTGTATTTTGTGCTAGGGAAGTCCAGTGCATGACACTATTTAACAGGGAGAATCATCTCTCCTAGAGGATCAGGGAAGCCCTGTCAATAGGAACTGGCCTGACAGAGAGGTTGGGGGAATGGCATTCCAGGCAGAGGGAAGAGCAAATGTGAAGGTCTTGAGGTGGGAAAGAGCATCGAGGATTAGAGATTGAGAACAAACGTGGCATTGCGTGGGAGCTGATGAGGTCAGCAGGAGCTGTTCCCTCCTGTGTCCCAGTCTCTGCGTCCTGCCTGAGCACTTTCTACCCCCAGCTTTGTGTTGTAGTTCTGTACGTCTGTATGTTTGTGGCTTCCACATCACACTTAGTATATATCATTTTGTGCATAGAAGGGACTTGTTGGATATTTGAGCAAGTGAATACAATTCCAGACCCTAAACAGTCTTCCTAGCTTTCTTGTCACATTTGTAACGTCAGTTGCCCTGCAAGTATCAAGGAATACGAGCCCTATGGGGAAGAAGCCTGAATTTCTACCATTTATGGGAAACCCTCTGCTATTTGGCATTCTGTTACTAGGAACTCGCTCTCAGTCATCTCCTTCACACTTGGAGTTCTACGATAAGTAGTAATAAGAATGGTGACTTAGGGATGCCAAAAAGATTCAGTCATCAGACAGTTCCTTTGCTTTGACTTCTTTGGAATTGAGATGTGATGTGTTAAACCAGATTCCATTTGGCTGTGCTCCTTCCTAGCAGTGTGGCCTTGGGCAAGTCAGTTAACCTCCACAGACTTTAGTTTCTCCTCTGATGTCTAGCATTATTAATATCTATGATGGGGTTAAAATGAGACCATGTATGCAAATATGTAGCATAGTGCCTGGTATTTAGTGAGCACAAAATAACTGATAGCTGCTGCTTTTGGTATGACAATTACAATTACTGCCATTATTATAATGTTGGGTGCCATACATTGACCAGAACAAAGCAAAATCCAAGCAGGCTTCTGAGTTTTCCCATGCAGGCAAGTATGCCCTTTGGGTTTCTGCTTGAGACTGCCCTACACACAGGACTCTTCCTCCATGTTGTTTGACTATTAAAAAGAAGATTTGTTAATGCTTGTTTTTAGCTATCTCTCCCCCTTTTTTATGTGTTAAAGAGGATTTGTTTTTGTTTTCCTTTCTCACAGGAGTGATTGGGGCAGATGTGAAAGGGCATGGCCTTGTCTGTGAGGGGCAGCCAGTGACGTCACGGCTGGCTGTCATCTGTGGAACGTCTTCTTGTCACATGGGGGTGAGTCCACCGAGCACAAAGGCAAAGCCCCCACACAGCAGCTGCAGCCTGGAAGAAGACCCTGAGTGCTGGCTCCTTCACCCCTTCACTTCTTTCCTCTCTTCCCTTCCTGCCCCTTGTGCTTTGTCTAGCCAGAAGCTCAGCTCCCCACTCCACCTCCCTTGCTTACATTTGCTGGATCTTTTTCCAGGGGCCAAATTCTTAGTAAGCATGAAAAGGATTGAGTGCTCTGTTTGACGTCACCCTGGCCAGAGAGCCCAGGCATGAATGGTGACATCTGATCCTAAGGTGACAAAGTCTAGCTCCCCCAGACTGATCTGTCTCTAATGGGTAGGGGGGGTCTTCTCTGCAAAGAGTGTCTGTTTTCCTTGGCCAGGGAACTCTCTCTCAATCAATATAAATCCATCTCCCTGGGAGCGTCCTGATGATCTATAGAATTAGACTGCATATCATGACTTCAAAAGAACACTGATAAGCAATTTTCACTTTGTTAATTTTTCTCCATGAATTAGTGGAAAGGCTTTCTCCAAGATTGCAGTTAAAATTTAGTGCCTGCCCTAAAATTTATATCTTCTTTAAATGCATGAGTCTGAAAGCATTCCATTCCGATAAGTACCCATTTCTACCATATTTTTATTTAAAAGTCATTACTCTGTTAAACTTAAATCGACGACTCTTTGGAATTTTCCCAGATAAGTGAAATAGAGGGAAGAGTGGGGGAGGAGCAGGGAGATGAGGAGAGATTAGAGCGGGACACAGCCCAGGGCAGAATCAAAGCAGCTATGGAGGAAATTATGTGGGATGTGAAACTGTTTTGCAACTGTAGGGACCCTTGAGCCTCTCTACCATCAGATACTCTGGTTCAGTGAATATAAATATATGTACTTATTTGTCAATCCCTGCTCTTGTGCTAAACTGTGGATATAAGAATGACATTGGCTCTCCCATTGATGAGATGAAGTTATAACAGGTATTAGAATATAATGCGAGGCCCCCCAATGTAGATACAAATTGATCTCATGATACTAAGCATCTGTCACGTGCCGAGCAATATGCGAGGTATTCTTGCACATGGCATCCCATTTTGTATGGCTGAGGGAGCCCTCCCGAGTGGTTTCCAGTCCCACTTCCTCAGTTTACTAAGTGTGGGCCTTTGGGCAAGGTACTTAAACTCTCTGGGCCCCAGATTCCTCATCTGCAATATGTGGAGAGTGACAGCACCTGTCAGAGTGCTGCAAGAATTCAATGAGGTAATACTAAGTGTTCCACGTGCAGTAAGCACATCCCAAGAGCTCACTCTTAATCACTAGGACTGTTGTTGTTACTGAGCAGAAAGCAAACAGTGACTGACTCTGCCTGGGAGGGTGCAGGGTGATAGAATCTTCTTGAGATGACATTCCTGCTGGACTTTAAGGAAATAGATTTCCTTCTGTTTGTCAGGGCTCTGGGCAGTCTTGAATGGAATTTGTCTAAGTTTTAAAATTGTAGCATATTTGTCTGGGCACAGTGGCTCACGCCCGTAATCCCAGCACTTTCGGAGGCCAAGGTGGGTGGATCACCTGAGACCAAGAGTTCAAGACCAACCTGGCCAACATGGTGAAATCCCGTCTCTACTACAAATACAAAAAATTAGCCAGGCATGGTGGCAGGCACCTGTAATCCCAGCTACTCGGGAGGCTGAGGCAGGAGAATTGCTTGAACCCGGAAGGCAGAGGTTGCAGTGAGCTGAGATTGTGCCGTTGCACTCCAGCCTGGGCAACAAGAGCAAAATTCCATCTCAAAAATAATAATAATAATTGCAGCATATTTCTTCTGCTCAGCAGCCCTTTTGTAAGGCTCAGCTGTCCCTGAAGGGAGAGATCTGCAGAGGCCTGAGGCCTCTTTAAGCCAGAAGGCACCAGCCCAGGAGCCAGCCCTTCTTTCCCTTGATATGAGTCTACACTTGTTAGATTGTCTTCACTGAATACTGATTTAATCCTGTTTAAATTATCTCTTATTTTCACAGGGATGCATCTAATCAGGCTTCTCCTGGGAGATCTGAATTTCAGGCATTTTTATCCCACTCAATTCAGATTTCCGAACAGAAGCAAATATAAGTGGATGCAAGCGTCTCTGTGATGGCCTGCTTCTCAGTCTTACTGTCTCTTAATGGGGATGAGACTGGCTTTCCCTACCCATTTATTTTACACATCTGGGACCTAAAGCATGGAAAAGTCCGGTAATTTTCCCAAAGTCACAACAAGCTTTGAAGTTCTGGAGCTAAGAACTCAAATCTAACTCTGATTCCAAAGCTCCTACTCCTCCTTTCCTCCCTGAATTGTGCATGAGTATGATGTACCCATAGAGGAATGGTGAGAGCATGGGCTTTTACGTTGTCCAGAGGTAAGCTTGAACATCTGCTCATGCACGTTTTGGCCCTCTGACCTGAGTAAGCTACTTAACTTCTCTGAGCCTCAGATTCTTCATCCATCAAATTGGGGATAATGATGCCAGTCTCACAGGGTTGTTGAGTAACATGCACTATGTAGATTTGTACCTAGCACACAGCAGACACTCAAAAATGGTGGAGATTGTTATTAAACTTTCCTAATGATGTCAACGACTCACATGAAGCAACTGTTTGGGCTTTAACAAGTTTGATGGGCAGCTGCAGTTGGTTGCCATGAATGAGGGCCATAAAATGCCAGTTTATGATGACCGTGTTGGGCTGGAAATACAGTCCCCACCCCCAACCTGCTTTGTACTTGGGGGTGGGAAGGGACCCTCTGGGCCAAGGGGATTAATCATCAGCTTTAATGTTGTGTCATGAGGGCGAGACTGTGGTCATGCTGGCATGGGAAAGTGTCTTTGATCTCCTCAGGTGCTGGGAGCCCAGCAACAATAATACCTTTGTTAGGTCTAGGAGAGGTGCAGTTCTGAGGAAACACTCCCAGGGAGACTCAAGGACCCCCTTTGTTGTGGTTCTGGCAAATAAAACCGCCAGTGTGAGGAAAAATTTACCAAACAGAACACAGGGACCAAAGGGGCTGTGGGTTTTCAAAAGTGGTTTTCAGCATGATCTGAAGGATCCTCTTTCTTCCTGTCTGCTCACTTCTGATGTTTCCAGTTTAGTAGATTGGGACAAAATTCCCAGGAACATTTTGTGCTCGATCCAGGTTACCTCTTTCTAGATCACCCAAAAAGAATAAATGAATGAATGAATGACCATGTAAGTGAGTATTGGTAAATACTTAGAAGCTTCCTACCTCCAGGTTCCTGTTGCTTCCAGGAATCTGGAGAAAAAGCCTGATGTTGAACATAAGACATATTAATAAGGCCTTTGATATTTTAGAAGATACAAGCATGGCTGCACATTTATCTTCTTTGTGGATGATTTAATTAACAGGGGGGAAACTGCCGTTCTTTTTTTAACTCCATGAAAGCGGAGCTGCTTGTTCAGAGTTAATTACTACCAAGTCACCAAAACCCCAGATAATACACAGCAGGGGTTAGCCAGAGGTTGAAAAGTCATGGGGTAAGATAGAACTGATCCTTACCATTGCACCAGCACCCTTTTCTTGAGCCGTCAAGTTGGGTTGTAACTTGGCAGCTTGTCTTCCAGTTAGCATGTCAGATGGGGAGAGGACCCTGGGGGGTCGGGGTAGGGAGAAACACTGAGGAGGTAAGATTTGAGCAGAGCAATACTTGAAGAGAGCTGGGAACTTCATCTGCATCTTAAATCGCTCAGAACTGAAGTTTTTTCAGTCTTAATGTAGAGATGGTGATTCTCTATCATTGAATGGATGTGGAGACTCAAAAGACATAGGCTCATACGCTGCCCCCACTACTTACTGTGTGAATTTAGGCAGGATGCTTCATCTTTCACTGCCTCAGTTTCTGCATCTGTTAAATGTGGGCGATAGTATTTACCCATAAAATTTTGTTGAGGTTCACATTAGACCATCTTTGTAAATGACTTGGCACTGTACCTGGCACAAAATACCAAATATGATATTGTTATTAAAAATGAGTCATTAGGCCAGGCGCAGTGGCTCAAGCCTGTAATCCCAGCACTTTGGGAGGCCGAGACGGGCGGATCATGAGGTCAGGAGATGGAGACCATCCTGGCTAACATGGTGAAACCCCGTCTCTACTAAAAAATACAAAAACTAGCTGGGCGAGGTGGCGGGCGCCTGTAGTCCCAGCTACTCGGGAGGCTGAGGCAGGAGAATGGCGTAAACCCGGGAGGCAGAGCTTGCAGTGAGCTGAGATCTGGCCACTGCACTCCAGCCTGGGCGACAGAGCGAGACTCTGTCTCAAAAAAAAAAAAAAAAAAAAGTCATTAATCATGCATGAACAATCCATGTGATTATGGATTAGAATTAGAGACATCAGTATGAACTTATATTTAGTTTAACATAGATGCAGATGGATGCATGTAGACATAGTTATGGATATATATACATATACAAGTTAGTAAATACATATTTATTTCCTGGCTCTGTTAGCTGAGATGGCCTAGAAATAAGGACACCCCAAGAGCTAGTTTTTACCAGCACGTAGTGTCCAGATAATAGTGTCTAATACCATTATCCAATACAAAGAACCAGGACTCCTTGGAGAAATGGTTGATTTTAGGATTGGGATAGGAAATATACAAGATGAGCTTGGCACATTTGCAGTACCAGAAAGTTAGGAAGTTCTCAAAAAAAAAAAAAAAAAAAAAAAAAAAAAAAAAGATGAGAATGTGTCACAGGGAGCCAACTGCAGGAGCTCCCAGTGGCCACAACTGGAACAATTTAGCAGTAAAATAAAGTATTATGAATTATAACCCAAAATATAACATAAATATCCATAAGACCACACTGACATAAATTATTTTGAATAAATAAATAAATTAAAAGAAGAGACACATCTCCTATACAGAAGAATTCCAAATAATTTATGTAAATGTTCCGCCATTAAGGAGATAGAGCATAACTTTCCACTCCTTAAGTGTGGACTGCACCTAGCGACTTCCTTCTACAAAATATGGTATAGAAAATGGGGGAAGAGTAATTTTACATTGGAGAAATATGAGAAACACTCAGTCATGCAGGTGACAAGGTCAACATCAACAACAATAAGTCATGTTGATAGTATGTACCCTTGATATGATGTAATGAAAATGACACTTTGTTGTGTTCATCCCCAAATCCTATAAGCCCAGTCTTATTACCAGGAAAACACCAAATGGATCTTAGTTGAGGGATATTCTGTAAAATACTTGACCAGTATTTCTCAAAACTGTCATCCAGGTCATCAAAAAACAGGGAAAGTCAGAGAAACTATCACAGCCAACAGGAGCCTAAAGAAACATAATAACTAAATGTAATGTGGTATCCTGAATGGGATCCTGGAGCAGAGAAAGAACATTGGGTAATATCTAAGGAAATCTGAATAAAGTATGGTCTTCAGTTCATGATAATATATCAGTGTCATTCACTGTGACATATATACTTGACAGAAGATATTAATGATAGGGGAAATATAACGGTGTGAGGCATATACGATCTTTACAACCATCTTACGTTGTAAAACTATTCTAAAATTTAAAATTTATTTTAAAATATTCATTAACTATTCACTCATAAAGAAAACTTTTTTTTTTTTTTTTTTTTTTAATTTACCTGGCTAAGTGCTAAAAGTCTTCAATAAGATAAAATGTCTGCTGGGTGCGGTGGCTCACGCCTGTAATCCCAGCACTTTGGGAGGCCGAAGCAGGTGGATCATGAGGTTAGGAGATCGAGACCATCCTGGCTAACACAGTGAAACCCTATCTCTACTACAAATACAGAAAAGCTGGGCATTGTGGCGGACACCTGTAGTCCCAGCTGCTGGGGAGGTTGAGGCAGGAGAATGGCATGAACCTGGGAGGCGGGGCTGTCAGTGAGCCGAGATCGCGCCACTGCACTCCAGCCTGGGTGACAGAGTGAGACTCCGTTTCAAAAAAAAACTGTCATGCCTGCCTTCAAAGAGCCCAGGCACACTGAGAAAGACAAAAAAGGGAGATATACTGCAATACAAAGTGGTAACTACTATAGTCAATGCATGGCTAGAGTATGGTGGAAATAGGAAGAAGGGCTGTCTCAAGTTCTGGGTAGATGAGGAGGTTTTCCTATAGGAAGAGATATTTGCAGGATCATGGCTTCCCCGCCCCACTGGGACAATGTTCCTGCCAGCCCAGTTTCTGTAGTAGGCCCTTTCCTCAGTCTTCTCCATTTTGTTTTTCTTTGCTGTGTCCACAAAGCCTCACAGATGACTTCCCCTGAGGCCTGAGCAGTATGTGGGTGTGTATGAGCCCTTTGGGAGGGCACCACAGGGAGAAAGGACAGCCATGTAACATGAACTGATGGTCTTCTGTTACTAGCTGAGAAGAGTGGGCAAATGAGACCAGTTTCTCTGTCATGGTCTCTTTAACAAGTGACATTGGCAGAAGTTACCAGAGGGGTGGAGTGGGACGGGATTCCACATGGTTCAGTGGACCACTGTTACGCCTAACAATGAAAGCGCTGAGATGCTGCTCAGAAAGTGCCCCGCTTCCTCTTCATTTACCAGGACCTGTTGTTGTCAGCCCTCTAGAAACCAGCATTCTCAGGACACTCTCTGTGTCAGGACTAGCTCTCAGATTGCATGTTTTGAAAACAAACTATATTCTAGGCATTGGTTTGGCAAGGAGAGGGTTGATGTGGTTCAGTGGACAACGAGAGACAGACTGTGCGCTCAAGAATCTCAAGGTAGCTCTTTCCTCAAGACATTTGAGAAGCATTATATAAACATTGTGCTGGACTGAGTATGTTTAATATCTCTGACCCCAGGCAGTAGCACCCCAGCCTCAGTCTTCATGAGAAGATAAACAGTAATACTACTAGCTACCATCTATTGACCGCAGACAGTGTACTAAGCACCTTACTAAAACTTTGTATCATGTAAACAGCTCAACAATCCTATGAAGTAGGCGCCATTACTGTCCCTCATTTTACAAGTTAGGAGACTGAGGCAAAGAGTGATTGAGTGGGTCATACAATGTTTAGGAAGGCAAAACTTTGAGCCCTCTAGAAGGCTGACCCAGAGTCCTTCCTCCTCCCTTTCAGCTGAATAGCTTCCCTCAAAGGCCTGGAGGAAAGGCAGAGCAGACACAGTTAAAAGGGTCGAACATGAGCAAGTGTTTGAACAGACATGTCACCAAAGGAGAGATTTGAATGAAAAGCACTGGTCATTAGGGAAATGCAAATTGAAACCACAGTTAAGATCCTCTACTACTCCTACTCATCTTAGAATGGCTGAAGTGGTGGTCAAGATATGAGGAACTGTAGCTCTCACACGCCGCTGGTGGGAATGTAAAATGATGCAACCATTTTGGAAAACGGTTTAGCAGTTACAAAGTTAACATATTCCTACTACGTGATCTAGCTGTTCCACTCTTATCAAAGCATATATCCATACAAAAATTTGTTGATACCAGCAAATAAAGCTTTGTAATAGTCCAACACTAGAAACAATGCAGATATCTTTCAAGAGTGAAAAGATCAACTCTTGGTATATCAAGAGAACGAAATACCACTAAGCAGTAAAAGGGAAAGAACCATAATATAAGATACAGCATGGATTAATCGCACAAAATAGTTATGCTGACAGGTAGATTTCCCCCTAAAGGCTTTTGTTCCTGACCTTCTGAGATGCCTTGTTTCACCTGACTTTGCGCTGTTCCTGGTGGGCTTCCAGAATCATGGGGCAGGATATCCCTGCCCGGCTTTTATAGAAATGGAATGTCTGGATCACAGGGTAGATGTAAGTTTTTAAAAACTGCCAAACTGTTTTCCATAGTCGTTGCACCAGAAAAGAATGCAAACTTTCTTGAATAAAAAATAGTTCAATTATTTAAAAGTCTTGCAAAACCAAACAAATATATAGTGACAAAAAGCAGATCAGTAGTTGCCTGGAATCATGGAATGGGCACAACGAGGGCCAGGAGAGTAGGATCAAAAAGGGGCACAAGGAAAGATTTGGGTATATTTAGCTTGATTGTGGGCATATCTTCACTGCTGTATGCTATGTCAAAACTTTCCAAATCAGACATCTTAAATTTGTATAGTTTATTGAAAGCTAATAGCTCAATAATGCTTTTAAAAAACAGAAAAAAATCAATTTTGTATCTGGAGACTTTACTGCAGTTGCTTATCAGCCTAAGGAGTTTTGGAGCTGAGACGATGGGGTTTTCTAAATATACTATTATGTCATCCGCAAACAGAGATGGCTTGACTTCCTCTCTTCCTATTTGAATACCCTTTATTTCTTTCTCTTCCCTGATTGCCCTGGCCAGAACTTCCAATACTATGTTGAAGGTGACAGGAGAGGCGATCCTTGTGTCTTGTGCCTGGTTTTCAAAAGAATGCTATGCAGTTTGTATGCCCACTCAGTATGCATATAATGGCATGTGAGTATTTGTCCTAGAAATAGCTCTTCTATTTTGAGAAACATTCCTTCAATACCTAGTTTATTGAGTGTTGGTGTATCATTGAGGGGCAAGTGCAATTGTTACGAGGCTTCTTTCTGTAGTCTACTGTCTTGAGAATATAGCGCTACGGTGTTTTGTCATTTGGTTCTTCCTGATTTAATTGATAGGGATTACATCGAATAATATGGAGAGGATGCGACAATCTGGAATGAACTCTTCTATCAATTGTCTACAATATAAGATATAAATATTAGGATAACAGACTTAACACGAGATGTGAAGAAGAGCTCGTGTGCGAAGGATTAAAATGGTAAAATGCACAAACCACTTTAGCTCAATACATAAGAGGAAGAAGACACGAGAACAATATGAAATAACATTCCATCGTTCATCGGACAGTGAAAGGAATCATATCGTGAATTGGCCATAGCCCAAGTTAATTTTGTAGATTCCAGTGCTATTCCCATCTAAACTACATTTGACTTTTCTCAGCAGAATCTATAGAAATAAATCACTACTTTTAAATTCATATGAGTAACCAAAAAAAAAAAAAAAAAAGCTGAATAGCCAAGAAAAGAAAATCCTAAGCAAAAGAAGAAAGCTAGAGGCATCACGCTGCCTGACTTCAAACTATATTACAAGGCTACAGTAAGCAAAACAATATGGTACTGGTACCAAAAGAGATATATAGGCCCATGGAACAGAACAGAGGCCTTAGAAATAACACCACACATCTACAACCATCTGATCATTGACAAACCTGACAAAAACAAGGAATGGGGAAAGGATTCCCTATTTAATAAATGGTGTTGGCAAAACTGGCTAGCCATATGCAGAAAACTGAAACTGAGCCCCTTCCTAACACCTTATATAAAAATTAACTCAAGATGGATTAAAGATTTAAATGTAAAACCTAAAACCATAAAAACCCTAGAAGAAAACCTAGGCAATACCATTCAGGACATAGGCATGGGTAAAGGCTTCATGACTAAAACACCAAAAGCAATGGCAACAAAAGCCAAAATTGACAAATGGGATGTAATTAAACTACAGTGCTTCTGCACAGCCAAAGAAACTATCATCAGAGTGCACAGGCAACCTACAAATTGCGAGAAAAATTTTACAATCTCTCCATCTGACAACTGTTCAGAAATCGGTTAGGGAGCCTGTGGCCTTAGTGTCTTTGGGCTCTAACCACAGAAAAGCCACCTTTCAGACCATACCATGTTCTTAGAACTGTGTTCTCTGGGTAATGTCTATAACAGCACTCTACAGCTTCCTCAGAACACCAAGGAAAACATTCTCCAGAGGCAAAGGGCGTGGCCTGGGCCTGGGCGGGGGGAGGGGGGGACATGTTTCACCCAGGACCTGAGGCACTGCACAGCATTTGTTTGTTAGAGGAGCAGAGGATGCTCAACATCATTAGTCATTAGGGAATGCAAGTGAAAGCCACAGTGAGATCCACTCCACACTTACTAGAATGGCTGAAGTTGTGGCAATAATGTGGGGAACTGGTACTCACACACCGCTGGAGGGAATGTCAAACGGTGCAACAACTTTGGAAAACATTTTAGCAGTTTCTTAAAACCTACATCTACCCTGTGATCCAGACATTCCATTCCTATAAAAGCCAGGCAGGGATGCCTGGCCCCATGTTTCTGGAAACCCACTAGGAACACGGCAAAGTCAGGTGAAACAAGGCATCTCAGAAGGTCAGGAACCAAAGCCTTTAGGGGGATTCTACCTATCAGCTGGCCTGAGCCCAGTTTTCCACAAAAGACTGCAAGTTGCCTGGAAGAATGGTGTAAGTTCTTCCTCTAGAAGTAGAGGGCGAAAATGGTGCAGCTGTGTTTTAGCTTCCTCCTGATTAACAGCTTGGGTTCTTCTCCCAAGGGTACAAGGGAGTGGGGTGGGATGGGGGTGGTAGATAGGAGTGGAAAGTTCTAGAGGACTGCCTTGATTAGCAGCAACGACAATAACAGCTCATATTTATTATATGTTTATCATGGTCTAAGAAATTTGGATTTTTTAAACCCTCATAATAACCTCGTATAGTAATTAGAATTATCTTACCAATTTACAGGGACTGAAACTGAGGCTTAGAGAGACAAATGACTTACCCAAGCCTGCAAAGCTAGTAAGTCTTTTTTTTTTTTTGGAGGTGGAGTCTCGCAGTCTCACCCAGGCTGGAGTGCAGTTGCGCCATCTCGGCTCACTGCAAGATCTGCCTCCCACGTTCACGCCATTCTCCTGCCTCAGCCTCCCGAGTAGCCCGGACTACAGGTGTCTGCCACCATGCCTGGCTACTTTTTGTATTTTTAGTAGAGACAAGGTTTCACTGTGTTAGCCAGGATGGTCTCGATCTCCTGACGTTGTGATCTGCCTGCCTTGGCCTCCCAAAGTGAGGGATTACAGGTGTAAGCCACTGCACCCGGCAGTAAGTCTTATAGATAGTTTTGCCATTCAGGCAGTTGGATTCCAGAGCTCAGAATGATGAGACACAGGCTATGGGATGGGTTGACCATAAACACACATGTTTTGTGGGAATGAGGTAGAGTGATTACATGGCAGATCTTTCCCAGAGCCTGATGAGAACTGCAAAGTTAAGGCTGGATCACAGCTAGACTGCAGTGCTTTCATTTTCCCTTTTTCCCCGTCTTCCAAATCACTTCCTTTCAAGAAGCCACCAGCCTAATGATAACAAAACAAACAACATCACTTGTCACCATCATCCCCTGGGAAGAGAGTATTTATGAGACTCCCTATTTAATCTTCCCCTGTTCCCTGCTGCGCTATGGTCAAGTACCAAATTTGGCAATGTGAAGACATGCGTCTGACTTCCCAACTCACGAAGATATTTTTGTATTTGTTTGGGAGAGCATGATGAAAACCATATTGATTTTTTTTTTTTTTCCTTTTCCTATTTGCCACATATCTGTTGTGTGGATGATTCTGATATTGTGGCTGCTGAGGGTTACCTGGCAGTAACCCTCAGTAAGGGGAGGGTTTGTGCTTTTCCAGCAGCTTGGTATGGATGAAATAGACGATGAAGGCAGTTATGGTGGAGCCCTAACCAAGCATTGGGTCCCGTGCCAAGTGCCTGCATGCATGAGCTCATTTAGTTCTACATACATTTAGCTCAGAGGCTTTAGTATTTGTCCTTTGTTTTTCTCTTAATTTTTCATCCTCTTCTCCTTTTCTCTTTGTGTGTTCCAAATGTCTGTTTTTTTCATACGTTAATTACATTTTATATCTTTTGAAAAGAGCTGTCAGAAGTTTGAGGTAGTTTCTAGTCTTTCACTTAACCAATGGTTAGAGCCCCAGGAGAAATAACGGTGAGATCAAAGATCTCAGAAGAACCAATGGGAAGCTTTTTGAGCAATCAACACTGAAGGAATGAGATTGAAAGTCCCTTCCTAATTAACCGTCAGTGGCTCCCCACTGCCAATAGAAAAAAAAAAAGTTCAGATGAGACATTAACTGGACCTTTTGGCTGTGTTCTTATGGATTTGGGATATATTGCATTAGAAAAGAACTGAAGTCTTAAATCCTAAATGAAAGTTACTGTGATACTGTTATGTATGTTGTAAATTTTTTTATTGAAAGATAATTTACATACCATGAAATTATCCCCTTCCTTGTATTTTTAGAACTTCTAGAGAACTGAGTATAGTGATGTTTGAGAAAGAGGAGACTTACTGCCCATTTTTTAGGTTACATTATGGAATGATACTAGTGTGTGGTCTTTATTACTTAGGGAGATAACAGAAGGATATCATAAAACAGTACATTGCCATTTACTTTCATGTACCTGACATGTAGTAGATGTCTGTTAAATAGTAGATATATACATGGGCATAAGGACAGACAGAAGAATACCAGTTTAGCAACTGTAAAGGTTTGTTGGAGAAGAAATCGTGCCATACCTATTTGATTTCTGTTCTCTGATTGGGTGAAACGCTGTGCAGAGAAACGGAGATACACATAAACCAGCAAATTATTGGTCAGGCTTTAGGTTCTTTCCTTGATTAACGGACCCTTCCCACATGCCACAGCAACATTGGTTAATTCAGTCACACAGTTTTATCTGCACACAACTGAGTTGTCCACTGAATTATACCTCAAAGCAGGCCGAATATATATAACTGATTGAAAAGCATTAAGAATAGCTAATTGCCAATTTGTATTTGGGCTATTCAGTTGATTGTTGTAAGCCTTGTGTGGTACCAGGCAAAGACTGAGCCATAATTCTCTTGGTTTAGGAAATATTTAACTGGAGGATGCTTTTGAATGAATGATCAGCTAGCCAGGTACTACTTGACATAGAGCAGTCTTGGGGCTTCCATAACTTATTCTCCTATCATCTGTTTGCATGATAAAATCACAGGTTTCCATGTAACCTTTAGCAGATATATTTGCTATGATCTTGGGAGACAGGGCATAGTTTCTCTGGAATTAAGGGAATGGCCCAGAAAAAAGAAGAAGTGCCACAGAGAAAATGATCAGTTATTTTTATGTATGTGTGCATTCTTCTGTGGCATGCAGAACACCAATTTGCTTGGACCTGTTTATTCCCATAGACTCATAGTCAAGATGGTCCTGAATATTAAATCTGATGGTTTTATTCTCCTGATAAAAATCCTTTGTCAATAAAAATCCTTTGTCAAGTCTCCTGAATGCTAGCTAGTCATATGAAATCCAGTATTATTCTCCCTGCCCACCTCTGATGCCATTCCATGCTATCCCTCATCATTCATTCTGTGTTCTAGCAGGTGCATCTGCACACCCTGATTTGAATTTCATGGAATCAGAGATGTTTGAGCATAGGGAATGACCAGATTTTAGGCAGTTAATACTGTATATATACAATATAATGTATAACACTGCCAGTGAAGCTTGGGGCAGCACCTGTATCATACATGCTAATATCTCTGCAGTAAACTGTATGAATATTCACACCAAACAGGTTAAATCAGCTTTAAATGGCTTGATCCATTCAGATCAGATTTTACCATCAAATGAACTGTGAAAAAACTTTTGGTATTTGAAATGCTTTGGGTCAAAGAAGTGTGGTAGACGTGTACTTGCTCTTCTTAAAAAGAGCTTGTGCTCTCTTATTCATCTGGCCTTTGGGCATGTTGTTTTCCCTGCCTGGAACGACCACATCTCCCTCTGCCTGTTGAGTAGCATCATTACTAGAATCATCATTGCATATACTGAGGATTTACTATGTTGTTTGTTACTCCCAGCAAATTCTATGGTGGGGGGACGGGGGTGGTTCCTTATTGTGTCACATCCCACAGGTGTTTATATGGAGAAACTGAAGCTTGGAGAGGTCACAGAGCTAGGCAGAGGTAGAGTTGAGGTTGAACCAAAGTATGGAGACAACAAACCTTGGGTTCTTAGTTACTACACTGTTCGTGTGTGTGTCTTCCCCAAAGGTCCAGTTCAGGTGTCACCTCCCTGAGACCCTCTTCCCTTCCTCCACCACGTTTAATAGATTATGCCTCCTTTGGGCCTTCACAGCTCTTTTTGCATAGCTCTGGTGCACTGTTTGTCATTCTCTGTCTTTCCCATGAGCCTGAACTCTTTGAGTAGTTGGGGAAAAATATCTACCTTGGTGTTCTGTCTCTAGGGCATATAGCAGGTAGTCAACACATAGTTTAATTAAGTTAATTTAAAGTGATATGGTAACAGATAACAATTAATTTGTATCATCGTTAAAATAGATAGTAAACGCCAAATCACAAGTTCAAGGATATAAAATTTGGATTTACAAAAGAAAAAGAAATGCTCAGAAAAAAAGGCTGCTCATTTTTATGCATAGTATGTAAAGAAGAGGTATTTGGGGACAACAGTTCAAGAATGGGCAGGGAACACATTTATGCTTAAAAATTATGGCAACTCGGATTTATTAAATACTTCACGTGTGCCAGTTTCTCTGCTAGGCATTCTGTGTATAGACTTTTTAATCCTCACAACAAACATGTAAGACTAATTGTTGACAAAAATTATAACTATATAAGAAAGAGAAAGACATGGTAACCATGTCTTAGATCAGAATAAAAAGAACAAAAGGTAATGATACTAATATATTCAGATTTAACATAAATTAAGCACCATTAGAGGACAGTCACATAAAATTGCACAATAGAATATATTTCCACATCTGAGAGATGATGGAACTGAGGTCAAAGAGATTACAGGCTAGTACGTGGTATTTTATACCCATTCCTTGAATTATGTTAACATAGTACCAGAAGTACATCTTGCTGTCCTCTTCAGAACTGGGTCCAATTTTGAGCTCTGCTTTTGTAAAAAGCTGTTAGAACCTGGAAGAACCACATAACACAGCTATAATATTCAAGAGAAAGTGGGTCCCATGAACAAAGATTGAGATTGTTCAGAGAAATGGGGTGGTTCTGATTGCTTAACAGAAACCTCACAGATTGGCTCAATTATTTTCTTGTTTATGAAAGTTTTTGTGACCATAACAGCTAATTTTTCCTTGGTGCTGTAGAGTTTATTAAACGTCTTATGGAATTTGATGCTCAGAATAACTAAGTGAATCTGTCAGAGCAGATGTTTTCCTTTTTTCAAATGAGACTCAGAGAAATTAAGTGATTTGTTCAGTGTCCCACAGCTAATAAATGATAGGGCCAAGACTCAGATATGTATCTGAGCAGACCCCTGAGCCGTGTCCACTGCAATCTTGCAATCCTTGGTTCATCTTCATTTACTCAAATTGAAGGATCCTGCTGCTGGTGAATGTCTGGTTCATTGCAGGAGGCCTCCTGGTTCCTTGTCACTAATTTCCATTGTGACTGAATTCTCCATTGAGCTGCAAGCCAGTGACTGTCAATTAATGTGCATAAAATATACCTGGATAATGATAACTGTTTTAAAAATGCAATTTCTCAGGCCCCCCCTCCCACAGGGTCTGATTCTGTAAGACTTGCCAGAGGGGTATATGAGAATCTATAATTTTAACATGTGCCCAGGTGACTCTAATGGAAGACTTTCAAAAAAAAAAAAAAACTGCTTTAAGCTCTTCCCGAGTAGCAATTATATCTTTACTTCATTTTTTCAGAAGTGCCTAGCAGAGCACCTTGTACATAGATAGTACTCTAAATTTACACTTGATGAATATAAGAGTGAAGTAAATACATGTAAAATTAATGTAAAATTAAGGAAAACCAGTTTGAGAATCAGTTCCTGCCAGATTTGGGGCACACTAAGGAATCCCTTTATCTCTATCCTTAAAAATAAAATATCTCTTGATAGGTCTGGGGAAGACATACTGAGAAGTCATAACTTGGACAAAGTACCTGGTAGAATCTGTCAAAAATTAGAGATTGTGGAATTCTTATTTTCTCATGGAAAGCAGGATGGAGTAAAACAGTGAGAGATCCGTTTGTAGTTCTGTGCAGACAAACCCAGAAACCAGAGCGCAGACACACCAGGACGCAACAGGAAACCACAAAGGCCTGAATAGGAAGTCAGAGTTTACTTCCGAACCCACAGTGCCAAGCTGAAGTGCAGTGTTTAATCCAACTGTCTACCCAGCCCTTCCTTGAGCCTGGGCACAGATGAAAGATGATGCCACCTGAGTAAAAACGTTCAAAAATGTTTGTTCTGATCAGGTCTTGGAGCGAGCTTCTTTTGTTTGTGCTAGTGAATAATTTGGGACACAGGTGCAGTTTGAATTTGAAAGCATCAATTGGTCTCTTTGGTTTTCCCTACCATGATATTTGAAACCATGTCTTCCTCCACAAAGTAGTCTTAATCCGTATACATTCAAAAAGCACTTGTCATTGACAGCTGTCTTTCATATACCCCATCTGTGAACCTCTGGGTCCAGGTGCAGAGTAGTGGAACATTGGTGATGCTTAATATGTACTCTATGTTCATTGCATTGACATCTGTAATCTCATTTGATTACTGCTATTACACTGGGAAATGATTACTAGGATATGATCATCACCATTTTGAAATAAGGAAAATGTAGTCTGGTAGAAACACATGGATGTTAAAGTCAGACAGATCTGTGTTCATGTCCAAAATACTTAAGCTTTCTTACCAGACTGCTTTATTTTATACAGCCAGTTGTTTAGAGCATTCACTCTGTGCCAGGCACTGGAGAGAAAATGGTGAGCAGTAGACCTAGACTGTACAGTGTAGTGGAGGAGATGACTACTCAGCAAACAATTACAAAAATGTATAATTACAGACCTTGATAAGTGCTCTGCTTTCATACCCTGCTAGGGGAAGTATAAATTGGGCAGTCACTTTGGAAAACAGTGAGGCATTGTCTGATAAATTTGACTGTGCACATGCCCTGTACTCTACCAATTCCATTCCTAGGTAAGAAGCTGGAGAAACAATTGTACTTGTGTACCAGTAAGTGCCCAGAGACAAGTACAAAAGTATTCATAGCATTATTTTTTATAATAGCTCCAAATTTGAATCAACTCAAATTTCATCAATAATAGCATGAATAACTAAGTTATATTATATTCATACAGTGGTAGACATACTTAAAATGTAGGAACTCATATAGCAACATAGATGAATCAAACAATTTTAAGTGAAAGAAACAAGACATGAAAGAGATACATACAGAATTATTTAATTCATAGAAAATTCAAAAAGAAGCAAAAAAGACAGTATCTTTAAAAAATGCCTACAAAAGCACTAAGCTTAGAAAGACAAGCAAGGGAATAATTACCACAAATATCAGGACACTGGTGAATTAGATGGCTTGGAATTGCAGGTTGTAGAGGTAGAAAGATGTTTTCAGGAAGGGCCTGAGGTAACTACCATTTGCTTCTGAAGGAGGATACTTGAGTACTTACCAGTTTTTTAAATGTTCACATAAGTTTTATATAGTCCTCTATATGTATAATGTAAGTACCATAAAGCAGAGACGCAATCAGAACATAGAGCCAAGTGCCATATAATTTGGGTGGTCTGGAAGGCAAGACAATGACGTTTGAGCTGAGAGATTTTGATTAGGTAACTAAGCAGAAAGCCTGATGCAGAGGGAGTAGGGTTGTGCATGGCAGTGGTCAAGAGAAAAAATGGTTCTGGAAGAGAGTACGGAAGAATAAGCAGAAGGAAATCGGCAGCTTTGGTGTGGGGCAAGAGAGAAGAATGGTACAAGTAAAGGCTGGAGAAGCAAAAGGGTAGGACATGCTGGGCTTGTAAGCCTTCTGAGGGATTTTAGTCTTTTATGTAAGAGAAACTGAAAAGTTTTAAGCACAGTGGATAACATCATTGAATTACAAAGGATGGAAATAATTCCAGTTTGGAGAACAAATTGGCAAGAGACTTGAGTGGATACTAGGAAACCAGAAGACTGGGAATCTGCATGAGAGATGATATCATGCTAACTTGTCTCAGATTATGGTGGGGGAGATGAGACGTCGATATATTGGAACGATGTTTAGAAGATAAAATCAGCAGCACTTCTTTGGTGTGAAAACTGTGGAGGCTGCAGGGCAAACACAATAGAGGCTTATTAGGCATCTCACCCAAACTTCTAAGATGAGCTGCTCCCCAGTGAGTAGAGATATCTGGGGAGAGAACAGTAGTCTTTCAGGCACTCCTTGGACAGACTGGATTCACTGGAGAGAAATGTTTTTGATTTGCACTGTCAGCTTTTTTTTTTAGGTTGTTTTAAATATTTCACCCTTGTCTCTTATGAAAGGTCTTC
The DNA here is from genome assembly GCF_001698545.2 of Rhinopithecus bieti. Classification (NCBI taxonomy): domain Eukaryota; kingdom Metazoa; phylum Chordata; class Mammalia; order Primates; family Cercopithecidae; genus Rhinopithecus; species Rhinopithecus bieti. Next base: position 9,950,826 of record NW_016806642.1, on the reverse strand, counting down.
TCAAGAAGTAGCCATGTGGACACAATATTGCTTTGGTAGTAATTCTGCCAAAAACACCTGACTTCAATCTAATCATGAGGAAATATCAGAAACCCAAATTGAGGAAGATTCTATAAAATAACTTGCCTCTAGTCTTCAAAAATGCCAAGGTAATGAAAGAAAAACTACAGGAAGATTAAAGAAGACTGAAGAGACATGATATCTGAAGGACACGTGTGATGCTGAATTGGATCCAAGACTGGAGAAACTTTTTTTTTAAACTTTTATTGTAAAGAACATTTAGTGGATAATAGATGACATTCTAATAAGATCAGTAGATTAGATAATAGAATTGTATCAGTGTATGCTTCCTGATAATTGTATTATGGGTGTATAAGAGAATATCCTTGTTATTATAAAATACATACTGAATTATTTAATATTTTGGAGTAAAAGGGCATTATATCTGCCACTTTCAAATAGTTCAGAAAAAGAAACTACATACATATACACATATGTGTGTATGTGTATATATATATGAACATATATATGAACAATATGTTTATACAAAACATTGGGATAATCTAAGTGAAGATTATACAATAATTCTTTGTTCTATTTTTACAACTATTTTGTAAGTGTTAAGTCATTTTAATAAAAGTTTTAAAATGTTTTTAAAAAGAAGGAAATAGTCATGTGAAGGCCATGCTTATATTTGGCAAAACCATGAGTTAATATGCCACTCATTGTGCCCCATATAAAATCCCACTTGAGAATTTATTTTAGAATTTACCATTTGCAAAAGTGTTGTTTAATCTGAAATGGTGTATTTTCATCTTTTCAGTAGCAACAGCTATATAATGGATTACATTTTTCTTCTGGCCCTGGAAGCCAGGAAGCTCTGTGTTAAAAATTTAACACTCAAGCTAAACTGTTGAGCCTTCTACTACTTAGCATATTTCCATTCTTCTTTTTGTTGTAATTATCTTGCATTACTGTTTCTAGTCACTCTGTACTATATAATCTGTGTATATTTGTGGGAGTGTTAGATAAAATATCTCAAACTCTTTGTATTAGTTTCCTATGGCTGCTGCTGTAGCAAGTTGCCATATACTTGGTGGCTTAAAACAACACACATATATTTTGTTATGGTTCTAGAGACTAGAAGTTCAAAATCAGTTTCACTAAGCCAAGATCAGGTGTCAACAGGGTGGTACTCCCTCTGGGGGTTCCAGGGGAAAACCTGTTCCTTGTTTCTCCCAGCATCTGGTAGCTGCTGGCATTCCTTGGTTTGTGGCCACATCATTCCAGCCTTGCCTTGTGTGGTCTCATTGCCTTCTCCTCGTCTGTGGTCACATCTACCTGTGCCTGTCTCTTACAAGAACAGTTATGATTGCATTTAGACCAACTCAGATAATCCAGGATTGTCTCTTCATGTCATGATCCTTAATCACATTTGTGACTTTTGTGAGTCCTTTTTTTCTTTTCTTTTTTGTTTTTTGCCATATGAGTAACATTCATAGGCTCCAGGGATTTTGAACATGGTTGTCTTTTCAGGAACCATTATTCAGCCTACCATACCCTTTATGGAAAGAAGTGATATTTAAATGTGTTTTTTAAGGTACATAAAAGCAAAGTCTTAATTTATTTGGAAAATGTAAAGTACTTCTGCACTCTGTGTATAGTGAAGAAGCAAAGATAAAAGAAATCAATTTTCTGTTTAGTGATTTTAGTTGTTTTATGAATTACATTGAATTTTATATTATATTTCTTATTTGGTTATTTCTGGAATAGAGAAATATATATTTTTTTAGAAAGTAAATTATTTGTTAATATGAACGAATAATACCTGTGAGATTTCCAATGAAAAGAAGTAAAGTTTTACATGTCAAATTTGTTTCCAAATGCTAATTATACTAAAATTGGTGCTAATTATGTTTAGTATAGCTTCCTGAGAAAAGAATTATCTTTTATGGTTTTAAAACTGTGTTGTTGGTTTTTTTTTTTTTTGAGACGGAGTCTCGCTCTTTCACCCAGGTTGGAGTGCAATGGCACGATCTCTGCTCACTGCAAACTCTGCCTCCTGCGTTCACGCCATTCTCCTGCCTCAGCCTCCCGAGTAACTGGCACCTGCCACTATGCCTGGCTAATTTTTTTGTATTTTTGGTAGAGATGGGGTTTCACCATGTTGGCCAGGATGGTCTCGATCTCCTGACCTTGTGATCCACTCATCTTGGCCTTCCAAAGTGCTGGGATTAAAGGTGTGAGCCACCGCGCCTGGCCTAAAACCTGTATGTTAATTTATTTTTATCATTTATTTCTTACTGACAAATGCTAATTGTATGTATTTGTGGGGTTCAGTGTGAGTTTTGATATATGTATATATTGTAAAATGATTAAATCAACCTAATTGACATATTCATTACCTAACATACTTTTTTGTGGTGAGAACATTTAAAATCTACTCTGTTAGTAATTTTCAAATATACAATACAGTTTTATTAACTATAGCCACCATGCTGTACAATAGATCTTCAGAACTTAATCCTCCTGTCTAACTCAAGCTTAGTACAATTTGGCCAACATCTCTGCATTACCCCTTGGCAACCCCACGGCAACCCCACCCTGATAACCAACATTCTACTCTCTATGTCTACGAGTTCAACTTTATTAAGCTTTACATATAAGTGAAATCAAGCAGTATTGATCCCTCTGTGCCTGGTTTATTTTACTTAGCATAATGTTCTCCAGGTTCATCTGTGTCACTGCAAATGACAGAATTTCCTTCTGTTTTAAAGACTGATTAGTACTTCATTCTGAATCTGTGGCACATTTTCTTGATCTGTTGATGGACGTTTAGGTTGATTTCATGTCTTGGCAATTGTGAATAATAGTTCAGTGAGCATAAGAGTGCAGACATCTCGTCAACATATTGATTGCATTTCCTTCTACCTAGAAGTAGAATTGCCTGATCACATGGTAATTTGTCATTTTTTTGAGGAAACTCTATACTGTTTTACATAATGCCTGTACTAGTTTACATTCTCACAGATTTTTTAAATGTTAATCTTATACCCACTAACCATGCTAAACTCTCTTATTGTTTTAAAATGTGCATGTATTGTATGTGCTTTACATGCATTATAAATGTTACAATAATTTTCAAATACAGCACTAAGTATTTTCATATGGTTTGGATGGTCAGTGAAGGCTTCTGTAAGGAAGTGATATCTGTGATATTTTGGTTAGGAAAAAAGTGATCCAAACATAGAGGACAGTATGAGCTATATATACAAGATCATCATATCATCTGCAAATTTTGCTTCTCTCTTTCCTTCTTTTGCTGTTAATTTTTGTCTAATTGTGTTTGCAAGGGCCTCTGGTATTATGTTGAACAGTTGTGGTGATAAAAAGCATTCTCACATGCACACATATGTTTATTGCAGCACTGTTTACAATAGCAAAGACTTGGAACCAACCCAAATGCCCATCAATGATAGACTGGATAAGGAAAATGTGGCACATACATACTATGGAATACTATGCAGCCATAAAAAAGAATGAGTTCATGTCCTGTGCAGGGACATGGATGAATCTGGAAGCCATCATTCTCAGCAAACTAACACAGGGACAGAAATACAAACACTGCATCTTCTCACTCATAAGCAGGAGTTGAACAATAAGAACACATGGACATGGGGAGGGGAACATCACACACTGGGGCCAGTCGGGGGGTAAGGGGCAACGGGAGGGAGAGCATTAGGACAAATACCTAATGCATGCAGGGCTTAGAGCTTAGATGACGGGTTGGTAGGTCCAGCACACCACCATTGGACATGTATACCTATATAACAAACCTGCACATTCTGCACATGTATCCCAGAACTTAAAGTAAAATAATAAGTAAATAAGCATTCTCATCTTATGTCTAATCTTAGAGGTAATATATGTAAAATTTTTCCAGTGAGAATGATATTTGCTAGAGATTATCTACACACACACACACACACACACACACACACACACACACACACAAACACACATTTCCTTATGAAACTGAGTAAATGATCTTCCAAAGAATTCAGGGCAAATAGTCAGCAGCCCGTGTTTTAATAACCCTAAGAATTATTTTATTTGATAGTCCCATTCTGTGGCCACTGAGCTCTGTCACTATACTGTCAACTTCTCTAGGGCAGGAACTATTCATTCACCATCGTATCCTTACTATGAACTTCTCTAGGACAGGAGACTGTTCACTCACCTTTGGATACTCAGTATCTAGTACAATGCCTGTGACTTAGGCATTCAGTATCCATTCAATGAATGGATGGATGGATGGATGATACTTAATATCTGTTTCATTCTCAAAGCTAGCAAATTCTTTTTTTAGCATGAGCCAAAAACATCACTACTTTCCATTTTCTTTATTCAATCAGTTGAGCTCATTTTGCTGCCATCCTTACCCCCTCCCATCACCTGGCACAGTCAGTAGTCATTAGACATATGAAGGAATAAATGAATGAGTCAATCACAGAGCATTCTGCTTCCAGTTAATAGACTTTGCCCCTAAAGATTCTGAACTTTATTTGAACTGAAGCCAGGTGGTTAAAGATGATTTAATCAGGACAAAAATAAAATACTACCCTCTTTAATGGAATAATTGGTTATTGCATTTTCTTCTTAAAGTTGGCCATTCATCTCCTTAAAGTTGGCCACTGTCTTTCAATTTATATATGTTGTCTATGAAGTATTGAAAGTGATTATTCTGAAGTAAGCCAAAATTATTCACAAAAAATTGTCTTAGTGTGTGACTAGAGGGTTCAGAATTCCAGTATTACTTGGAGAGAGGGGTTGGGTATAGTGGTAAACCTAAAGTTGATACCTGCAAAAAAAAAAAAAAAAAAAAAGTGTTGAATGCCTGAGTAAGGCAAATCCAAATAAGTAAGTATTTGGATTTATTGGTGAATAAAGGAGAGAGGTTGGTCATCCAAAAAAAACCAAAAAAAAGCAGTTAAGTAGGAATATATTAGTAGTTTGAAATGCTTTATGATGGCTCTAATCATATATGTACTTCCTATTTCAAAAGGTATTTCATTTCATAAGTTAGAGTAACACCCAATATTAGAATTTCAGTGTCCAGAAATGGATTACCTTTTCCTGACTTGGAACTCCCGGCTCAAAAGCCTTTGATGACTCTTTATTGCCTGGAGAGTAAAAATTTATTTAGCCTTAGCCAGCTCTGTCCACCTCCTCTCCTACCATGTACACTCTCTGTTTCAGCCACGTGTAACAGAATCTTGCCATAGAGCTCTTCCTATCTTGGAGGTTTCGAACAGGCCCCAGAGCCCAGACCACCTATGCAGAGCTTGCTAAAATGTTATAAAACTTGTGCTAAATGTCACCCTGAGGATATAAAAGAGGTGGAAGAAGTCAGAGGTCAAGACTAAGGAAAGAGGCTAAGGTTGACGATTGTATCTGAGAGAATAGAGCAAAAAGTGAAGACAAGGAAAAGGTGTGTGGGTCCAGCACAAGGGAGCTAGCTGGGGATATCTTAAAAAGCAATCCAATCCATAAGGTTCAACTAGAGGAGCAGAATGATCCCAGAGCAGGAGTTGATCACCTGAAGGCCAGGACTGAAATGGAGTTGTAGGCAGACCACTGGAGGGAGAGAGAGATAGCCAGCTTTGGACAGGCACCACACCCTGAGGACATATTGAAGCCAGATAACAACCCTTATCCATCAAGTGAGACCTTCCCCAGGCACTTTGACCCCTGTGTGGAGGAACCCCAAAACACCCAACTGTCCAGCAGGAAAAAGTAGAGGGAGGAGAGAGAGAAGCCAGCAAGCCCCTTCTTGAGGTGTGTATACGCTAAGCCTGAAATATACTGTAGCTGCAGAGGGGAGAATTTTCAATTAGCCAAAATGGGAGTTTTAATTATTACAATGGAGTGTACGTATTTTGTGCTAGAAACTGGCCTGAGGACTCTTACAATTGAAGAGTGTAGGAATACAGTGGATCCCCATGAAATTTCATCCCAGGAATGAGGAAGAACGGTTCATGGAACAAATGTACCAGGGAAAAGAGAATAAAGCTGTTTTTTCCTGCACACCCATAACTGTACTACAGATCCTTCAATAAACCAGAACACACACAAGGCTGGGGTTGTTCTCTTGTGCCTCTCCTACACTGGCAAATCTGTCTCTACATAATCATATAAGACTACAGCTTGCTTTAATAGCTCCCATCTTAAGAATGGGAGAGGGAGAGTGAGGGAGGAGAAAAACTTTGACTCTATATTTCACCCTCCTGTTCCCCCATTTATTGTCTTTGCCACAGAGCTTCTCAAGTGCTGTATAATCTTATTCCTCCCCTCCCACTCTCTCTTGAGCCCAATCACACATTTGTACAAAGTTCTCCATGAAAATAACCCTTGACCATTTGTTTCAAGCTCCCGTGACCACTGTCTGTGTTCCCAAATCCAATAGTCCTCATTCAAATCGTTCTGTTGGCAGCATTGGGCACAGCTGAGCCCTCCCTCCTCAAAACCCTTTAGTTGCATGTAGTTGACTCTTTGGTCTCATTGTCTAATTGCTGTCCATCACCAGTTTCTAAATTTTGGAATGCCTTAAGCCTCTGCCCAAGACCTCTTCTCTGCCTATCATCTCCCCTTGCTTCTTCAGTGACCTCATTAAGACTCACAGCTTTAAGACACCATGTATAGAGTATGACCTCCAAACATGTATCTCCAGCCTGACCCTGATATCCTGACTAAAATATTTTATCACCTACTCAGCATTTCTTCTTGGCTTTCTAATAGATACTTAAAATTTAACGTGTCAAAAGCCTAATTCCTCTCAGCCCCCATGAAATTTCCTCCTCTCACTGTCTTTCATAGAAAATGAAAGAACAATTCTATTCGTATACTTGCCCATGTCAAAACACCTTGAAAACATCCTTAGCCCCTCTCTTTTTCTCATATTCTGCTCCAGTAAATGCCGTCGGTTCTACTGATGGAATCCACCACTGCGGACCACCAAGTTCAAGCAATGGTGCTCCCTCTCCTGGTTTATTGACAGTCTACTGACTGTCTCCCTGTCTTCACCACTGAGCCCTGGATTCTGTTCTCACAGCAACCAGGGTGGCCACTTGAAAACTCGCCTCAGATTATGTCATTCCTCTGTTCAAAACCTTTCAATAATTTTGCGTTTCACTGAGAATTAAAGCCAATGTCCTTAAAAATAAAAGATCTGGTCCTCTTACTTTTCAGCTCTCATCTTCTGCCCCCTTTCTCACTGTTCACACCACTGCAGCTGCCCTGATTCTTTGCTGTTCATGTAAGATAGCAAGCACACCCCTGCCGCAGGGCCTTTGTACTTGCTCTTATCTCTCCACCTGCGTCTCTCTTAACTGCATGCCTCACTCACTCACTCCCTTCGAGTCTCTGCTGTAATGTAACCTCGTCATTAAGATTATCCAGACCACCCTGTATTAAAATAACCACACTTGCCTTCACTCACTGCTTGACGTCTCTATCCTTCCTTATTTTTCTACACACCATTATCGTCCTACGCTCCACTGGACTATAAGTTCCATGAAGACAGGACTTTGTTTTTTCACCGCTGAATCCCCAGCCCCTTGAAAGTGCCTTGCATGTAGTAGACTCTCGAATGGAGGGTGCTTCCTAACTTGCTTTAGACTTTCCACATGCTGTTCTTTCTGGCAAGAGAGCTTCCCTTTACCCCCTCCTTGTGACACCCTGGCCCCAAGTGAGCCTGTTAGAATCCTGTGCATCCTCTCAGACTCCAGTTTCAAACAACCTCCTCTGTGACACTGCCTGAGTCAGATTTAATTCCTCTTTCCCCAGAACTCAAAGTTTTTGGTTTTATTTTGCTTTAATCAAGTTTCTACCCTTAACCACTACACTGTTGGCCTTTCAGACTCTTGTTCTTTCTTGATGTTAAGGTTTTAGAGATGACAAATTCAGCAACCGCACGTCCTTCTCATGTTGTAGAATTGTAAAGTAGCTGTTTTTTAACTGCATGCAACTGTATGAATCCTAAACCTAGAATTTTCAATCCCTCCATTCTACCGCATGTTATTTTCATGTCCCCTTCTTTTTCTCCTACTTCCTCTTCATCACACAAAAAAAGTCCCAATCACATATTATATCTTATTCATTTTCTTCAAACATCTTTCACTTAATATTTTAGGGAAAAGCCCATCTCTTCCATTGAGTGACCTTTCCTATGACTGTAGAAAGTAGACAGTTTTTCTGTCCCTTGGCCTGTTTAGCAGTTGAAATGCACCTGACCGTTTGCATTGCAAAGCTAAATGGTGGTGGTCAGTAAGGAGTTTGATAAACTTCTCATGTAATGTATACATTGGGGTAATGACATTGGCTGTTGAGTGCATGAAGACATTTTCTATCTTCCCTGAAATGCCTTGGGGGAGAAGACCAATCAGTCTCCTTAGTGCCGCACCTCCGCAGTGAGATCTGCATTAGGTTTTTGGCCAAGAGGACAGTAATATTTTATAACAAAATTTGGAAAAGTTAAATTTACAGGTGGACAAATGCTTTTCTAATTTTTTATCTTTTATTCCTTCCTATTTTATTCCCTGAGACCATTTGCATGAGGGGAAATTTAATCAGGATCCCTAGTTGAGAACATTTCTATTGCAGAAAATGGAACCTGGATATCAAATTATCTCACAACTTCTTCTGAGTGACACACACTGAATTTTATCTTAAATAGATTGTTTAGAAGCTATTGGTCACCAGCTTAAATAACACCTTTTCATTATAACATTGCTTCTTTTGCTGCATTCATAACATTTTATTTGCTAAAAATGTATTAACTGTGTGTCTCTCCCATCAGTTCTTGACCTTTGGAGGGCTGTGGCTTATTCATCTCTCCATACCCAAAGACTAGCATGTAATAGACATTTTACAGTAAAAATGGAAAGACTATATTGAGCTACAGTCTACCCTGTCCAATTAAAAGTCAGTGGACATTTGTTGAATAACTGCTATGTGCCAGGTATTTTGAAATATTTGGTGTTATTTAATCCTTATAGTGACCCTAAAATGCATTGTTATCCCTTAGTTATACATGAGAGAAAGTGCATAAGTGATTTACTCAAGTAAGTAGCAGACCTGCCTTTGAATGCAGCCCACATAAAGCAAAAGTTTGTGTCTTTTCTCCTTCATTAGCACTTAAGTGATCTTTCAGGGACCAATATATTATGCTTAGCTATCAACTCTATAATAACATGAAAAATATTTATTTAGCTGTGATCATCTATTTGATAAATTGTCAGAGTAATAGACCCAAAAATAACTTTAAAGATCATTCAGCCTGTAATCCCAAGGTGGAAAGATCACTTGAGGCCAGGAGTTTGAGACCAGCCTGGGCAACATAGTGAGACCCTTCTCTCTTAAAAAAAAAAAAAAAAAAAAGCTGGATTGGTGGTGGTAGGTACCTGTAGTCCCAGCTATTCAGGAGGCTAAGGCAGGGGGATCACTTGAACCCAAGAATTTGAGGCTGCAGTGAGCCATGATCATGCCTACTGCACTTCAACCAGAGAACAGAGCAAGACTTTGTCTCAAAAAAAAAAAAAAAAAAAAAAACCCACAAGTCATCAAATTCAGTATTCGAATTTCAGATGCAAAAATTTAGTCCCAGAAGGGAAAAGGTCTCAGCCATTATTTCTTCTACCAGTTGGAATCATGTCATTCTTCTCCTTTTCCATTGTCCTTACAGCAATTTTAAATCCTTAGCAAGTCTGATTATCCCCTGCATAGTATGGCCTGTGACGACCTCTCCAGCCTCACGTTGCACTATTACCCCTCACAGTTTCTGTCCTTCATCTGTGGCACAGAGCACACTCTATTCTCTGCTTCCTGTCCCTCTGCCTATAGCAGCCTTCCCTCTACTCCTTCTCCTAAGTCCTATTTACCCTTCACATTTAGCTCAGGCATCTAAGATCCTCTTGCTGCAAGCTTTCAGACTAGATTAGATGATGTATCTGTGTGCGTCCATGGTACGTACCTCTGTCATGGTGCATATCCTTCTGTGTTTGTTGTTAGTTACCTGGCTCATGTCTTCCTTGCTGTGAATTATTTGAGGGCAGATATTGTGGAGCATTCATTTCTATATCACCAGGGCCTCATACAGCTCCTCACATAAAGTCAGCTTTCAGGAAATTTTGAAAGAAATAATCACTCACCTGGATTCAGGTCTGAAGTGAGGCAAACATTAGAGATGTGACAGTGTTGAATACTCACCTTTTTTGATATTTTGAAAGCTCTCCCATGCTTGAGGATCCAAAGGAGTTTACCATTTTGTAATGCCACAGATGTGTACTGGTGTCTGTAATGCTCAGGTCCTGTCCTTGAGCTTCACCAGGAACATCTATAGGAAGATCTGGCATAGGCTATATGGAGAGCCTCCTTACCCCATGCTGATGATCTCATAGTATCTGGTCACTGCCACTAAGGAAAAATAAATGCCTGCAGGTCCTTTTATACTATGATGTAACTAACTACAGGAAGTATCCCTATGCAACATCTTTCTTCTTACCTGAATCAAAGTTTCAGTGAATGAAGTTCTCTTTGGCACATCCTACAAGGAACTGGTAGGATGATGGCATTGGGGAACTATCAGGGTGATTCTGACTTCTCTGAAATTATGTATGTTCCTTGTCAATATTATGTCAACAGAAAACTTGCTAGCCTTAGAAATAAAAATACAGGTCTTATTTTTGACATTGACACTTTCAATCTAGGTAAACTTGAATAATTCATTTGATATGTCTGAGGCTTCATTTCTTCATCTAAGAACATGAGGATCTTTTCTACTTTATGGAGGTATCTTGAGGACTGGTTGAACTGGTGAGCATGAAAGCTCTCTAGAAAACCTTGGTTGTTTGGAGACATTTTAGGAAATGGACTGGGCATGGAGGAAGCTTAATGGGGAGCCCACTTGAGGGACATTTCCTCAATGGGAGAGCACCTTTGCCCTTCACAACATGCACACACCCCTCCAGGATATTGGTGCCAGGCTAGTGCCCTGATCTGAGTCCACCTCCAGACGGTCACCCTCACCAAGATACCCTGAGCCAGGAGAGCCAGTGGAACACGTCTAAGCCAAAGATGTCAAAGAGTGTGAGGAGTGGAAGGCCCAAATTCAAATGCAGACCCTCAACATGAGACCTGTTATGAATGAAAGAGAGATGATGGTGCGGGGCGGAAGCAGGTCTGGTGCAGCTGACGGCTGCCCCCTGCCACTCGAAAGTGTCCACGGCTCACCACTTATGTGTTGGCCTTTGTTCCTGGGCTGCTCAGGTGGTTTAAAAGACCAGGTGAAATGAGCAGGGTTGGGCAATTCAAAGCCTGGAAAAAAGGTGGTAGAGAGGGGGATTTGGGAAAGAGTAGATGGACAGAATGAGGTGAGGCAGTGAAAGACTTCTTGGAGAAATGCATTTGAGGCAAAGCCTCTTTTCCTCTGTGTAGAACTGCTGATTGGGTAAAACAGAAGAAAACACACATACTGACACACCCTGGAGCTGATCTGGAGCCCAGTAGCTCCAGAGAGCTGGGGAAGGCCCAGCTCTGTGTGGGACATTTATGTGGCCTGTAACCACAAGAACCATCGGCAGCAGAACAGACGATGAGCATTTGTTGAGTGAATCAAAACAAACAGAAATGAACCACTGTGCAAGTTCAGCTGGGTTATCCTGAATGCGTGCTTGAGAGGGTCCACAGTGGGTTTGTGGACATCTAGTTACAAGGCAACCAACTTATAAATGGGAATCGTCTTCCCATTGCCTTCAAGAAAAACGGAATTCTATTTATGCATGTCATGAAGGGTTCTTCAGGATCTGACAACTACCTGCCCTTCCACTCGGAGGTCTGGCATTTTATTTTCACATCTGCTCCATGGCTGCCTGTCTTTGGGCAAGTTACATAACCCCGCTAATCCTCAGTTGCCTCATATTTAAAATGGGGATAAAGATACCTATCTCACAGGGTTGTGATAATTATAAAATGAGAGAGTGCAAATAAAACCACTGTCTTTTGATCACACATATATCAATCCAACATTTGTGAGTTTTAAAAATTCTTACTGGATAGTTTACCTTCCAGCCAAACCATGCCTTCTTCAAGCTGATGTTATCCTAAGAACTTATACCTTTATTGAGGTGCTTATCAGAATATCTTGCCATTCTTGCATTAACTGTGAGACATCCCAGCTGCATGGAAAACAAGGACAAGGACAGTATCTTTTTATCTCTCCTTTTCACATGATCTGACCCATAGAAGGTGCTCAGCTAAAGGTTTGCCGAAGGGTCATGTGAATTGTCTCTGTTCTGGAGAATCTTGATTCCCAAGAGCCCCAGATACTTCCTGGCCTCTACTCTCCTATCCCATATTAGGCACCTACTCTGTGTCAGAAACTAAGCCGGGGCTCTGCACAAAAGGCTGTAGCTCATAGCTCTGCAACCCTGGAGGGCAGGTATTGTGTAAACTCCTGACAGCAATTAACACAAATCCCTCAAGTGTAAACATCTGATGTCTCTTTACCATCAACCCACTAGGCACACAAATAAAGAACCCTGTAACCCTCATGGTCTGGCATGGAAAACTAAGACCTGGATTTCTTCCACCCCGCCCTACTGTATTTGTAGCCATCCCCTCCCCTCTACCAGCACCTTTGTTGTTTGTATCTTACTAGGATTAACCATACTAGTCTGGACTCTGAACTCAGAAACATGTAGATTAAACATTTCCTAGCTTAAAAAGATAGAGTACAGGAAGTTAAATAATTAGCTCTCACATGTTGATTATTTACTATGTGAAGGCAGCATGTAGGGTTTGTCTAACATTGCCTCTAATTTTCCCAAATGTCCTGAAAGGTGAATATCCTTGTCTGTCTTTTACACGGGAAGAAGCCAAGATTCAAGAGGGCCTCAAACTTGCTGCACGAGTCTCTGATTCCTGACCTGGGTATGCCCCAGCCCTGCTTCTTCCTGGCACCAGGCACCCAAGAAATCAGTTTCACCAGCCCCCACACCTCAGCAACCAGCACTAGGCATGAAGGGCTGCTTCCTCCTACCAAGGCTGAGTGCTCAGTCGCACCCTATGAGAGCAAGCCAATGAAATGGAAAAACAGCTCTTACTCCTGAGTCTGGCATCTGTCCTGCAGGTGAGAGCCAAATTCTCAAATTGCCAGGCCAATGGCAAATAAGCCCACATCATGCGCAGAGGGTATCAACACACAGAGAGTTCTGCCGGAATTCACGCATCCTGGAAGCCAGGCTGACCCTGGTAGCCAGTTTCATTTTATCTTGTCTCTGATTGCCACATGATGAGTGGAGAGAGAGAAGGAAAGTGCACAGATCTCCAGAAATGGGGTTTGGGTTCACTCTTGAGAATACCCATGGGCAGCATCCTGACACTTGGGCCCCTCTCTGTAAACACACAACAAAAGCTAAAATGTCTGGAAAGGGGAAGGGCTGGTTCCACGGATGCCCCTACATTCATTGACTTTCCTGTTTCCCAAGTAGCTGAGAGGCAGCTGGGTATAAAAGGAACAGGCTTTGGAGTCAGACCCAGATCAAATCCCCCTTCTGCTGCTTGGTACCTGTAGGACAATGAGCAAGGCTTTGACCTTCTGTGAGCCACGTTTATTTGTAAACTAAAGGAAATGGTAGATTGTCATGAAGATTATAGATAAGAATATGAAACAAACAGCATGTAGTAGCTGCTTGGCAAATGTTAGTTGCCTTCCCTCCCTTTTCCCCCACTGCATTCATCTGTAATGCTTTTTTTTTTAAAAAAAAAAAAAAATGATAATAAGAGCCATTATAATTGGCACAGGTTGCTTTATGAGCTAAATATGTTACAGATCAATAATATACAATGTCTGGCCAGGCACGGTGGCTCATGCTTGTAATCCCAGTACTTTAGGAGGCCGAGGTGGGCAAATCACAAGGTCAGGAGTTCGAGACTAGCCTGGCCAATATGGCGAAACCCCATCTCTACTAAAAATACAAAAAATTAGCCAGGCTTGGTGGTGAGCACCTGTAGTCGCAGCTACTCGAGAGACTGAGACAGAAGAATCCTTTGAATCCAGAAGGCAGATGTTTCAGTGAGCCCAGATTGCACCATTGCACTCCAGCCTGGGTGATAGAGCGAGACTCCGTCTCCAAAAAAAATACACAATCTCTATTTGAGCCACTCTCACAGGACTGACTCTACCCTACATCATGTCATATATTTCACAGACAGTTGCTTTCCTTCCTTTTTTTCTTCTAAGGAAGGCCAGATGGGCCCCAGACACATGTTCATACCCTAGATAGCCTATTCCAAGGGTTAAAATCAGGCCTGCTTCATATCGGAGGCATTTTGTTATGATCTGTTCATAACAAAAGCTGCCTCCTGGCTGTTGACCACAGCTGAATACTGTTACTCTGAAGCCGTCATTTCATTTGTTTCTGATTGTTCTGCAGTGTTTACATACCTTACATATTAGCGTGGTCTTTTATAGAGCACAGGCAGAGGTTAAGCCCTCCGGGATCCACTTTCCCTCCGAGGGCTCTTTCTTCTTTTCTAGTGTCCCTCGCCTCTCTGTTACAAACCATTTCTGTTTTATAGAAATTCATTTAAATAGAAAAACAATTTTTAAGTGTTTTCTTTTTTTCTTTAACATGAGGCTCACTTAACATTTTAGAGAATGTTGAATATGGAGAAGAGGAAAAGATACCACTAAATGTGTGATTTTTTTTTTCTTTTTTCCTGACATAGGAAAATCCCATTACCTCTCTTGAATTTACCAAGGGGCATACTCCATTCAAGGCACAGAAGGATCTGGGCTGCCTCCAGACCTAATGTGGAAGAAGGTGCTATCTGCCTACTATTTCCTTGCTTCTCCTTATTTCAATCTTTTTTTTCTCCAAAAAAAAAAGTGTCTTAGGAAGGATATGGACTTGTGAGTCAGATTTGGGTCTAAGTCTTGGTTCTGCCCTATGTGTAAGCCCAGGAAGGAACCTGAGTTGATTTTCTGAAGCTCAGTTTCCTTTTCCATCAAAACTGGGAGTGACTCAGGCTTGCCTAGTATCTTAGCTGGAAGAATGTGTGTGAAAGTGGCCCATCTTTCACAGATAGGTCACCCTGCTGATTGCAGTGGCTCCCAGGCACCCAGGCCTGGGAAGGATTCACAGGCCTAGTCCAGACCTGGCAAGAAAGAGGCTGTGAGCAGTTCTGCCTGCCACAGATGTGCTGGCACATGTGCCACTGTGTGCTGTCCCAGGTAGCATGTCAGGTGGCTAGGGAATGTAGGCTTTCAGACCCTCTCTCTTCAGTTCTCTTCTGCTGACTTCCTCCCATCCAGCCATCACACTTTCTTAATCCTCTCGTCAATCCCCTTTGTTATAGAGAAGGTGGAAGGGTTAAATTCCTTCACCCTCATCACTTCCACTGATATTTGATAAACACCTCTCCGTTCCTAATACTTTTGCAATCAAGCAGGGGAGCTACCCAGGTGTCTATGGAGAGTTTTGAGTTCTTTTTGCCTATTCAGTTTAGTCTTCTCATCTTCTATCCCGCCAAAAATGGAGAAAGTGTTTTGAAGGTCAGGATTCTTCAGGTCTAGACTGGTATGGATGTATCCTGAATTCCTCTGAGCTAAGCCTGAGAAGCAAGAGTGGGTTCTATTGGGGAATACTTCCAAAAGGCAACGATTGATGCTTATGCACAGAAATTCTGACTTTTAGTAAAAGATGCTTGAATATAAATCAAGCAAGGCTCTCCTTGCCTTTATACAATATGCGGTAAACAGGGTAAACCCTCAATTTTACTTATGCCCACCGACAGATCTTACAAGTAGAAATTAACCCATCTGAGTGATTGTGTTGATTCTTTCTCCCTCTTCTCTAGAGCCAGTATAACCTCTGTACCCAGCTTCAGAATTCTAGTCAAGATAGTGTCAAGTCTTTTAAAAAAAATTAAACCCCCACATGAGCTCCAATCCATAAATAAGAAACTCACCCTGGCTTGTATGGAGGTGATGATATTAACACAGGCTACATTTCTCTAGGTCACTGAATGTACCCGGCACTGCACCAAGGCCAGTAATAGACTCTGCCACATTTAATCTTTACGGATCTGTAAGAGAGGTCTTATTTGTCCCAGTTTTCAGATGAACACCCCAAAGACCAAGGTCACACAGCAGAGACTCTCGGCTGGAGACTGCCTGCCCTCAGGCATCCTTTTAACAGAACTCTGAAGTCCGCAGGAGACAGCTATTTTTCCTACCAGCCAGTTTAGAATCAAAAAAAGAGCATTGTTTTTGCCGTATTAGAGAACTAATTCATAATTAGTACTATGCTCACTCCTGGAGGATTTGACAGAAATAGAAGATATGGTTCTGACTCAGGATCCACCTCACTACGTGATGTCAGAGCAACAGAGCTAAGACTGCAGTTGATGAGTATTGTGCAGACAGAGCACGCTACCTCCTCATTAGCTCTCTCCCTTGCACCCACTCTGCCCCACCTGTTCCTCCTCCCTTGCCTGATCCATAGAATAGACCAATATGTGTTTACCCACCACAGATTGTTTGGACTGTGAAAAATACATGATATAATTTTATATCTTTGAAGGCACACAGCTCTCAGAGCTTTCAAAGCTGAAAACCAGTCTGGGCTCACTGGAGCCAGTTAGGCATTTGTATACAGAAGGCCAAGTGTGGCTTCTTGTCTACAGGAGAGAGAAAATGTGGATGAACTTTTGGAAGGCTTCCAAGTTTTTTGGCTATTCTATCTCTCTTGCAAAGCAATCTGGGTACATTAACTATAAATGAATGAGAAACATATGGATTAAATTTTATCTGTGATCACATATGAGTTTCAAGAATGATAAAGGATAAGGAATTCAGGATTTAAGGAGTCCAAAATACTTTGCAAGTAATTCAGGACATTGCAGGCAACATTTGACTGCCTCCCTTTATCCAAATTTGAGGAGTGTTTGATAGGGTGACAGACCAGCTCAGTGCCCTCCCCGCCCACTCAAACTGCTAAGCCTCAGGAGATATCTGTGGATAGGTTTTGTGCGTATCTTGTTTTACTGAGACTGAAATAAAGAGATTGGGTTTCTAGGAAGGGCAAACTCTTAGCCATTTTGAAACCCCCAAATAGAGGAGAGGAAAATTTGGTAAGCCCGATCTTTGTTAACCATTTCTTGCTTACAGATAATATTAGATGTGTTTTATATCCTATTATTGCCCTTAATGTTAGTGTCATTGTCCTGTTAATGATAATGGTAGCCATGTCCTACATATGTTTAGTGATGTAATTTACAAACAGGTACACATTACCTTGTAGTACACATTACAGATGTATTTATAGAGATGTACACTTACAACACATGTAGAGTATGTTACGACAAGCTAAAATACAGGAATTACAGAGTTAAGTGAAGATGCAGCAGGAGTACCTAACCCAGCATTGTGGTAGAGGTCAGGGTTTATAGAAGGCTTTTCATAGGAGATAACATTGAGTTCAGTGTTATACATGTTCTTTGTTTGTTTGTTTGTTTTTGAGACGGAGTCTTACCCTGTCGCCCAGGCTAAAGTGCAGTGGCACGATCTTGGCTTACTGCAACCTTTGCCTCCTGGGTTCAAGCGATTCTCCTGCCTCGGCCTCCCAAGTAGTTGGTGTTACAGGCACGTGCCACCACTCCCAGCTAATTTTTGTATTTTTATTAGAGCCAGGGTTTCACCATGTTGGCCAGGCTGGTCTCGTAACTCCTGACCTCCAGTGAGCTGCCAGCCTCAGCCTCCCAAAGTGCTGGGTTATGCATGTTCTTAAAAGAATATGTATAAGTGGCCAGGTGCAGTGGCTCATGCCTGTAATCCCAGCACTTTGAGAGGCTGAGGCGGGCAGATCACTTGAGATCAGGAGTTCAAGAGCACCCTGGCCAACACTGGTGAAACCCCATCTATACTAAAAATATAAAAATTAGCTGGGCGTGGTGGCAGGCGCCTGTAATCCCAGCTACTCGGGAGGCTGAGGCAGGAGAATCGTTTGAACCTAGGAGGCAGAGGTTGCAGTGAGCCGAGATCCTGCCACTTCACTCCAGCTGGGGAATAGAGCAAGGCTCAATATATATATATATATATAACAAAATAAAAGAATAGGTATAAATTAGCCGGGGGAAGACGAGAGGGAGTGCCCTCTAATCAGAGAGAGGAGAATTTATGAACACTAAGAGTTGAGAAAGAAAATGGCACACGAGGAATTTCAGGTTGTTCACTTAGTCTGGGGCCTAGCTTGTGACGGGCTTGGTGCAATAAAAGTGATGGGGCAGAGGATTGGGAAATGATAACATAAGGGATTTCATGAGACAAAAAGGTAAAAGCTAGATCAGACAGTCTCATATGTAGTGGCAAGCTGCTCAAGGACTTTAGTAAGGGAAATGATAGAATTAGATTTGTGTGTTAGAAAGATCATTGTGGTGGAGGTATGAAAGATTCTCTGAGTGAGGCTTAAGAGAGTACAGGGTGGAGGACACTATTTGAGTCAGGGAAACGAGTTTAATCCAGTTTCATCACCCTCGTAATAACCCAAGCAAGAAATGATGAAGGGCTGGACTAAAGTGGTGGCAATAGTTCGAAACAGGAAGACATGTTTGAAAAATATTTGACAGAGCACTGTGACCTATTGTCAGATGAGAGCGATGAATGATCAGGAAGTCAAGAATGGTATCCTGAGACAGAGACACATCTGATGTGTCAAAAATATAACGTGCCATCCTTCATCCCAGAGCTACAGAACAAGGCATGTGGATTAGCCATCCAGGTCAAAGGTCCCATGTGGAGCTCACGAGCAAGGCCTGAGTGTGGGATAAAAATTGTCATTGCACAAGTAGGACTGGATGAGCTGACCCTAAGAGATGTAGGGAGTGAGATGAACATGGGGGAGAATCCAGGAGGGAAGAGAAAGAAGAGCCTACCAAAGAGATGAAGCTAAAAATGAGTAGAGGCTGGACCTGCACCAAGCTCTTTGGACACCAGACTTTTCCACTGTCCCAAAAAGGAGTAGAATTTAGCCGTCTGTGGCTTAACGTGCCTTGAGAGCATACTGTGTCCTAGGATCTTTATATACATTACCCCATCTAGGACTTAGACACAGCTCTGTGGTCAATGAGATGATCCCCATCAACAGATAAGGAAACTGAGTCTCAGGTCAGCAAATGACCTAACCAGAATTACCCAAGTTTGTCTGACTGCTAAGTCTGTGCTCATGTTACTAAATCATGTGTCTGCCTTTAAGATAAGATATAACTCCTCACTATTTCATGGGAGAGGCAGACATTAACAGCTATTTACAATTCAGTCTGAGAAATGCAGAAATAAAGGTGAGTGCTGAGAGCCCCCATTCATAAACAAAATTCTCTATGCTTTTTTTTTTTCTTTTGGTACTGTGTGGTGATCTAGGAGTTGGCTGGATTGTGTACAAATGGTTTTTCTCTAGTAAGACGATAGCACAGTCCATTTGGAGGGAGAGATGAGCCACCACGGAAATACCCGGTCCCACACATGCCTGTGGCTACCCTCTAAAATTCCCAACCTGGCCGGAGGCATTCAAAACAAAACCTCCTATTCCCTCCCAGGACGACTGGCGCCTGGAGCCTGCCTCTTGCCCCTGCCAGAGGCTTAGGCCAGCCTCAGGGTGATGGCGTTGCAGGCAGGCAGAACAAATGGAGCTGGAGCAGCTCCCCTCTCTGAGCCCAGTCATCTCTCCCAGAAGAGGTGTGAGCAGGCTTCTGGGCTTTGTCACCACAGGGAAACTCGGCTGACGGGCACATTGCCTTAGATGAAACTAAGCCAGTGGCATGCACTCATTGAGCCAACTTGGGCATCGACACAAAGAGAGGCAGGAGCACATGGAAAGAGGCTTCTAATCCCAGCTCCATCATTTCTGATCTTTATGATCCTGGACAATTTGCTTATCCTCTTCATCCCTGTGTCTCCAGCTATAATATGGACTGACTGTGTTTGACTCTGTAGACTGTCAGGGTAACTCTGAGTCTGAATACAAACGTACACCTACAAGTCACTTGATACCTGGGTTATGTCCCAGCCCATACTGAATTCCAAGTCCCCCTAGATTGTAAACTTCAGGAGGACAGAGACTACATCACTTACTTGCTGGCTCTGATGTCTGTCTTTCTATATCTTTTCATGTTTAAAACAGTAGTTTGAACTCAATATGTATCCAATATATATTTACTGAATACTTAATCAGCTAATGTAAGATGTTTTAGACAGTAGCCATTAAATACAACTCATGAAGTTGACAGAAAAACCCACAATAATCTTGGCCACAGGTTATGGAGCACAGCAAGTACTAAGGGTACTACCAATAGAACAAAGTGAGTACTTCAAGAAGCTCCAGGATTTAGCCCAAGACAATCCCATGAAGTCCAGGCCATGTGAGGGCAGAGTCTATGTTGAAATAGCTAGCTAAAGAGTTCTGATTGACCAGCTGGGCTGGAATGACTCAACTTCATGAAATCTTAGAAAACCTCAAAGACAAAAGAGATATTAAACATTTCTAGTCCAATCAATTGATTTTATAGCTGAGGAGAGCTAGTTATAGAGAGGGAAATAAGTTGGTGGTTCATAATTTGGATCCTGAAAGCCTTCCTCTTCTATTTACTAGCTATTTGACCTCCTGCAGCTTCTATTTCCTCATCTGTGAAGTAAGTATGATAGGACCTCTCTCATTGGGTTGTCATGAGTATTAAATGTGATAATATAGGTGAAGAGCCTAGAAGAGTCTGTAGCATATGATAAATGCAGATAACTCTTAGCAATGACTATTTTATTATTTCTATGTGATTTATTATTATAATTATTAACTGATATAAAGGCTCTTTTCAATGGTTTTTTTTTCCCAACCGTAATTGTTTTAAAATTGGATTTTTGAGAATCAGTAGGATCTGTTGAGGCAAAACTATACCCATCCTTCAAACCACATGATCTTTTATTTAAAGAAAAATGCAGAACTTTCTATGGAGCTCCCTGAAATCAAAATGTGTGCACAGCTTCGTGACTCTGAGCCTTGTCTACATAGCTGTTTCTGCCTGGGCTGCCCTTCCTCTCTGCCCAAGAAAGTATGTCCTCCTCGTTCAAGACCTTGCTTCAAGGTGGCCACCTCTGTGAAATGCTTACTCTTTTCCCAGGCAGTGAATTATTCCTTCCTTTGGGCTCGTACTGCACTCCTCTCTTACCTTTTTATAGCACTTGCCATGTTTTGTTGTTATTTTTTTATTTCTACCTCGCTGCCCTGTCTGATTAGGAACTCCTTGAGGAAAGGAACCATGCCACTTTATTATTATTATTAGTAGTAGTAGTAGTAGTAGTAGTAGTAGTAGTAGTAGTAGTAGTAATATTTTGCCTTATTTTTATAGCCTTATTGAGCTCAGTGTCTGACATACAGCATGCAAACAAATGTTTTTATTTGTTGTTTTGAAGTTTTATAATGATATTTGTATTAGACACAAAGAGTACACCAAATGTCTAAGTACAGTTTAAACAAAATACCAAAATGAACACCAGTATTCCCACCACCAAGCCTATGAAAGAGAATACTACCCATACCTTTTAAGTGTAAGTTTTTAACTATATAAGTAAATAAATGTTACCTGTTTTCTTAATTTTGCTTAGTGTTCTAGCTCTTTGAGGTAATTTCGAATCTTAATTTGAACACATAAGCTATTTTTCCAAGCATTAGCATCTGAAAATATAAGCTTTTCTTCTATATCATCTTCTACTCCATTATTAAGCATGTTGACTAAACTAAGACCAAGGACAAATCTAGAGACCCCCTTACATAGTTGTGATTACTATTGCCTGTGGCTGTTCAGCCAGTCACCTGACTATTCCATCATACAAGCTTCATTTCAAGGAGAGCTAACATTTATTTGGTGTTTAACATATAATAAACCATTTATATGTGACAGCTTACTTAATCTTTACAAAAGTCCTCTAGCATTCATGCATTCCTCCCATTTTGGAGTTGAGGAAACTGAGGCTCAGAAAGGCTACCTTACTTAAGATCACCTGGCTGAGAATTGGGCAGAGTCAGGACTAGAATCACGATGGGCCTTTGTCCCGACCCCTACTTTCTCTTCTATTGTTCACTGGTGTATCAGGGAACACCTAACAAAAACTTTTTAAGAAATGAAGATTCCCTAACCCACTTGTCATCAAGGCCAGAAGGTTATGTTCACTTTGAGTAAGTCTGTGTTGGCTCTAATGGCCCTTGCTTTCTGTTCTTCAAAACAGATGAAACACTCAAAGAAGTAATGGTAGCCTAAAATTAAGACTATAATTTGGCAGAGACAAATATAGAGCCTGATGCCTGACTGCCTTCAGTTTTTGTAATACTGGGCGTATTATTTAACTCTCTGCCTCAGTTTACATATCTGTACAATAGGAATAATAACAGAATTTTCCCTTAGAATTACTGTGAAGATTAAGTGATTTAATACCTGTAATATGCTTAGAATCCGGCCTTTACTAAGTACACAGTAAGTCTCAGCTATTGTTGTTGCTGCCAACAGTACCGTTATTACTGGGAAGTCAGTGTCCTGCATGGACACCTGTCATCAATGTGGTATGATGAGCTCCCCTTCTTTAGGGTCATGGAGCAGCCTCCAGGCCAAGACAGCCATCAGCATAGAAGGAGCTTTCACAAAAACATTTTTAAATATTTAGGTTTGTTGCAAAAGATTAAATGACACATAAATACACAAGTGTGCATTCTTTTTCTCTCTCCCAAAACAAACCAGGAAATCCTAGATTCTTCTAAGAACACAGGGTTTGAAAGTGACTAGAAGTACTCTTTGTTTCCTTGCTTTACACAGGATGTCTGAGGAGAAGCATGTGCTATTCCAGATGAGTGGCCACAAAAAGAGGTCAACTCAAAACTTTCTCCCTGGACAGAGCCAAGCAAAATCATCCTCTGACATTTTGGAGCAGCAAAGCCATAATCTTCTAATGAAGTCTTGCTGCAGCCGATGCAGTAACATCCCCAAATTGTGGGACAGGGGATGGGAAGAAGGGAAGTGACGTGTATCCTTCCTAAGCAATTTATGCATACAAGTAAAGAGCATCATCATAGAGTTTGAGGTCAACATCTGCCTCAGTTTAAATCCCATCGTGGTCGTCCATGTACTAACCATGGACAACTTACACCTCTCGGGGACTAATCTCTCAAATGGGGCCGGGAGTTCTGGAAGCAGGGGGGTGCAAGACACAGAATGAGACGATTTGGCTTTGGCTCTACCTGTGCAAACCCTGGGTCCTAAGTGGTAATGAATATGAACTGCCTCACTTACCTCAAAGAAGCTCTGGGACTTAGGAAAGAAATTTCTAGAATTGGCACCTGATAAAATTTTCACTAGGCAAATAAAGGCAGAGTGATGAAAATAAGTACCAGTTAGTATGCGCTCCTTGTGGCTGGAACATTCGCCATAGCTCACTCATGCATTCTTTCTCTCGCGCGCGTACACACCACACTCAAACTCACCCACCTGAATAATTTCCATGCATGTTTTAAATCTTAATTCATATACAGTTTCCTCGGAGAAGCATTCCCTGTCACCTAGACTGAATTAGTTACCTCACTTATGTGTTCTGTTAATACCTTTTGGCTTTCCCTCATTGATTTTCACAGTTGGTAATTACATATTTGTGTAATGATCTGATTAATGTTTGTCTTAAGATAGCCAGTTTTCCCAGCTTCGCTGAGACTGAGCTTTCCAGAAGGCAAGACTTTCAGTGCTGAAACTGGGAAAGTCCTGGCCAAACCTGTGTAATTGGTCACTCTGGTCTGCTTCCCTCTCAAGATCAGATGCTCTGTGAGGACAGGACTATGCTCTTGTTCACCATTTATCTCTGTGCCTAACGTCTGTTGAACCAGTAAAGAAATGAATGCATATGTTAATGTAAGCTGAACTTACTTTTCTTATGAAAGCCTGTCTTTTTTCTCCCTGAGATTATTCTTTCTATTTTGATGTTAAAATGTTCCTTTTGAAAATTGTCCTTATTTGACAAAATTTAAAGTTGACAATGTTATGCTGTTTTTGTTTTTTGCCTTCCTTCACCCCCTTCCCATTCTGGGGTTGGAAATCCTACTGATTCGTGGAATCTCTGGTTTAGTAAAGAGATAACCAGGGTAGCTGAGGTCAAGACAATTAAATAAGGTCTGTCCCCATGCTACAATGCTAGTAATCACTTCTGTATCCTTTGGGCCTAGCACATTACCAAGCACATAGTAAGGGCTGAGTAAATATTTGTGAAATATATAAATGAATAGATTCTCTGCCCAACCTCAAGACCTGCTGGAATACAACTTGTATGCCTAACTCCCTTTTCTTCCCTACCCTCTAGCTAAATATTTCTGTGACCATAAATGTGACATCAGCATTCCTTACTGCTGAATAGATGAGAAGCATGTACCACTGTAGATGAGTGAACACATGGTCTATCCCCACCTGTTCTAGTTCGTCTGTTTACATGCTTTCCTTACAGTTGAAGGGACTGCTATGGTCTGTTTAAAAAAAAAAAAAAAAAAAAAAAAAATGGCACTATCTTGATTACTGAGAGCACCTCTCTTACCCACATGGCTTTCTTCAGGCTCTTCCCTCTACCTGGAATGCCTGTTTTACTTTAGCAAAATCCTACTAGTCTTTTCAAACTTAGTTTATGTTCCTTTCTTTTAAGAAGCCACCTCTGTACCATTCCACTTGTCAAAATAAAATGAGAATAAGGAAAATTTGAAAGTTTACTATCTTACAAAAAGTACAGATTGCCATCAGCAAGACTTCAAGTGGTAAGAAGTTCACCTTATGGCAGTTACCGTGCAGTTTATGAAACATTAAGGAGAAAGTATTTTGACCTTTTTAGTCATTGGCTGTTATGTGTTAACATTTTTTTTTTTCAGGGCAAACAGGACTGTTTAAACTGATTTGTTTATAGCTGATTGATTTAATTTTCCTGAATCATGCTGACAAGGACCTAAAGCTTACGTTTTAATTTCATCAAATTACGCTGACAGGGGGTAAAGCTTATGTTTTATGCTTTGTTTATGAGAGCTAGCAACTCAGGGAAATCAAAATGACTGAAGTTTTACTACTTGATTCTGGGCAGTTGGCCTTGGGTTATATATCTAAATGGTGGCCTCTATCTTTGTATAATCTTTAGCACATTCCTCACCTCCTGTGCCCATCCACAATATTTTGTATTTTGTCTTTACCATCTCATGAACCACACTATATTCTATTTGTCTATTTATTTGTATAGCTCCTCCACTAGATGGGAGCTTCTGGAAAGTAAGAACTCTGATTCATCTTTGTTTCCCCAGCACCAAATAGGGGGACGGGATTGTTAGTAGGTAGCAGTACATGTTTGTAAAAGGAAAGAAATATATCAGTTATTATTGTCCCCCAAATGCTAAGTTACAGACAAATACAAAACCTTAGTGACAAACAACAGTAGACATTTATTTTTGCTCACTAGTTTGTTGGTTGGCTAGGTGAGTCTGATGATCTGGGCTGGTCAATACTGATTACCTAGGAATATTTGCTGGTGTTGCCTGGGTTCTTTCATATATCTGGGAAATCACCTGAGACCACTGAACAGACTCAGCTCTGTTGCACATCTCCTGTCACCCAGCAGCGTGGTCAGGGCATGTTCTTGTGGCCCAAGTTTGAGGAGTGAAAGAACAGAAGCACACAGCCCTTTTGAGACCTAGGCTTGGAAAACTGGCCCAGTCTCACATCTGCCTCATTCTCTTGGCAAAACAAGTCACAAGACTGGCGTAGATTGAAGGGGTAGGGAGATAGACCCACATCTCAGTGTGAGGAGCTGCAAAGTCTCATTGCAAAGGGTGTTGACACAGGAAGCGTGGAGAATGGGGACCACCTTTGCAATCTCTGCCATAATGAGGGAGCCAACAGGGAAACACCTTATCAGTTTCCTTCCAAAATGATCATTTTTATTACCTTGACATTTAAATGAGTTTATCAGGAAAGTTTCTTAAAAAAAAGGAGCCATGGCCTTTCTTGGGAGAGAGTGACTTCCCCACCATAAAAGGCATTCAGTAAGAAGCTGAATTCCATGGTCATAGAAATATTAGGAGGAGAACCCTTCCTCTACCCCTGAGAGTCAGTGTTTTCACATATTTTCCATCTTTCTTTCCAGATCAGCAAAGACCCAATTTTTGTACCAGGCGTCTGGGGGCCTTATTTCTCAGCCATGGTACCTGGGTTCTGGCTGAATGAAGGTGGTCAGAGCGTTACTGGAAAATTGGTAAGTTGACACTTTTTCAATAGGGTCATGGATGTTTTTTATGTCATTGACTAGTCCATTTTGTCACATGACCTATATACCCAGTATCTGGAGGATTACAGACCCCTGAATCGGGGTTTACTTTCTCTTAGCGCACAGCTTAACATGTCGTACTCATGCAGCTTGTGTTGCTCAAGGAAGAAGTGTTACAGCAGGCAGTGATGACCAGCCCTTCTTCTTACCTGATCTTCCTTTACTTCAACCCATTTTTCTCAGAGTGATGAGAGTGGTATTCTACTCCGTGAAAATGACATGTTACTCCCCAGCCCAAATCCTTCAGTTTTCCCCATAGCCACTTGAGACATGGCTCAGATAATTTTCTGGCTACACTATACAGTTCATGGTCTATCCCCTCCAGTCCCACACATGTGCCTGTTATTTACACTAGATTGCCCTCCTCACAGCTTCTCCATGCCTCCTGTCATTGCACTTCTCTGTCCCTTTATACAGTCTACTTTCCCTGCTTGGGGAGTTCTTTACCATCTCAATGATTTTACTTGTCCTTTAAGATCCAACTCCAACTCTTAGCACACTCTGTTATTCTTATTAGTTACTAATCCCCTTTTCTAGAACACTCTGAGCCCCTTAAAGACAAGGGCCATACAGGACACAGTGGCTCATGCCTGTAATCCCAGCACTTTGGGAGGCTGGGGCGGGCAGATCACCTGAGGTCTGAAGTTCAAGGCCAGCCTGGCCAACATGTTGAAACCCCGTCTCTACTAGAAATACAAAAATTAGCCAGGCTTGATGGTGGGCACCTATAATCTCAGCTATTCAGATACTCTCCTAAGACAGGAGAATCACCTGGAATCTGGGAGGCACAGGTTACAGTGAGCTGAGATCGCACCACTGCACTCCAGCCTGGGCTACAAGAGCAAAACTCCATCTCAAAAAAAAACTCCACAAAATAAAGACAAGTTCTCTTTGTATCCAGCTTAGTGCCAGGTTCATAGAAGGGTACTTAATACAAACTTGTTGAATTATTAAGGCTGTCCAATAGGGGAGACAGAAGATTCATAAAAGTGAGATGAGTGCTATAACAGAAGTACACGGTACAGAGTTGGCACAAAGCTAGTTTAGGAAGCTCTTTACAGGGGAGAAGGCATTTGTGCTGAGCCCTAAAAGATAAATAAGGACAAACCAGGCAAAGAAGGGTACAGATAGTGGAATTGGTAGGAAACTTGTATGGGAAGAAAGACATGGAAGTGAAAAATAACAAGGCTAATTTGAGGGTAATGGCAAATAGTCCAGAAGTTCAGCTGTGGCACAAACTATTCTTAGAAGAATGGCTTACAATAAAAGTTAGAGAGCAGGGCAGAGGCCACATCTCTGTAAAACATGCTAAGGAATTGAACTTCGTCTAGCAGACCAAGGGGGAACCAGTGAAACGTTAGAAGAGTATGTGGACATATTCATATCTCAGTTGTAAAAATCTCTGCTTTGAAGCCATGAGGATAAAGGCCTGAGGACACATAACCAGAGGCAGGGAGATTAGTTTTAGTAGATTAGTCAACAGACAAAAAGCCACAAGGACTTGAATGAGGACAGTAATAATGATGACTGGGAGTTGAGGTCAAGAGATTGGCAGGCTTCTGAGAGATCAAATGTGGAATACAGACAAAGTGAGACCTAAGCTCGGTTACACACACTCACATTTACTGTTAAATTGAAAATATCTGCTTATGTTATGATCTGATTTGCCTACCAACTCTTCTAAATGTTCAGCCAATTAAAAATGATCTTATCCAAAGCTGGATGTGCATACAAATAACTGTTAATTTACATTTCTTAGTATAATGCTATTTTATACATGACTGCCTCAAATTCTCTTTCAAAGTAAATGGAAGCATAGGTGGGTAGATGGATTCAGAGCATGTTCTGTGCGATACTGTTGTGCCAGGCTACAGAAATGAATTAAATGAATTGGACCTCATCAGTCCCTGGTTTTAAGGAGCTCATACTTGGATGGGGAATCCCTGAGTATGAAATAAATCATGTTTGATTGGTCTCAGTAACCAATGCTAGAAAAGTTGAGAAGGAAGGCATCATCTATGGCTACAGTACAGTAGAAATGCAGACCATTTTATATTCTCCTATTTCAACTTGTGCGATGTACTTAGACAACTTATTTTATTTTCCTTTAAGTTCCAGGATACAAGTGCAAAACCTGCAGGTTTGTTACATAGGAATATGTGTGCCATAGTGGTTTTCTGCACCTGTCAACCCATCATCTATGTTTTAAGCCCTCCATGCATTAGCTATGTGTCCTAAAGCTCTCCCTCCCCTTGCCCCGACCCCCTGACTGACCCCAGTATGTGTTGTCCCCCTCTCTGTCCATGTGTTCTCATTGTTCAACTCCCACTTAGGAGTTGAGAACATGTGGTGTTTTGTTTTCTGTTCCTGTGTTAGTTTGCTGAGGATGTTGGCTTCCTGCTTCATCTGTGTCCCTGCAAAGGACATGATTCCTTTTTATGGCTGCATAGTATTCCATTGTGTGTATGTGCTACATTTTCTTTATCTAGTCTATCACTGATGGGCATTTGGGTTGGTTCCGTGTCTTTGCTATTGTAAATAGTGCTACAGAGTTCCAAGATGGCCAAATGGGAACAGCTTCAGTCTACAGCTCCCAGCGTGAGTGACACAGAAGACGGGTGATTTCTGCATTTCCCACTGAGGTACCAGGTTCATCTCATTGGGACTTGTCAGACAGTGGGTGCACCCAGGAAGCACAAGGGGTAAGGGATTTCCCTGTCCTAGCCAAGGAAAGCCATGACAGACGGTACCTGGAAAATTGGGACACTGCCACCCTAATACTGCACTTTTCCAGCGGTCTTAGCACACAACACACCAGGAGATTGTATCCCACTCCTGGCTCGGAGGGTCGCACGCCCACAGAGTGGGCTCACTGCTAGCACAGCAGTCTGAGAGCCAACTGCAAGGCGGCAGCGAGGCTAGGGGAGGGGCATCCATCATTGCTGAGTCTTGAGTAGGTAAACAAAACGGCTGAGAAACTCGAACTTGGTGGAGCCCACCGCAGCTCAAGGAGGCCTGCCTACCTCTGTAGACTCCACCTCTGGGGGCAGGGCATAGCTGAACAAAAGGCAGCAGAAACTTCTTTAGACTTAAACATCCCTGTCTGACAGCTTTGAAGAGAGTAGTGGTTCTCCCAGCATGGAGTTTGAGATCTGAGAACGGACAGACTGCCTTTTCAAGTGGGTCCCTGACCCCTGAGTAGCCTAACTTGGAGACAACTCCCAGTAGGGGCCAACTGACACCTCATACAGCCACGTGCCCCTCTGAGACAAAGCTTCCAGAGGAAGGATCTGGCAGCAACATTTCTGCAATACTTGCTGTTCTGCAGCCTCCACTGGTGATATTCAGGGTCTGGAGTAGACCTCCAGCGAACTCCAACAGACCTGCAGCTGAGGGTCCTGACTGTTAGAAGGAAAACTAACAAGCAGAAAGGACATCCACAACAAAACCCAATCTGTACATCACCATCATCAAAGACCAAAGGTAGATAAAACCACAAAGATGGGGAGAAACCAGAGCAGAAAAGCTGAAAATTCTAAAAATCAGAGCGCCTCTTGTCCTCCAAAGGAACACAGCCCCTCGCCAGCAACAGAACAAAGCCAGACGGAGAATAACTTTGATGAGTTGACAGAAGAAGGCTTCAGACGATCGGTAATAAAAGACTTCTCCGAGCTAAAGGAGGATGTTCAAACCCATCGAAAAGAAGCTAAAACTTTGAAAAAAGATTCGACAAATGGCTAACTAGAATAAACAGTGCAGAAAAGACTTTAAATGACCTGATGAAGCTGAAAATGATGGCACAAGAACTATGTGACATATGCGCAAGCTTCAGTAGCCAGTTAATCAAGTGGAAGAAAGGGTACCAGTGATTGAAGATCAAATGAATGAAATGAAGCGAGAAGAGAAGTTTAGAGAAAAAAGAGTAAAAAGAAACGAACAAAGCCTCCAAGAAATATGGGACTGTGTGAAAAGACCAAATCTACATCTGATTAGTGTACCTGAAAGTGACGGGGAGAAAGGTACCACTTGGAAAACACTCTTCAGGGTATTATCCAGGAGAACTTCCCCAACCTAGCAAGGCAGGCCAACATTCAAATTCAGGAAATACAGAGAACACCACAAAGATACTCCTCGAGAAGAGCAACCCCAAGAGACATAATTGTCAGATTCACCAAAGTTGAAATGAAGGAAAAAATATTAAGGACAGTCAGAGAGAAAGGTCGGGTTACCCACAAAGGGAAGCCCACCAGACCAACAACGGATCTCTTGGCAGAAACGCTACCAGCCAGAAGACAGTAGGGACCAATATTCAACATTTTTAAAGAAAATACTTTCCAACCCAGAATTTCATATCCAGCCAAACTAAGCTTCATAAGTGAAGGAGAAATAAAGTCCTTTACAGACAAGCAAATGTTGAGAGATTTGGTCACTATCAGGCCTGCCTTACAAGAGGTCCTGAAGGAAGCACCAGATGTGGAAAGGAACAACCTGTACCAGCCACTGCAAAAACATGCCAAATTGTAAAGACAATCGATTCTAGGAACAAACTACATCAACTAACGAGCGAAATAACCAGCTAACATCATAATGATAGGATCAAATTCCCACATAACAATATTAACCTTAAATGTAAATTGGCTAAATACTCCAGTTAAAAGACACAGACTGGCAAATTGGATAAAGAGTCAAGACCAATCAGTGTGCTGTATTCCGGAGACCCATCTCACATGCAGAGACACACATAGGCTCAAAATAACGGGATAGAGGAAGATCTACCAAGCAAATGGAAAACAAAAAAAAGCAGGGGTTGCCATCTTAGTCTCTGATAAAACAGACTTTAAGCCAACAAAGATCAAACGAGACAAAGAAGGTCATTACATAATGGTAAAGGGATCAATTCAACAAGAAGAGCTAACTCTCCTAAATATATTGCACCCAATACAGGAGCACTCAGTTTCATAAAGCAAGTCCTTAGAGACCTACAAAGAGACTTAGACTCCCACACAATAATAATGGGAGACTTTAATTCCCCACTGTCCACATTAGACAGATGAATGAGACAGAAAGTTAACAAGGATATCCAGGAATTGAATGCAGCTCTGCACCAAGTGGACCTAATAGACATCTACAGAACTCTCCACCCCAAATAAACTAATATACATTCTTCTTAGCACCACATCGCACTTATTCCAAAGTTGACCACATAGTTGGAGGTAAAGCACTCCTCAGCAAATGTAAAAGAACAGAAATTATAACAAACTCTCTCTCAGACCACAGTACAATCAAACTAGAACTCAGGATTAAGAAACTCACTCAAAATCGCTCAACTACATGGAAACTGAACAACCTGCTCCTGAATGACTACTGGGTACATAATGAAATGAAGGCAGAAATAAAGATGTTCTTTGAACTAGTGAGAACAAAGACACAACACAACAAAGAATCTCTGGGACACATTTAAAGCAGCGTGTAGAGGGAAATGTAACACACTAAATGCCCACAAGAGAAAGCAGGAAAGATCTAAAATTGACACCCTAGCATCACCTTTAAAAGAACTAGAGAGGCAAAAGCAAACACATTCAAAAGCTATCAGAAGGCAAGAAACAACTAACATCAGAGCAGAACTGAAGGAGATAGAGATACGACAAATCAATGTATCCAGGAGCTGGTTTTTTGAAAAGATCAACAAACTTGATAGACCACTGGCAGGACTAATAAAGAAGAAAACAGAGAAGAATCAAAGAGCTGCAATTAAAAATGATAAAGGGGATATCAACACCAATCCCACAGAAATACAAACTACCAACAGAGAATACTATAAACACCTCTATGCAAATAAACTAGAAAATCTAGAAGAAATGGACAAATTCCTGGACATATACACCCTCCTAAGACTAAACCAAGAAGAAGTTGAATCCCTGAATAGACCAAGAACAGGCTCTGAAATTGAGGCAATAATTAATAGCCTACCAACCAAAGAAAGTCCAGGACCAGACGGAGTCACAGCTGAATTCTACCAGAGGTACAAAGAGGAGCTGTTACCATTCCTTCTGAAACTATTTCAATCAATAGAAAAAGAGGGAATCCTCCCTAACTCATTTTATGAGGCCAACATCATCCTGATACCAAAGTCTGGCAGACACACAACAAACAAAGAGAATTTAGACCAATATCCCTGATGAACATCGATGCAAAACTCCTCAGTAAAATACTGGCAAACCGAATCCAGCAGCACATCAAAAAGCTTATCCACCACGATCAAGTTGGCTTCATCCCTGGGATGCAAGGCTGGTTCAACATATGCAAATCAATAAACATAATCCAGCATATAAACAGAACCAAAGACAAAAACCACATGATTATCTCAATAGACGCAGAAAAGGCCTTCGACAAAATTCAACAGCTCTTCATGCTAAAATCTCTCAATAAACTGGGTATTGATGGGACGTATCTCAAAATAATAAGAGCTATTTATGACAAACCCACACCAATATCATACAGAATGGGCAAAAACTAAAAGCATTCCCTTTGAAAACTGGCACAAGACAGGGATGCCCTCTCTCACCACTCCTATTCAACATAGTGTTGGAAGTTCTGGCTAGG
>NW_016806642.1:9892252-9916456 GCF_001698545.2 Rhinopithecus bieti | reverse complement strand
AGAATGGCAATCATTAAAAAGTCAGGAAACAACAAGTGCTGGAGAGGATGTGGAGAAATAGGAACACTTTTACACTGTTGGTGGGACTGTAAACTAGTTCAACTAGTTTGGAAGACAGTGTGGCGATTCCTCAAGGATCTAGAACTAGAAATACCATTTGACCCAGCCATCCCATTACTGAGTATATACCCAAAGGATTATAAATCATGCTGCTATAAAGACACATGCACACATATGTTTATTGTCCACTGTTCACAATAGCAATGACTTGGAACCAACCCAAATGTCCATCAATGATAGACTGGATTAAGAAAACATGGAACATATATACCATGGAATACTATGCGGCCATAAGAAAGGATGAATTAATGTCCTTTGTAGGGACATGGATGAAGCTGGAAACTATCATTCTCAGCAAACTATCACAAGGACAGAAAACCAAACACCACATGTTCTCACGCATGGGTGGGAATTGAGCAATGAGAACACTTGGACACAGGTGGGGAACATCACACACTGTGGCCTGTCATGGGGTTGGAGGGGGAGGGATAGCATTAAGATATACCTAATGTAAATGACAAATTAATGGGTGCAGCACACCAACATGGCACATGTATACATATGTAACAAACCCTGGAACTTAAAGTATAATAATAAAAAAAATAATAATTTAGAGAAACTGAAAAAAAGTGCTGCAATATACATCCATGTGCATATGTCTTTGTAGTAGAATCATTTATATTCTTTTGGGTATATATCCAGTAATGGAATTCTGGGTCAAATGGTATTTCTGGTTCTAGGTCCTTGAGGAATCGTCACACTGTCTTCCACAATGGTTGAACTAATTTACGTTCCCACCAACAGTGAAAAAGTTCCTATTTCTCCACATCCTCACCAGCATGTATTGTTCACTGACTTTTTAATAATCATCATTCTAACTGGCATGAGATGGTATCTTATTTTGGTCTTGATTTGTGTTTCTCTAATGATCAATGATGTTGAGCTTTTTTTTATGTTTCTTGGCTGCATAAATCTCTTCTTTTGAAAAGTGTCTGTTGATATTCTTGGCCCACTTTTTGATGGGGTTGTTTCTTGTAAATTTGTTGAAATTCTTTGTAGATTCTGAATATCAGCCCTTTGTCAGATGAATAGAGTGCAAAAATTTTCTCCCATTCTATAGGTTGCCTGTTCACTCTGATGAGAGTTTCTTTTTCTGTGCAGAAGCTCTTTAGTTTAATTAGATCCAATTTGTCAATTTTGACTTTTGTTGCAATTGCAACAAAATTGGTGTTTTTGGTGTTTTTGTCATGAAAACTTTGCCCCTGTCTATGTCCTGAATGGTATTGCCTAGGTTTTCTCCTAGGGCTTTTATGGTTTGGGGTTTTACATTTAAATCTTTAATCCGTCTTAGTTAATATTTGTACACGGTGTAAGTAAGAGGTCCAGTTTTAGTTTTCTGCATATGGCTAACCACTTTTCCCAGCACTATTTATTAAATAGGGAACCCTTTTCTCATTCCTTTTTTTTGGATCAGATTTGTCGAAGATCAGATGGTTGTGGATGTGTGGTGTTACTTCTGAGGTCTCTGTTCTGTTCCATTGATCTATATGTCTGTTTTATGTACCAGTACTCTGCTGTTTTGGTTACTGTAGCCTTGTAGTGTAGTTTCAAGTCAGGTAGCATTATGCTTCCAGCTTTGTTCTTTTTGCTTAGGAATTGTCTTTTGGCTATATGGGCTCTTTTTTGGTTCTATATGAAATTTAAAGTCTTTTTTTTTTTTTTTTTTTAATTCTGTGAAGAATGTCAATGGTAGTTTGATGGAAATAGCATTTAATCTATAAATTACTTTGGGAAGTATGGCCGTTTTCACAATATTGATTCTGCCTATCCATAAGGATAGAATGTTTTTCCATTTGTTTGTGCCCTCTCTTATTTCCTTCAGCAGTGGTTTGTAAATCTCCTTAAAGAGGTCCTTCACTTCCCATGTTGGTTGTATTCCTAGGTATTTTATTCTCTTTGTAGCAATTGTGAATGGAATTTCATTCATGATTTGGCTCTCTGCTTCTCCTTTGTTGGTGTATAGGAATGCTTGTGATTTTTGCACATTGATTTTGTATCATGAGACTTTGCTGAAGTTGCTTATCAGCTTAAGGAGTTTTGGGGCTGAGATGATGGGGTTTTCTAAATATGCAATCATGTCATCGATAAACGGAGACAATCTGACTTCCTCTCTTCCTATTTGAATACGCTTTATTTCTTTCTCTTGCCTGATTGCCCTGGCCAGAATTTCCAATACCATGTTGAATAGGAGAGGTGAGAGAGGGCATCCTTGTCTTGTGCCAGTTTTCAAAGGGAATGCTTCCAGCTTTTGCCCATTCAGTGTGATATTGGCTGTGGGTTTGATATAAATAGCTCTTATTATTTTGAGATATGTTCCATCAATACCTAGTTTATTGAGAGTTTTTAACATGAAGGGCTGTTGAATTTTTTTGAAGGCCTTATCTGCATCTATTGAAATAATCATGTGCTTTTTGTCATTGATTCTGTTTATGTGATGGATTCCATTTATTGGTTTGTGTACGGTGAACCAGCCTTGCATCCCAGGGATGAGGCCGACTTGATCGTGGTGGATAAGCTTTTGGATGTGCTGCTGGATTCTATTTGCCAGTATTTTATTGAGGATTTTCACATCGTTGTTCAGCAGGGGTATTGGCCTGAAGTTTTTTATTGTTGTTGTTGTGTCTCTTCCCAGTTTTGGTATCAGAATGATGCTGGCCTCATAAAATGAGTTAGGTAGAAGTCCTCCATTGCAACTGTTTGGAATAGTTTCAGAAGGAATAGTACCAACTCCTCTTTGTACCTCTAGTAGAGTTTGGCTGTGAATTCATCTGGTCTGGGGCTTTTATTGGTTTGTAGGCTATTAATTACTGCCTCAATTTCAGAACTTGTTATTGGTCTATTCAGAGATTCGACTTCTTCCTGGTTTAGTCTTGGGAGGCTGTATATGTCCAGGAATTTATCCATTTCTTACTAGATTTTCCAGTTTATTTGCATAGAGGTGTTTATTGTATTCTCTGATGGCAGTTTGTATCTCTCTGGGGTCATTGGTGATATCCCCTTTATAATTTTCTATTGTATCTATTTGATTCTTCTCTCTTTTCTTCTTTATAAGTCTAGCTAGCCATCTATTTTGTTAATTTTTTCAAAAAACCAGCTTCTGGATTCATTGGTTTTTTTTTGAAGTGTCTTTATCTTTTTTGGTTCTGCTCTGATCTTAGTTATTTCTTGTCTTCTGCTAGCTTTTGGATTTGTTTGCTCTTGCTTCTCTAGCTCTTTAATTGTGATGTTAGGGTATCAATTTGAGATCTTTCTAGCTTTCTGATGTGGGCATTTAGTGCTATAAATTTCCCTCTTAACACTGCTTTAGCTGTGTCCCAAAGATTCTGTTATGTGGTCTCTTTGTTCTCATTGGTTTCAAATAACTTCTTTATTTCTGCCTTAATTTCATTATTTACCCAGGAGTCATTCAGGTGCAGATTGCTTAATTTTTATGTAGTTGTGGAGTTTTGACTTAATTTCTTAATTCTGACTTCTAATTTGATTACACTGTGTTCTGAGAGACTGTTTGATTATGATTTCCATTCTTTTGCATTAGCTGAGGAGTGTTTTACTTCCAATTATGTGGTCAACTTTAGAATAAGTGTCATGTGGCACTGAGAAGAATATATATTCTGATTATTTGGGCTGGAGAGTTTTGTAGATGTCTACTAGGTTCACTTGATCCAGAGATGAGTTCAAGTCCTGAATATTTTTGTTAATTTTCTGTCTCAGTGATCTGTCTAATATTGACAGTGGGGTGTTAAAGTCTCCCACTATTATTGTGTGGGAGTCTAAGTCTCTTTGTAGTCTTTAAGAACTTGTTTTCTGAATCTGGTTGCTCCCATATTGGATGCATATATACGTAGGATAGTAAGCTCTTCTTGTAGAATTGATCCCTTTACCATTATGTAATGCCCTTCTTTGTCTTTTTTATTTTTGTTGGTTGAAAGTCTGTTTTGTCAGAGACCAGGTTTGCAACCCCTGGTTTTTTTTTTTTTTTTTTTTTTTGCTTTCCATTTGCTTGGTAAATTTTCCTCCATCCCTTTATTTTGAGCCTATGTGTGTCTCTGCACATGAGATGGGTCTCCTGAATACAGCACACCAATGGGTCATGAGTATCCAATTTGCCAGTCTGTGTCTTAACTGTGTCATTTAGCCTATTTACATTTAAGGTTGATATTGTTATATGTGAATTTGATGCTGTCATCTTGATGCTGTCTGGTTATTTTGCACACTAGCTTATACAGTTTCTTCATAGTGTCATTGGTCTTCATATATATATATGTATATATGTGTACATATATATGTGTATATGTATATATACATACATATATTTTCCTTTTTTTCCCAGTGGCTGGTATCTGTTTTTCCTTTCCATATTTAGTGCTTCCTATAGGAGCTCTTGCAAGACAGGCCTGGTGGTGACAAAAATCCCTCAGCATTTGCTTGTCTAGATTGGATTTTATTTCTCTTTCACTTATGAAGCTTAGTTTGGCTGGATATGAGATTCTGGGTTAAAAATTCATTTATTTAGGAATGTTGAATATTCACCCCCACTCTTTTCTGGCTTGTAGAGTTTCTACAGAGAGATCCGCTGTTAGTCTGATGGGCTTCCTTTGTGGGTAACCCAACCTTTCTCTTTGCTCTTAATATTATTTCCTTCATTTTGACCTTGGAGAATATGATGATTATGTGTCTTGGGGTTGATCTTCTCATGGAGTGTCTTAGTGGTGTTCTCTTTATTTCCTGAATTTGAGTGTTGGCCTGTCTCACTAGGTTGGGGAAGTTCTCCTGGATAATATCCTGAAATGTGTTTTCCAATTTGGTTCCGTTCTCCCCATCTCTTTCAGGTACTCAAGTCAATCATAGGTTTGGTCTTTTTACATAGTCCCATATTTCTTAGAGGTTTTATTCATTCCTTTTTATTCTTTTTTATCTAATATTGTCTTTATGCCTTATTTCAGCAAGATGGTCTTCAAATTATGATGTCCTTTCTTCTGCTTGGTCCATTCAGCTGTCGATACTTGTGTATGCTTCATGTGTTTCTAGTGTGTTTTTCAGCTCCATCAGGTCATTTGTGTTCCTCTCTAAGCTCGTTATTCTAGTTAGCAGCTCCTGTAACCTTTTGTCAAGGTTCTTAGCTTCTTTGCATTGGGTTAGAACATGCTCCTTTAGCTCAGTAGAGTTTGTTATTACGCACTGTCTGAAGCCTACTTCTGTCAGCTCGTCCATCTCATCCTCTGTCCAGTTCTGTGCCCTTGCTGGAGAGGTGTTGTGATCATTTGGAGAAGTGGCACTCTGGCCTTTTGGGTTTTCAGTGTTTTTTGTTGATTCTTTCTCATCTTCAGGAGTTTGTCTAGTTTCAATCTTTGAGGCTGCTGACCCTTGGATGGGGTTTTTGTGGGGACTTTTTTTTCCTTGATGCTGTTGTTGTTGCTTTCTGTTTGTTTGTTTTTCTTTCAGTGGTCAGGTCCCTCTTCTGTGGGGCTTCCGTGGTTTGCTGAGGGTTCCCTTCAGGCCCTATTCATATGGTTTGTTCCCACTCTTGGAAATGTCAGTCAGGGAGGCTGGAGAAAGGGCAAAGATGGGTGCCTGCTCCTTCCTCTGGGATCTCTGACCTTGAGGGGCACTGACCCGATGCCAGTAGGAATTCTGTATAGGGTGTCTGACAATCCCTGTTGAAGTGTCTCACTCAGTGGTTGGCATGGGAAGCAGGACCCATTTAACAAAGTACTTTGTCCTTTGGTGGAGGGGGTGAGCTTTCACTGTCGGGGAGCCCACTTGTCTGGGCTGCTGAGATTCCTCAGAACTATCAGGAGGAAAGACAGTCTGCTGGTCTGCGGAGACTGTGGCCCCCTCCCTGCCTAGGGGCTCAGGCCCAGGGAGATCCAAGTTGGGTCCCTGAGCCCTTAGCTGGAGTTGTTGGAGTTCCTGCAGGGAAACCCCACCCAGTGAGGAGGGATGGATCAGGATGAGGCCCAAAGAGGCACTCTGGCCGCAGTTTGCCACAGCTGGTGTGTTAGGCTGTGGGGAATACCTCTTGGGACCAAGCCATTCAGCTTCCTTGGCTCCAGTAGGGGAAAAGCATGGCCTGGAGCTATAGAGATGACTGCTGCCCTTCCCCCATCCTGGGAACTTACTGTGTTAGGCAACTTTAAGTTCCAGTGTTGGCTGCCACCCCTCTTTCAAGGAGGCCAAATGGCTTAGACAGCAGGTAGCCGCAGCTGTGGTGCTGGCCGCCCCTCGGGAGCTCAACAGGCTTAAGCAGATTCTAGCTGAGTGGTTGATGAGAGTCAGTGCAACTCCATGGTTGGGAACCCTAGGCCCTGGTGACATGGGCTCATGAGTGGGATCTTCCAATCTATAGGTTGCACATTTCCGTGGAAAAAGCACGGTTTCCCAGGCTGGCGAGCACACTAACTGCCTCCCTTGGATGGGGGGTGAGGGCTCTCCTGCCCCGTGTGGCTCTCAGGTGGGCCACCACACCACATGGCTCTTCCTTCTTCTCCGTGGGTCACACCAGCCACCTAGTCAGTTCTGATGACAGAACCTGGATACCTCAGTTGCCGGTGCAGGATTTGCATGCTGTTATGGTTCTTTTTTTTGAGATGGAGTCTCACTCTGTTGCCTAGGCTGGAGTACAGTGGCATGATCTCTGCTCACTGCAAGCTCCGCCTCCCAGGTTCACACCATTCTCCTGCCTCAGCCTCCCGAGTAGCTGGGACTACAGGCACCTGCCACCATGCTCAGCTAATTTTTTGTATTTTTAGTAGAGAACGGGGTATGGCTCTTTTTGATGGGAGCCTCTGATCACTGCTGCTTCTAGTCAGTCATTTTGGCACCCCCTGCACCCAGGTCTTCCTGGACAACTTTTAAGTTAAATATTCTTTCCCTTTTCGTCACACATTGAGGACCCATGACTGAAATATAACTCTTTTAAACCTCACATCGGCTCTTTTCTGAGCATCCGGCAAGATGGCAGAGGTAGAGCAGAAGAAGAAGCGGACCTTCCGCAAGTTCACCTACCGCGGCGTGGAACTGGACCAGCTGCTGGACATGTCCTACGAGCAGCTCATGCAACTGTACAGTGCGCGCCAGCGGCGGCGGCTGAACCGGGGCCTGCGGCGGAAGCAGCACTCACTGCTGAAGCGCCTGCGCAAGGCCAAGAAGGAGGCGCCGCCCATGGAGAAGCCAGAAGTGGTGAAGACGCACTTGCGGGACATGACCATCCTGCCAGAGATGGTGGGCAGCATGGTGGGCGTCTACAACGGCAAGACCTTCAACCAGGTGGAGATCAAGCCCGAGATGATTGGCCACTACCTGGGCGAGTTCTCCATCACCTACAAGCCCGTGAAGCACGGCCGGCCAGGCATTGGAGCCACCCACTCCTCCCGCTTCATCCCTCTCAAGTAGTGGTTCAGCTAATAAAGGCGCACCTGGCTACAAAAAAAAAAAAAAAAAAACCTCACATCATAGTATAATCACCTGTAGGAGACTCTGAACTCATAGAAGACACAATCCAGAAGCTTTTGCTAGTAAGGGTAATGATCCAGTAAACCAATTCTTTGTGCAGAATGCGTTATTCATGAACCTGTCCATCAGTAGGTTTTCAGAGACTTGATATACACATCGAACATCTCTATCAGTTAGAAATATTTTCCCTAGTATTTGGCTCAAAGTTTCCTCTATTGCTATGAATATAAGCCATTTTATCCCAAATGTTATGACATATCTTTGTGCACAAAAATTGTTTACACCTATTTCATAAACCTGAATTTTAATTAAAAATGGGACCTCTTCTTTGCTATTACTAACAAATCTTCATAATATTCCACTGTGGCTTTTGACAGGAGTCATGGGAATTGTTAGCTTTTATCTGTTTCATTAGTATTGCGCCATCAACCTGTCAAACTTCATTTGGAGCTCCATTTTGGGAAACTCTACATGCATAGTTTCATTGGACATAGGCATGCGGCTTGATTGACTCATAGGTTACAGAGAGTGAAATCTTAGGAAATCCAAAATCTAGCACAATGGAGCAAAATTTGAATCAAGAGCAAATTGCGTTGTCCATTATCAGTCCAAAGAGGACATGCAAAGAGAGAGAGATGTCAGTTATAACATAGATTTAAAAATATTATAATGATGGTAATATTAATTGTAATAATTGTAGCTTACTGAGTATTTTTTTGTGAGGGATTTATACACATAATTCTGTTAAACTTTGAATGATATTCATAATTACAGTGTCTAATGTTATTTTGAAGGCTTGTTTCTGATCTGAATTCCAAGAACTTTTCATGTATTATCTAATTAATACTCTGAAAAGTCCTATGACTATACCTATAGATACAGTCATTATCCGTATTTTATAGTTAAGTGACTAAAGGTAGCAATCACAG
This sequence comes from Rhinopithecus bieti, assembly GCF_001698545.2. Classification (NCBI taxonomy): domain Eukaryota; kingdom Metazoa; phylum Chordata; class Mammalia; order Primates; family Cercopithecidae; genus Rhinopithecus; species Rhinopithecus bieti. Next base: position 9,907,955 of record NW_016806642.1, on the reverse strand, counting down.
CCTGGAGAGTCTCCTCACCCACCATCGATGGCCTTTTAATATGATTTGTTTGCTATTCACCTTTCCTTACCATTTACTGATTCTTTTTTATTCTCTTGTAAATTCCAATCCCTGGTTTTAAAATACATCATTGTCACATAGGACATGATACGAGAAAGTTGCATCATTTTTTTTCCTTGTTGCATGTGCACATCTTCTCTAATAAGCCACATCTGAAGGTGTCTGCTCCAGTAGTACATTGTCCATGGTTTCGACAATGCCACACAGTCATAAATACACCACCTAAAGCATAAGAGATGTGAAGTGAGAAAAGAGAGTAAAAGGAAAGTAAAGGGGAGGAAGCAAGAGAAAAAAGGAAAATAAATGAAAAATGTATTAAAAGCCATAGATTTGAAAAAAAGATATTTTATCTCATTTTTACAATTAAATGCAGATCTTCCATTATAAAGCAAGGATTTCATTCTAAGTATGTGAATAGATTTGTATTTTTTTTTTAAATCTTCATCTTGTTATCCTCAGGATGAAGGAAAAGAAATAGGACAGGATCTTTTGATATTTACTTCTTAGAAAAGCACATGCTCCCTTCCTAAGGATGATTGATTTTAGTTTCATCACACGTCAAGGCTTGTCTCATGCTTGCCGATGTTCTCTTCAGAATAGTTATGCGAAAAAACATTGCTTTTTCCACAGACTTTGTCCACAGAACACTGACCCCGTGCAGTTCCTTCATCCAGATACCAAAGCTTATTTCCAACTGGACCTTGGCCATCACCCTTTCTAAGTGCTCTTCTTTGTCTCACATGGAGTCATTTTTTTGGGGGATGGCATTAGGTAAGGAAGGCTAAGACAAGTTCCTAAGCCACTGCTATGGTGGCACTGGCTTTCTGGAACAATTGGGCTTGGATTGAGTCACAAGGTCACAATGCAACAAGTTACTATGTGCTCTTGGGATTTTAGGATGTGTACATTGTGAGTGCCTATCTGCCTCCTGCGTCATTGCCAAGACTGGGACTAGCCTCAGGAGGTCACCTATGGAAGGCATTCTGCTATAAATGGGTGTATGAATGACTTGCAGTGTGCACAGTGTAGTACAGGTTTTGGAGATAATGATTTCATCCCTTCATTCATTCACTCCTTCCATCGCATTACAGAGATTTCCTGAGTGATTCCACTGGGCCAGCCAAGAATGTGGTCACAGCAGTCGTTCATCATCAAATAAGAAAATTGGATACAGAACTGATCATTATAATTTATTGTAGGGCATAAAAATAGATAGTACAATTGCTAAGCCTACTGGAAAAATAGAGGTTAATACCGAATACCTATTATCTACCAAATACTTTTAGGCCCATTAGGATTTGGTATTTCATCTGATCTTCACAACATGTGTATATGGTCAGTGTTGTTATATTAGTTTTAGTGATGAAGAAATAGGCTGAAAATGGCAAGGCAATTTGATCAAAATCTTACAGTTGTAAGTAGGAGAGCTACAGTGCAAACCCAAGTTGGCCACCAGAGGCCCAAGATCTTTCCAAAACTGAATCTGACTTTTGTGGCGGTGCATTTCTGAGTTGTTCTTTCAGTTCTCTTGTAGACTCCCTTGAGAAGCAACTGTTGTCACTTAACATGACATTCTCTTTTAAGTGTCTTGAAACAAATACAGTTGGCAAGCTTTGTAAGGCCATGGGACAAAACAATTAAATACAATAAATTAAATACAATATCCGAAATAAATATATAGTGGATGGGCCTCAGAACTGATTGGAGATGACAAACAAAAGTGTCCGCAGTGAGAATGAGACAGACTGGGAGAATCAGAGAAAGAGAGAGAGAAAATATGAATGAGAATATCCATTGAAAAAAAATTAAAACTTTGAGTCTCTCAGGGGCATGGGAGACAATAGCCAAAGGTCAATTAGCATTGACAGGATCTCTGTACAGATGTAGGTGTGTCCCTAGCATTTCACATCTGCTAGTTATAATGACTTTGTGGATACAAAGACTAACTCTGCAAAAACAAATGCCTCCCTGTTCCCTTCTCCTGCCCTGGCTTTTGCTTATTTTTTGTATGCCCACCTGGATTGCTGCACAACTTCCTAATTGGCTTCTTGCCTCTAATCTTTCCCCCTCTAATCCCTCTCTTGCATTGTAGCTATAGAAGTCTTTCTGAAACACAGTAATGAGTCTGTTACTCGTGATAGCTCTTCAGTTTTCATTATAATAAAGTCTGAATTCTTTAGAGTGATGTTTATTTATACAGCCATTATTTACAGAGTGCTTACTATGTTTAAGGTACTGTTCTGAGTGAGAAAGTAGCAGTGAGTAAAACAACCTCTTCTGCACCCTCCTGCACTCCACCAAGACTCCTGTACCCTTCTCAAGCTTACATTCTAACAGGAGGAGACAGATAATACGTAGCAAATAAATAAATTCCACTTTATGGTATAAGTTATTAAGGCAAATAGAGGAGGTAGCTTGTGAGTTCAGATGGGAAGATTGTAGTTTTAAACAGTGTGGTCGGGGTAGACCTCACTGATGTGACAGTTGAACAAAGAATGAGGAAAGGAAAGAATTTAGCTGTTTTGAAACCTAGGGGAAGAATGTACCAGGTCAAGGGAACAACCAGTGTAAAGATTCTGAGAGGGTTGCTTGCATGGGGTGTTATGGGAATAGCAAGAAGGTCACAATGGGTAGGGCAGAGTGAACCAAAATGAGAGTTGCAGAGAACAAATTCAGAGAGGTGATAGGGTCTACGTTATTGGCCACAGTAATAGTTTTTACCCTGAGTGAAATGCAAACCATTGGAGAATAATGAGCAGAGGAGTGATGTGGTATGACAGGTTTTCAAAGAAGCATTCTTACTGCTGCCGACTGTGTTGATTGTTGACTGTGGAGTGGAAGCAGAGGGAGAGAAGCATAGAAGTCAGAAAGAGGCTATTGCAGTAAGCCAGCTGAGTGAGGAGGATGATGGCATGGAGCTGGTAAAGAATGGTTAGATTTTGGATATATTTTGAAGGTAAAGCCACCTTCAAACCTTGACCTTGACCTTCACACCCTGATAAATTAAGTGTGAAGTGTGCAAAAAAGAGAGAGACCAAGGCTTGAGGAGTGTAGCATTGCTATCAATGGGTGAAGGTGGGTTCAATGTTATGGAGTCAGAGGGAGGAAGGAGTCAAGAATTACTATGTTTTCTGATGGTAGTAACTGATTCCCCAAGTTGATCCTCCATTATCTTCCTTCATCTTAGTAAAGAGTACCATCATTTATATTTTTATTAAAGCCAAAAAATAAAATAAAAAATTAGGATTAATTCTTGACTCTTCCTTTCCCCTCTCTCCTCACATCTAATTCATCAGTAAGCCCTGAGGGTTCCACCTCCAAAATATGTTGCCAATCCATCTCTCTCCCTTTCCTTTCCTTTGTTTTCCTTTGCTTTCCTTTCCTTTCCCTTGCCTTCCCCTTCCCCTTCCCCTGCCTTCCCTTTCCCCTTCCTCTTCCCCTTCCCCTTCCCTTTCCTTCCTTCTTCCACTCCTAGCACTGTTGGGCAAACCACCTATGGCACTGTTCTTATCCTGGTCTATGTAAAGTGTATTTTTTGTACACAGCATATATAGTTGAGTCTTGCTTTTCAGTTTTGTGATCTCTGAATTTTACTTGGGTTGTTTAGATACTTTACGTAAAGATAAATACGATTTGATTTAGATCTTTCATTTTGTTATTTGTTTTCTGTGATCACTTCTGTCTTTCCTTCCTGAGTTCTTTTGGATTAAATGACTATTTTTCAATTTTAAGAATTCAATTTTAAGTTATCTATTGGTGTCTTGGGTTTTACACATCTTTTGCATTATTTTTTAATGGTTGCTTTAGTAATTATAATAAATATCCTAAACTTTTCAGCCTACCTTGAATGCATATTATGATACTTCATGAAAGGTATAAATACTCTTCAACTGTATAGTTCTCCTTACCACTCGTATCCCAGCTCTTTAGGCTGTAGTTTTGTGTGTGATATCTACATATGCTATAAACCCAACAATGAAATAGTTAGGTCGATATGAATAGTTGTCATATTGTTTGCTTTAAACAATGTATTAGTCTACTCTGGCTACCACAGTAGTCAACTGACTACCAAAACAAAATACCACAGGCTGGGTGGCTTAAACAACAGACATTTATTTCCTTACAGTTTTGGAGGCTAAAAGTCTGTGATCAAGGTGCTGGCAAATGCAGTTTCTGGTGAGGGCTCCCTTCCTACCTTGTAGATGGCTGCCTTCTGTGACCTCACATGGCCTTTACTCAGTATGTGTATATGAAGAGAAAATGATTGTATTCCTTCCTTTTCTTATAAGAATACCAGTTATATCAGACTAAGGCCCCACTGTTATGACCTGTTTAACCTTAATTACCACCATAAAAGCCCTGTCTCTAAATACAGTCACATTGGGGGCTGAGGTTTCCATATATGAATTTGAGGTGAACATAGTTTAGTCCATGTCAAAGAGACATAAATGTTTTAAAGAAATTCTGAGAAATAAAACATAATCTTTTTGCTATTCCTTTCTTTCTGAAAATTTAAGTTTCCATGTGATATCTTTTCCCAAGCCTAAAGAACTTGTCTTAGCATGTCTTACAGTGCAGGTCAACTGGCAAAAGGCAATCTCTTCATTTTTTTTCAATGCATTTATTTTATATGCTGCCTTGAAAGATATTTTTGCTCAATAGGGAATTCTTGGTTTACAGGTTTTTTTTTTTCATCAACACCTAAAATGTCAGTATTTTGTATTCTGACATTATAAGGGAAAGAATGACAAAAATAATGGTTGACTTCTTAATCTTTGGCTTTCATTATGGTATGGCGTGGTCTTCTTTGCATTCATCTTTCTTCAATTTGTTTGTTTCTTCTCCTCACTCTCTTCCCTCTTACTGTGACTCCAGTTTCACATATATGGTACCTTTGGCTATTGTCTCCCACGCACCTGAGAGACTCGGGGTGTTAATTTTTTCAATGTATATTCTCTCTGTCCTTTCTCTCTAAGTCTCCCAGTCTATGTCTCACTCTCACTGCGGACACTTTTGTTTGTCATCTCCAATCAGCTCTTAGGCCCATCTACTATATATTTATTTCAGATACTGTATTTAATCAATACTATTACATTTCCATTTTTAATAGTTTCTTTGCTGTTTCCTCTCTGTTTAATAACTATGAGAATATTTTCTTTTACATCTTTAAGCATTGTTAAATTACCTACTTTAAAATTCTTATATTCTAACACCTGTGTCACCTCAGATTTAGTGTTCACTAAGTGGCTTTTCTCTTAAGTATGGATTACATTTTCCTATTCCTCAATATGTACAATGATTTGGGGTCATATTTTGGACTTTGTGATTGATATATTCTAGACACATTGTATTATTTCTATTTCTCTTTTGAGTATTGATTTTTTGGTTTAGCAGGCAGTTTATTTGGCTGAACTCAAACTTCAAGTTTTGTTACTCTCCTGTGATGAACATGTCCTAAAATCTCTGTTGCATTATTTTACCCTTAGCTGGACTACTTATGGTGTTCCCATGCACATGTAATTGGGAGATTATCCAGAAATTACGGTAGCATTTATAGGCACAGTGTTGCATTCCCTTTCTATGGCTCTCTCTTTCTGACATCCCCTCCACGACTTACTTTGTAGCTACTATGGTTGCCTTGAACTCTAACCTCTCATTTCTTAATCAGAAAGACTGTGTATTTCTGTCTAAGTATTAGTTACCTTGCATGGCACTGACTGGGGTCCACCCATGGGCAAAAATGTATAAAATCAGGAAACGTACAAGGTACTGTTTTTTCCTTCCTTGTGTCCATTCCTCTCCAGTTTCTACCTGGTTTTGGCCACTTTCCAGTGTCTTCAGAGAATTATTTCCTGTATTTTGGTCAGCATTTTTAATTGTTACAAAATATGGCTCATTCATTCATTTGTTACAGATGTCAGGCATTGCTCTGATTCTGAGGAGTGGAAAATAGTGATGCTCTTGCTTTGAAAGAGCTCAGAGTATAGGGTAGGAGACAGACATATAACTAAGGATTGTAAAACAACTTGATAGATGCTACAGTAGAGTAAGGATAGAAAATATCTGTGCCTTATATTCCCATTGCCAGCCTGTGATCTTTGTCTGCATTTCCTGTTCTCCATGCCTGGTCATCTCCCTGTCCTTCATATATTACCACATTTTTCTTAACTTTTCATCATTTTTCTCTCCAAATCAGAATAATTTTTATGACCTTTAATGAAAGTATAAACGCTTATGACATTCAAGACACACTGTCTGCCTTTGCCTTCTTTGTTCATCCGTATTTTCACCATTTTACTAATTCTGTAATTTAACATACAGTAATCCTATAACCAATGTATGTGCAGCACAAATAGATACAAATGCAAAGTGTGGTAAGTGCTACCAAGGAGAAGTACATGGTGCTATCTATGCTTTTCCTGTGGTTCACTCATCCCACATTTATTCCACAAACCTTTATTGACCACCCATGATATGCAGGCATGAGGCTAAACCAGTCCCTTGCCATTCAAATCATATATGTCTTTCCATCTTCATGTCTCTACTAACCAGCCTCCTTTCGGTCATGCCTTGCCTCTAGCCCTCTACTCCTCCAAACTCTACCTATTTTTGGCCTTTCAGCTGAAGCTTCGCCTACTCCAACCATATAATAATTGCCAAATGATTGATCTCTCACTTTATGCTACTATGCATCATAACTATTTCTTATTTTTCAGTGTATCTCCAGAACGTAGGTGCACAGTTCCTGGCAGCACATTAGGCATTTAGTAAATACTAAATAACTGCATTCATGCTTACACCACACATGCTAGGTTCTAGCTTACTCCTGGAAGCTCATTTAAATCTCTCTTCTCCGAACTCCTAAAGCACTTCCCATAAAAATTAGCATCAAATCAAGTAATGCCTGTAATTATCCATTACTGTTCCCAGTGAGTTTATCTTGGTGCTTGCAATGGATTGCAAACTCAGGGGATCCAGAGTGTGATGAGGATATGCTTCATCACAGTAATGCAGAGTTGAACCCGAAGGAGATAAATATTCAATAACTGCGTGTTTTTTTTTTTTTCATTGAAATGACCCATGTCTTTTATATCATTTTGAAACATTTTCACAAAAACTGCACCAGTGGTATTCAACAACTTATACCTGGAAGTTCAGTAGACAATATGACATGGTGGTTAAGAACAAGGTCTTAAAATATAGAGACCTCCGTTTGAGACCTAGATTTGTCATTACTTTTCTGTGACGTTGGGCAAGATATTAAATCTCTTTGATCTCAGTTTCCTCATCTCCATAATGAAGAATAGTATCTTCCTCATAGGAGTGCCGTAAGGAATAAATGAAGTAGAGTCATGTGTGTACAATGCTTAAGTTAGTACTGATGTATGGGAAATGAGTCAGTATATTTCACATGATATCATTTATACTACTGTTGGCACTATAGTAGTGTATTAGTCCGCTTTCATGCTGCTGATAAAGACATACCTGAGACTGAGTAATTTATGCAGAAAAGAGGTTTAATGGACTCATAGTTCCACGTGGCCGGGGAGGCCTCACAATCATGGCAGAAGGCGAAAGACACATCTTACATGGCAGCAGACAAGAGAGAATGAGAGCCAAGTGAAAGAGGAAACCCCTTATAAAACCATCAGATCTCATGAGACTTATTCACTACCACGAGAACAGTATGGGGGAAACTGTCCCCATGATTCAGTTGTCTCCCACGGGGTCCCTCCCACAACATGTGAGATTTATGGGAGCTACAATTCAAGATGAGATTTTGGTGGGGACACAGACAAACCATATCAAGTAGACCCACTTAGCTTCCTAGAAATCCTGTTTAAAAGGAGGCCATGGAGGTTCAAAACAGTTTAGTGACTTGCACAAAGTCACTCAGCTAGTGAGATTCAGAGCCAGAACCCAACCCTGGCCTCTGTGGCTCCTGAACAAATTATCTTGTTCTTTACACAGCCCTAGCTCTCAGGAAACATGCTCAGAGAGCCTATCCCTGTGCAGCCAAAAGAGCAAGTCTTTTCCTAGTTGGAATGAAAATAAATCTATCAGAATGGTTGTTTTAGCATTCTAGAAACTCAAGTAAACATTCAGAAAATACATAGATGAGGTTCAGGAACTCAAGCACAGTGTTGCTTGGGTGTGTTATGGCAAGCAGAGTAACTGCATGGAGAAACATTTCTGTCCCTGATACGTATTTTGTACTATTTTGTTTAGAGCCACCAAGTGGATTAAGGAATAAGATCCTAGACCTGGAATTTCAAATGAGAGGGTGATTGTCTGCAGAGCTCAGACATTTCTGTCCTTGGAGAGCTGTGTTTCCCATGTGACGATTGTTCAGTCAGGAGAGTTTCTCCTGACAGCTCTGGGGCATCTCATTTTTTTTTTTAACTGAGGGTTTCAGAAAAAATCTTTTAATGAGGGTTTTTTCAAAACCCTCATCATAGTCTCTTTCATTCAGCTTCTCCATTAGTAAGACACAGTGAGTAATTCGAAGTTTGACATTGCCCAGGGATGACAGCCTGGATCAAGAAGGGGAAATGATGTGATCCAGAAAAGATTAGTGCTTTTAACACTCAGACCCCCCACCATTTGACATAAGTTACCCTTTCTTTCTTACTCCTCATTCTTGGACCTAATGCTAACCTACTGCTACCAGTTTAGCCTTGGGAATTTCATTTCCTTTTGCTCTTCACTCTAAACTTCTTTGTTTTATATATTTAAGAGGCTAGCACTAGGTTAATCAAAGCTAAATTTCTTTTAGCTGAGGCACTCTTGCTACATTGGCATTTTAATGTTCTTGGATCCCGTATGGACAAAGAGTTGAAAGAAACATACTCATTTTAATATAAATTTTTCTATCTTATACATAAATTAGAGAAGCTGTAAAATTGACCCATATCTCTTATTTTTCAGATAGACCACATGGTAGAAGGCCATGCTGCTTTTCCAGAACTACAAGTAAAGGCCACAGCCAGGTAACTGCTGTCTCTGTTCCATCTAAAGCATTCCTGGTGTGACTGCATTGAGAGCATTTATGTTGGGTAGTTGGGTGATTTTCAGATCCTATGGACAATGAAAATGCCTTTAGTGCTTGAAAGATAGTCATCTGGATGATCCAGAAGGTCCATGTATTAATTCTTTAAATGATGTCAGAGAACTTAGAGAACCTAGAGATTCCCCAAAGATACACCCAGGGACTATGGATAAGAAACTCTGATGTAGAAGGAGGACTATGGATTCTGGAGTCAAAACTTCTTAGTTTCACATCCCAGCCTTACTCCTTAATAGATATAGGACCTTAAGCTAGTTACTTAACCTCTTTATGCCTGTCTCTTCATCTGTAAAACTGAAGATAATAACTGATAGGGAGTGATTTCTAGAATATTTTGAAGCAAGCTGAGTGCAAAAAAGTATTTATAGTATACTCCCTTTCGTGTGAAAAGAAAGACATAAGAAAATAAATGTGTATCTATTCATTTTTGTAAAAGACATACAGGAAGTGGCTAGGTGCGGTGACTCACTCCTGTAATCCTAGCACCTTGGGAGGCCGAGGCAGGCAGATCATGAGGTCAGAGTTCGAGACCAGCCTGGCCAACATGGTGAAACCCCATCTCTACTAAAAATACAAAAGTTAGCTGGGCGTGGTGGTGTGTGGCTATAATCCAGCTGCTCGGGAGGTTGAGGCAGGAGAATTGCTCAAACCCAGGATTTGGAGGTTGCAGTGAGCAGAGATTGCGCCATTGCACTCCAGCCTGGGCAATAAGTGAGACTCCATCTCAAAAAAAAAAAAAAAAAAAAAAAAAAAAAAAAAAAAAAAAAAAAAAAAAAAAAAAAAAAAAAAAAAAAAAACAGGAAGTTTAAACCAGAAAATAATAAGATAAGTTACCTACAGGGGGTGGGTAGGAATAGGGTAGAAAGAATGTGGGAATGGGACCATGGTAGTAGGAAGAAATGACACTTCTCTGAGTATACCTTTTTATATAACTGTAACTCTTAGAATCATTGTGATGCCTCATATCCCTGATACCCCGATAAATAGATGATAGATAGATAGCCAGGATATGTGTGTATGCTGGCGTGGGCAAAATGAAATGCGCACAGTAAAAAGTGAAACTCCTGTATTACAAATGGGGTTGGGAAAAGAAAAGAAAAGAACAGAACCTAAGTAACTTTGGGAAATAATATTTTAACTGTATGCCATATGGCTAAAGAAAATATAACCATCCATAAATATTATATTCTAATTGGTAAATTTGTTTTTCATAGGTATATATGTTAGCTATAGTGACAACTCTTTATGTGTATGCTACAGTTGAGCGAAGAAATCAATATATTGTGGATAGTGAGAGCCAGGTTCCTCACAAATGGGAAAAGGAAAAGGTTAGAATTGAAGAAATCAATATATTGTGGATAATGAGAGCCATGTTCCTCACAAACGGGAAAAGGAAAAGGTTAGAATGAACCTTATGGTGTCAGTATCAACTTATGATTTTTTATATATATAGACACACACACACACACACACACAAACACACTGGATATAAATATAAGTAAATATAGATATGTATATTCATGCGTAAATATACATGCATATACTCCCTAGCTCTGTCTGCTGAGATAGCCTGGAAGCAATGGCCCGATAGTAGCAATGTGTGTACCTATCTCACAGGTACTGGATTCTAAGTACCATTCTCCCTCCCATTTCTCCAATAAAAGTAATCAGGACTTCTTAGAAAGATGGCTGAGTCTGTGCTGGGGCAGTAAAATTATGGTGCCAGAAAGAAAGAAGTTACTCAACAAGGGATTGTTAAGGTACATTGGAACCAGCTTTAAGAATCTCTCAGTGGCCTACTTAGGATAAAATAAACAGTAATAGCATAAAATAAGTCCATAAGTAAATAACTCCGTAAGTAAATTACTGAAGAAGGAAATAAACGAGGAAGAAATAACAGGTCTTCCTCTTCACTGTCAGGACAGTAGCCTTACAATGAATAAATGTAGAAGAAATCATGGAAATAGAAAATCATCATTAGGTAAACACTACACAGATAAATGTTGTAGGCAAGAATCACAAATGGATGCTAAAATTCAAAAAGTGGGAAGCAGGATATTTTCATAAACCCAGAGGATTTCAGCACAAGATACTAATTAAGATGAAGAGGAAAATAATAACTTTCCAGTAGTATATAAGTATGGCAGACACCACCTTACCCAAACGACGAAAGTTAACAACACCAGCAATAACATGTTGTGATGTCACGTATCTCCTTTTATGATGCACTGATAAGGATACAACATCATTTCTGCCATGTTCTTGCCCAAAATGATTAAACTCAATGTAAACATGGGAAGCATCAGGCAAACCTAGATTGACATCCCACAAAGCTATTAGCCAGTTTGCTCCAAAGGAAAATTAAGAAACTTAAATACTGAAGAACTGTCCTAGATTGGAGGAGACTTAGGGAGGTACCACAGCTATAAGCAATATATAATCATGGATTCAACTCTGGACCAGAAAAAGGATATTGGTGGAGGAAAACTGCTGAAATTCAAATAGAGATTAATAGTATTGTTATTTATGGTAATTTCTTAGGTGAAGAGTAAAAGCGAACTCTGTCTACCATTTTTGTAACTTGTGTAAATCTAAAATTATTTTGAAATAAAAACTTTAAAAAAATAATAAATGAATGAATTTTCATGCTGATAATGCTTAGTTGTCAGGCAGTTTAAGTAAAGTAAGATACTTTTTATAGAATTATCAGAGAAACCCAGGTAGCTAGCACAGGACAAAAGAGAGATAGTCTAAGGTGGCCACTAATAAACTCTGAAGCCAAATTGCCTTTGCCTCAGCTTTGCCCCTTATTCACTTTGTGTGTCTGGGCTATTTACTTAACCTCTGTGCCTTAGTACCTCACTGTAAAGGGAATAATAGTAAACATTTCATAAGGTTGTTGAGAAAATTAAATGAATTAGAATAGTGGGTGACACAGAGTGATGATTAAGAGTCAAGCTGTAATAGGTGTTCAACTAAAAAATGGTAATGATAAAAGTAATTGTTGGGGAACATCACACACCGGGGCCTGTCGTGGGGTGGGGGAATGGGAGAGGGATAGCATTAGGAGAAATACCTAATGTAAATGATGAGTTAATGAGTGCAGCACACCAACATGGCACATGTATACATATGTAACAAACCTGCACATTGTGCACATGTCCCCTAGAACTTAAAGTATAATAAAAAATGAATAAATAAATGATTGTTGTAGTTAGTATATCAGACATTTCCATTCCACTAAGTGGCTTACATTCTGATAGGATCAGCACACCTACACAGAGTAGAATAAATGCATACTGTACTAAAATATAAGTAGTGCGTTATCAGGGTGTGTAGAAAAGGAGGACTGATCTTGACAAGGAGTTTGAGAAAAGCTTCATAGGCATTCCCTTCTAGGAGTCTTTAGTTACATTGCCCTTGCAATTAGTCATGAATTACAATTACCGTTGAGAGGGATTATGTCACATAACCCTATCAACTAGCATATTAGTTGGCATAGAGACCATATAACCTAGAAAAGGGATTCCTAATTTCAGATCATCAATGAACCTCTTGAAATTATGTACTGTTTTGCTGATTACATAATTCTGCGTGTATTTCTGTGAAGGGGGCCCTAACAGTCAATATTTTCTTAAAGGGATTAAGCATTTATAAACCACTAAGCCAAAGAAAATAACACTAGATTTATAGTTTGGAGACCTGGATTCAAATCTCAGCTCCAACGTGTATCATTGTGTGAAACCCATTTTCCTCATTGTAACATAGGATAGTAATGGAGAATCAGCCCGTGACACCTCTCAGGATTTATTTTGAGTTTAGAAGAGGTAATATATTTGGTGGGGCTTTGTAAACTGAATCATGACAATGATGATGACCACTACTACTCTATTAGCCCATTCTTGCACTGCTGTGAAGAAATACCTTAGACTAGGTAATTTATAAAGGAAAGTGGTTTAATTGACTCACAGTTCTTTGGGCTGGGGAGGCATCAGGAAACTTACAATCATGGTGGAAAGGGAAACAAGCACATCCTTCTTCACATGGCAGCAAAAGAGAGAAGGGCTGAGCAAAAGGAGGAAAAGCCCCTTATGAAACCATCAGATCTCGTGAGAAGTCACTATCACAAAAACAGCATGAGGGTAACCACCCCCATAATTCAGTTGCCTCCCACCAGGTTCCTCCCATAACACATGGGGATTATGGGAACTACAATTCAAGATGAGATTCGTGGGGACACAGCCAAACCATGTCAACTACTATTATTACTACTAATGATTGTAAGAGGAGGAAGTTTTGGTGGTGGCTGATCTGGGTTCAAGCTGCAGACGTCAGTCATTCATACCCTGCCTGCCTTCTTATGGAAAGCATGGAGGAATAGCAAGGACAGGGACTGGGAATTAGAGGCCTTGGGTTCTTGTACCTGTTCTACCCTGAATGTCTCAATGACTACTAGATTCTTCATCTGTAAATTACAATTCTACTACCCTACTTACTTCATTTTACAGTCATTAATAGGATGAAAGCAGGTCACTGGAATGTCTATATGTGAACATTTTAGTGTGTAACACAAACAGTGAATATTTGGTTTTGCAATGACATACTCAAAACTTCCAGAACTTTCTTCTATAGATGAACTTCAATGAGTAGCTTCTGTTGCAAATCATAATAAAAAGAAGGAAGAATTTATGGATTAGCATGCAGACTTAGAGAAACAACAATATAGGGTGGTTCAGAAGCAGCAACTTACAGAATTCAGTGGTGGAGTCAGAACTGGATTTAAATCCCACCTCTTTTCGCATAACTTCATAGCCACTTCCAGCTACTTCCCTGTATTTCTCCTTCTGTTTAGAGTGGAGTTTCTCCAAAGTATCGCCTATACTCTTGGTCTCTACTTCCCCACTTCTTACTCCTTCCTTGCCCGCTTCAGTTTGAATTCTGTCACCATCAGCCCTCTGAAACATTTCATATTAAGCTTATCAGTGACCTCTATTTTGCTAAGTCCATAGGATTTTTTTTATTCCCCTTTCTTGAGTTCTCAGCAGCATGGGACATCATTGATCACTTTTTCCTCCTTTTAACATTCTCTTTCCTTGACTTTCTGGAATGTCACCCCCTCTGTTTTCTTCCTACATCTCTGATTCCTCCTTCCTAACCTGCTTTTCTTGAGTTTAGAGTTTTTTTTCTTGACCATTAACATTAATGTTTATCATAGCTAGTTTCCTGGCCCTCTTCTCTCTTTGCCATCTCTTCCAAGATTATCTCAGCTATGCTCTTGACTTCATTTCTGTCTATATTTTGATGACTCTTTTATGACCAGCTCAGATACTTAGTAGGTATTCAGTAAATGTCAGTTCTGTTTCCTTCCACTTTTCTTTTATTGTCTTACAAAGGAAAGTGCATCTGTATCTTATTAGATCTATGAGTACAATATTCTAAAACTATGGGACCGTTTATACTTCAGGTCTTAGAAACAGGCATAGCTGTTCTTAAAATGAAGTTAGCTGTTTGGAAGGGAGGACAAATCCTTCTGAATCAAGAACCATGTGTCTCTTTTGCTGTAACTTGGGACTTTCTGAAAACAGCAATGCAGGTCACCCCTATCTCAGAACTTAGGGTCAGCAAATCCTGTTTGAAACTGTGGAAACAAGTGTTGATAAACAGATTGAGTATTTTATACTCTTGATTTACAATAATCCTCTTAGGTCCCATCTCTGAAGAGAAGTGTTTTGCAAGCTTATAAATTAAGTAAACAAGAACTAGATGTGCCTGTACATGTAACTGGTAACCAAAGTTTCTCTTTATGTGGGGCCAAATTTGCAGATATTTCACTCTTTAGCAGAGATCACCTTATGTCGATCATAAATTTTGACTCTTTTCCTCTAAACTTGATTCTCTTAGAGGTTCTTAACTTACAGTGTCTCTGAATTAGGTTCTGATGACAACAGGGTTTAGTGAGAACATTTTGGCATAATCCACAAGTGCTAGATTCAAGGTTGGCAGCAAAGTAAAAGTTAAAATCCAGGGTCTCTGGCTCATCTGTCTGATGAGTATCTTTTGAGCATTTATGATACGTGAATGAACCAAGCAAAGTCTTTGCTTTCATAAAAATATACACACACATGCACATATATACATGTAGTACATACATGCAAATATGCATACTATGTACATATACATATATACATATATAGCCAACCACTGATAAATGCTCTAAGGAAAATTGTAGATAAATAAGGAGATACAGAACATTGGTTTCAAACCCCTTAAGATTGTCTTTGTTGTGCTGGTGCACATTTTTTTCCTCTACCTTTCTTTTTTCCTACCTTCACTGAATTTTTCTCTTATTGCTCTGAGGACAGCTAATTTTTCTTGATTTGATTTATTCCTCAAACTTATTTTGCTTTGGTAATTCCCATAATCCCACTGAATACCAATTTCTTAAAATTCACTAGTCCTCTATATCGCGAATTTCAGATATATTTAAAGCTTCTCATTAAAGGCTGTGCAAATCCCCCTCAAGCAAAGAAAGGGGAAAAGGAGGACAAGAACTTTTTTTTTTTTTTTTTTTTTTTT
>NW_016806642.1:9880362-9887457 GCF_001698545.2 Rhinopithecus bieti | reverse complement strand
GTATTGGGGTGGGAGTTACCCGATTTTCCAGGTGTTGTGTGTCTCAGTTCCCCTGGCTAGGAAAAGGGATTCCCTTCCCCCTTGCGCTTCCCAGGTGAGGCGATGCCTCGCCCTGCTTCAGCTCTCGCTGGTCAGGCTGCAGAAGCCGACCTGCACCGATTGTCCGGCACTCCCTAGTGAGATTTCTCCAGTACCTCAGATGAAAATGCAGAAATCACCGGTCTTCCGTGTCGCTCGCGCTGGAAGTTGGAGACTGGAGCTGTTCCTATTCGACCATCTTGCTCCGCCTCAGGTAATACATTTTTAAAAATGGATCCTGATTGGACATTCTTAGTTGACTTGTCTTTGGATATCTAAGAGGAGGCACTTAAAGAGTGGTCGAATACTTGACCTGGAACTCATAAGAGAGAAATGGACAGGAGTTAAGGTCATATATTTGGAAGTCCTCAGCACTAGATGGTAACTGGAGCCGTGAGAAGAGGATAGGATCAGCCAAGAGGAGATAAAGAGTAAGAAAATGGTCAAAGACAGTAGGTCTCTGGAAGATGTCATGTGTTTAATGAACAAGTGAAGAAGGAGAACCAGCCAAAGAGGAGGAAGGAAAATCAAGAGAGAATAGTGTTTCAGAAACGAGAACAAATGAGGAAGGAGTGGTCAAATGGTGTAAAATGCCCAAAATGGTTCTTCGGCATTAACAACAAAGAGGGTATTGTTCCCCATGGTGGGACCAGTTTCAGTAGAATAGAGCAGGCAGAATGCATAGTGTATTGGGTTAAGAAGTAAGGAACTAGGCTGCGCACGGTGGCTTACACCTGTAATCCTAGCACTTTGGGAGGCCGAGACGGGTGGATCATGAGGTCAGCAGATCAAGACCATCCCGGCCAACATGTTGAAATCCCGACTCTACTAAAATAAAAAAAAAATTAGCTGGACATGGTGGCACGCGCCTGTAGCCCTATCTACTCGGGAGTCTAAGACAGGAGAATCACTTGAACCCAGGAGGCAGAGGTTTCAGTGGGCTGAGATCGCGCCACTCCACTCCAGCCTAGCAACAGAGAGAGACTCCATCTCAAAAAANGGCACTTAAAGAGTGGTCGAATACTTGACCTGGAACTCATAAGAGAGAAATGGACAGGAGTTAAGGTCATATATTTGGAAGTCCTCAGCACTAGATGGTAACTGGAGCCGTGAGAAGAGGATAGGATCAGCCAAGAGGAGATAAAGAGTAAGAAAATGGTCAAAGACAGTAGGTCTCTGGAAGATGTCATGTGTTTAATGAACAAGTGAAGAAGGAGAACCAGCCAAAGAGGAGGAAGGAAAATCAAGAGAGAATAGTGTTTCAGAAACGAGAACAAATGAGGAAGGAGTGGTCAAATGGTGTAAAATGCCCAAAATGGTTCTTCGGCATTAACAACAAAGAGGGTATTGTTCCTCATGGTGGGACCAGTTTCAGTAGAATAGAGCAGGCAGAATGCATAGTGTATTGGGTTAAGAAGTAAGGAACTAGGCTGCGCACGGTGGCTTACACCTGTAATCCTAGCACTTTGGGAGGCCGAGACGGGTGGATCATGAGGTCAGCAGATCAAGACCATCCCGGCCAACATGTTGAAATCCCGACTCTACTAAAAATAAAAAAAAAATTAGCTGGACATGGTGGCACGCGCCTGTAGCCCTATCTACTCGGGAGTCTAAGACAGGAGAATCACTTGAACCCAGGAGGCAGAGGTTTCAGTGGGCTGAGATCGCGCCACTCCACTCCAGCCTAGCAACAGAGAGAGACTCCATCTCAAAAAAAAAAAAAAAAAAAGGAAGTTAAGGAACTAGACACAGACAATATGGAAGCTTCTTTTCTAAGACTTTCTCTTACTGCTAGAAAGGGCACAAGTATATTTTGTTATATCATGTATTCTGATTTTTTGGTTTAAGAGTATGGCCACCATAGTCTCTGGGCAGCCTGTGAACCCAAAGAATTAGGTGATTTATGGAGAGGGAGAGGACATGAGAGGTTTCCAGGATGCTGTCTGCATTTAAGATTACAAGCAATAAGGTTCGAAAGAAACATCTTCTTTGATTCTTGGATTTTTAAAAAACTAAAAATGAGTTTCTTATGATGGCAAAGAAGAGGAAACTATTTACTGATAAACCTGTCATTTTATAGTGCTCAGGGCTCTATGTTTAATCTTCATAGCAGGCTTTAAGTAGACAGTATTAGCTCCAATAGTAAAAAAAGCAAATAGGCTCAGAGAGGGTTTGCCTACCTGATCATCCAGCTGGTGCGTGGTGAAGTCACTTTATGATTATTGAAACTATATTTTCTTCATGATACCCAAAGGGATGTGGACAGCAAAAATTTCTCCCTCTGAAACAGGATATATCAGCCTGGGGTTCATGAGAGAGAGGGAGAGCGATCCACTTGGGATCACAGTTAACATGTGATTCCCTAGCTAGAAGAAGGCAGGCTGCCATTTGAGAAAGAATTGATAAAACATACAAAATGAAACAAAGTCAGAACCAAAAAAGGTATCATGCAAGGTTAAAATTATGTGAATAATGATGTGTATTAGTTAGTTTAATGTCTTCCAAGTGCATTTCATTTTGAATGATATACTCAGATAGCACACATGGTAAGGTATAATTGAAAAAACATGTAGGGGAATGGCTGCATTCAAAGAATAAACATACAGCTGCAAGGAGGTTAGGAGTCAAAGGGGTAAGCATATGCCCCATCCCCCAGGGATCTCATTAGTGCATGAGTGGCCATATATGTAGAGGCTAAATGAATCTCACTGTTTGCAAAGACCTGCAGTAAATGAGACAATGACGAATCAATAATAATTAGCCCTATAGGTTCTTATTGACCCAGATGTCTGAAACCAAATGCCCTGCTCAGAGATTCCTTGAGAGGCAGAATGAAAAGATTTATAGACATGTGTTTCCAAAAAAAAAAACTGGCTTTAAGAGCAGTGGCTATTCTGAAGTGGAAAGTCGCAAGAATTAGTGCAGACTCTTGACTTCCGGCTAGAAAAGATGTTCTCGAGGCTTGTCTTGTGAATGTGATTTCCATTGGACCAGGAGCAGAGAGAGCAAAGAGATGGAAAACCAAGAGGTTATCATATTCATGTTCCCTGATATGTTGTTCTGGCTCTACCTTGTATGGAGACTTCAGAGGATCCTTTCCTGAAGCCATAATATAGTCATTCTAAAACAGGGTTTGAGTTTATCAGGCTTTGATGAACAATTTCTGACCTAAGATACAGAGAGCCCATGGCTTCAGAATCACAAGGAGAAGGGTTTAAAGCTGGACTCAGACCTGTCTCTTTACCTCTTGAAGCATCTCCTCTGTAAAGGGATGTTAGTGATACCTCCCCCACTGGGCAGTGCTGGGAGGTCTGGTGTATACTTAGGGAATGGCAGCTGGTGTTAACTGTAGTTGTTAAGCCTTTTCCCAGTAATATCTTATTCCTGCCAATATGATCTAAGAAAGAAGATTTTTGCAGATGAGAATGAGCTATTACAGCAAGAAGCAAATAAACTGTTGGTAGGTAGGGCGGTAGGGCTGCCCTCACCTCCACCCTAGCACACATCACACGCACTCACACACGCACATATACATGCATTCACATTGACACACTCAAGCTCACACAGAGCAGCTTTGCTTTTCTATATTTTTACATTGAATATTTACATAAACTTTTTGTTTAATAAAGGAGTTCTACTGATAAAGGGGTAAAAGGAGAATTTAAAAATCGCTGCTCTACTCATTGATTTGTTTCCCTACACCAAGTACAGGAAACTTTTGGCAACTTCATGGGATCCATGAGGACACTCACCCAATCACAAACTAGAACTAGAAATCGCTGAGCCTTCCTTCTAAAACACTTTTAAAATGCAAAACAAATAATGCCTTAAGTATCTTAGATATTAACCTCCTTTGGACATTGATTTCCTATACTTTTTTTTCTGCCATTATACAAGCCATGTTTTTAACCTTTAAAGAGACTTCCAAGGACCCCAGTGGGAAGTAGCACAGATGCCAACTTCTGCAATATCCACTTTCTTTTGAAATCATTGGTTCAGAACTTTTAGAAAGCAGCATCTTTTAAGAGGGGCAGGCTGACCAGCTTTAATCTTTGTGCCATGTGGTGTGATTTAACCCAGTGAGGGAGGTGTTATTAAACCTATTTTATGAGTGGGAAAGTTGGAAGTCAGAGAGGTTAAGTCACTGGCCCATTTTACCGAGCTAGGAGAGGTAGTACCAAGATCTGAACCGAGTAGTGCTCTCACACCCATCATCTTCTCTCCACTTCCTCTTCACCTGAATATGTAGAGAATGAAGGAGTTGGTCTGACTCCCTCATTCTACACATGAAGAAACAGAGACTTAAAGAGAAGAAAAAAGCCAGGCACGGTGGCTCACACCTATAATCCCAGCACTTTGGGAGGCCGAGCCATGTGGATCACCTGAGGTCAGGAGTTTGACACTAGCCTGGCCAACATGGTGAAACCTCTACTAAAAGTACAAAAATTAGCTGGGCAGGGAGGCTGAGGCAGGAGAATTGCTTGAATCTGGGAGGCGGAGATTGCAGTGAGCCGAGATCACGCCATTGCACTCCCACCAGGGCAACAAGAGTGAAACTCTGTCTCAAAAAGAAAAAAAAAAAGAAAAGAAAAAACGTACACAATGTCATTTGGTGAGTTTAGGTTGAAAATCAGGTCTCTAACTCCTGATCCTAACTGCATTTAAAACATTCAGTCACTTTCCTTAGCAAAATCCTATCCTGAGTCTGGGAACTTATATTTCTCTCCATTTATCAACTCATCATAATTATTACAATTAGGAATACTGATTTTCATAAATTTTTGACATATGTACAGTACTGTACAGTTTACAAAATACCATGCCTTCACATACATAACCTTCTTTGATCTTCACACTAACCCTATGAGGTAAGTTGGACAGGGATTATGATATCTGTTTTTACAGATGAGAAGAGAGTGGCTCAGAAAGTTTGAATAACTTTCTCATGGCCATACACCTACTAAGAGTAAAGCCATTCCTGAATCCAGTCTTCTGACTCCAAACCTTTCTACTAGGATGGGCACCTTTCTTGGTGATACTACAGTGTGATTTGAGAGAACAGTGGGCTGGCTTCTCTGAAGCTTTTAGAAACCTGCTTACCTTCCTGAAACTGATACAGAAGTACAAATGGTTTCTTTCTATCGAATGATTTGCTCCCTGACCCTATCCCCCTTTTAAAAATAAAATTCACTTCTCTTCCAGATGCCAGAGTGTATATGCATATCTGAACAGTCACCTGGATCTGATTAAGAAGGCTCAGCCTGTGGGTTTCCTTACGGTTGATTTACATGTTTGGCCAGATTTCCATGGCAACCGGTCTCCCTTAGCAGATCTGACACTAAAGGGCATGGTAAGTAACAGCTAGTCCTTGCATGTGGGTGAAGGCAGGCCAAAGGGCAACAAAGTTTGGAAGAAGCAAAGTGAGGAAAAAGGAAAAGAAAAAAATAAAACAGGCCAACAGCCCACTAGCTTTGTGCAGATGCATTACTGTTGCTGCTCCCTGGGATGAGCTGCTGAAAGTTTTCATTGTTTCTGAGCCAACCTTGAAAGCGTTAAAAGCAGCATTTCCTAGTTCAGCTACTGCTGCCTCTTTGTCCTGTGGAGTGGCTAAAAGTCATGCCTATGTAATTTTGGCATTTACATCAGTCTGTAAAGTCATATTTTCCAACTGCATCTTTAGGTTGCCCAGTAAATCAGTAGTAAATATTACCACCCATGGTCTTGCTGGCCGCAGCCACACATCTGCCTAGGCTCTGAGTCAGGGCTATTCAGAGTCTACACTAATATAGTTAGGATTTCAGATTAAACTTTAGTATAAGTGGATACAATTTATAACTTACGTTGGAGAATAAATCCTGCGCTTAGTGCCCTTTAGGGTCACTTCCTCTGTGGATATTCTAGGCCCTCCTAGAGGGGCCAGATGAACTTGGTGGGAGAGTTCTCAACCATCCCAGCTGAGATGTAAAAGTAACAACATCTTAGACACCAGGATAATCATCTTTGAGGTGTGATGAAACAGGCTAAAGTTAGAGGAGGGGCCAGGTGAGGCCACAAATAAGAAAATAAGCCATGAATACAGGAACCAGGAAAATGTCATAAAGCTGAGAAGGTGAGTGTGAGGTACATTAAGGCAGAGTTCAGAATGGAGGCTGTAAACAAGGCAAGGCTTATGCAAAGGAAGCTGCGTAATAGTGGAGCAGGCCTGATGGAATCAAGAATTCAAGACTCAAACTACTACAGTTTTATGGTTAGTTTTATTGAGATTGTTTTACATATTTTTATGATGCCAGCCGGAAGACCTGAACTTTATTTTCATTACCTAGCTGACATGATCAACTTCTATTACTAAAAGGGAGTCATGGTGAAAAGAAAAGAAAATTAGACATGGCAAAGGTTATGTTGATCTCAAGTCCATGAAGCATGCCTACACCACAAATCATGAGCGTTTACTTTTTTAAAAAGTTGTATGTTTGTTCACATACCTCATTTATCACTTGATAGTTCTTGGCAATGATTTCCCTTTATAACTGTCCTTGGGTTAGGCTACAGTGGAATAGCTATCACTCCATGAATTTGCATCACAACACTGGAAGGAGAAGATGACCTAAATAAGATAGAAGGAAGGCAATTCTGAGCTAAATACTTCACCCCAAGTCTCCTTCCTTCAGTCTAGTTTTGGAAAACATCAAAATAGTGACCCTGAAATTCTTCTGTTATCATGTTATATCCTTTTTTTTTTTTTTTTTTTGAGACGGAGTCTCGCTCTGTCGCCCAGGCTGGCGTGCAGTGGCCGGATCTCAGCAGCTCACTGCAAGCTCCGCCTCCTGGGTTTACGCCATTCTCCTGCCTCAGCCTCCGGGTAGCTGGGACTACAGGTGCCCGCCATGGCGCCTGGTTAGTTTTTTGTATTTTTTTAGTAGAGACGGCATTTCACCGTGTTAGCCAGGATGGTCTCGATCTCCTGACCTCGTGATCCGCCCGTCTCGGCCTCCCAAAGTGCTGGGATTACAAGCTTGA
>NW_016806642.1:9847808-9880348 GCF_001698545.2 Rhinopithecus bieti | reverse complement strand
TTTTTTCTTTTTTTTTTTTTTTTTTTTTTTTTGAGACGGAGTCTCGCTCTGTCGCCCAGGCTGGCGTGCAGTGGCCGGATCTCAGCAGCTCACTGCAAGCTCCGCCTCCTGGGTTTACGCCATTCTCCTGCCTCAGCCTCCGGGTAGCTGGGACTACAGGTGCCCGCCATGGCGCCCGGTTAGTTTTTTGTATTTTTTTAGTAGAGACGGCATTTCACCGTGTTAGCCAGGATGGTCTCAATCTCCTGACCTCGTGATCCGCCCGTCTCGGCCTCCCAAAGTGCTGGGATTACAAGCTTGAGCCACCGCGCCCGGCCCTATCATGTTATATCCTTTTGCTGGAAACTATAATGATGCCTATCTCCAGCACTCATTCAGCAAATATTAATTGGGTCCCTAGTGTGTGCCAGGCGCTGCTATAGATATGAGTAAGGTGCAACAATACCTATCTTCATGGAGCATGTTTAAGGTTGGGGGTGGGGGAGTGCTTGAGAAAATGTTAATAGGATCTAGAATTGCAGGATAATTCCAATAAAGCAAGATCCATGTACAATTTCTTCTTTTGACCCCTAAAACGTTTCTCTGGACACATAGTAAGTGCTCAGTATATACTTATTTATAATTTATAGGCAATATGGAGTTAATAAAGAAGTAATTTGTTGCTTTAGATAAAACAAACGTATGAAGAATTTACTAATACCAAATGAATTAAATGACTACTGACACTGACTATCCATATGGTAAGTATTTAATACGAATATTAATATCCAAGTAAATAAAGATGAGCTCCCATTGTATCATAATTATGAGAATGTTTGTTCATCAAACAAATACAGGCCTGGTTACAGTTGGTGAGGGATATGAGTAACTAGACACAATGCCAGCCCTCAGGAATATCACGAACTTTGGGAGGCAGACAGAATATATAAACAGGGAATGGAAAGGTGGTATTAAGCTCCAGGTGTCCTTCACTGTCCAGAGCTCTCCAGATGCACGGAAGACGATTGCCCAACCTGGTCCCACTGGTCAGGAAAGCTCCAGAAGGGAAGTAACATTGACACTGAGTGAAGCTGGGAAGGGGGTTTGAGGCCAAGGGAATCATAGTATGTGCAGTATTCCAGCGGGAAGAGAGCATGGCATGAATGTCTACAATTTTGGCTCCTTGTATCATTGTCTAACCAATGATAGGTTCCCTTTAGCATTTTATCTTAATAATATAAAAAGAAAATGTTTTCTCGGAAAACCACTGGATATCTGTATATTCCTGCTTCGCCAGCGTTGCACTCTTCCAGTTCTCTACTCTCCCCTCAGGTGACTCTTTTCTTGCGTTGTTAAACATTTACCCATTCACTGTGTTTTTATTGAATACCTGCTGTGTGCAGGCCTATGCTAAACCCAGGTAATACAGAGAAAAAAGAAAAGTATCTGTCCTAAGTTCACATAAAAGTAGGAGAGGTAATTATTGTACATGTGTGTATGTGTGTATATAATTATTTTACAGTGTTATCTCTAGTAATCAGTGCAAGCTGAAGGAGCTCAGTACGTGTCTGACTTTGGAATTGTTTTCATGTGGCATTGGGCTGGCAAACCCTGATGCAGTCTTTTTCTGCTTCTCTTGAAAATACTTGTAAAAATGCAAAAAAGTCATGAACTCATGCAGGCCTTAGGAATTAGGATGGTGTTCAACTAGGAAAACTAGAATTGATATTCCCAAAGAAAATCTGCGAGGATTTTCTAGAATTTAAATGATGAATGCAACTTGTTTGATAACATCATATATGACATAAGAACAAAGTCATGTGTGACCCACCATGGAAAGAATTTGGACCTTGCCACCTTCTGCTCCCTAGCATAAAAGCACAAGGTTCTTTTAAACCTAAAGACAGCACAGCTATCCCTCGACTTTACTGCTGATGGTTGTGTTTTTTGTTCTGTTTTTGGAAAGCAGCCAGTGAGTTTAAATTCCTAGATCCCCCCACGACCCTGTTCCCAGCCACCCTTTCTCAGTTCATTCCATTTCAAAACTGCCAGCCCAAGAATCCACCCAACCAGGAAGTGTGAATTAGGAGGAATGGTGATGGCTTGCATTCTAAGCATCTGTTAATGGGGCAGATGTAGGAAAAGCCTTAGTAGTTCTGTAAACTTGGGAGGAAGGGTGTAGTTTGCACTACTAGTTCTAGGCTTGGAAAGCCAGGTAGTGCTGATCTACCTCAGTCCAGCAAAGCTACAGAAAATAAAAACTGCTGTACTCTGCCGATTGGCATTTAGCTGTAGATCTGAAGAGACAAATTCAAGTATACAGTGAGTGGGGATAAGAGCAAATCACATGTGCTATGTGCTGGGAAATACTGAACATGTGTACCTGTCTAGTTAATGTTGAAAAATAGTAACCCCATAGAAAAACCATTACATACAAAGAAAAAGAAATACCATTGTAAACACTGAAAGGAAGCCCTCTTGAAAATTATTTACTACTGAAAACAAATGAAAATGTTAGAGAACTTTGTGGTATATTCAATAGAATATTTTAATTTTTTTTTTTTTTTAAGAAACAGGATCTTGCTCTCTGTCACTCAGACTGGAATGCAGTGGTGCAGTGGCCTAATCAGAGCCCACTCTAACCTTGGACTTCTGAACTCAAGCAGTCCTCCCATCTCAGCCTCCCAAGCAGCTAAGACTACACAAACACATGTCAGCATGCCCAGCTAATTTTAAAAAATTTTTTTGTAGAGGTGGGGTCTCACTGTGTTGCCAAGGCTGATCTCAAACTCCTGGCCTCAAGCTGTCTTCCAACTTCCAACTATCTCTATGAAATAGGCCAGAAACTTACTAGGAAAGAATGAGTTAAGATGAAAGGACAATTGAATGAGAAGAAGGGAAATGGCAAAGACCACAAGACAACTAAAAATGCAATCAAAGAATTAAAACCTACATTGAAAGCAATAGGGAGTATAATTTTCACTGAAGAAAATAAGATCAAGGCTATCATAAGACATAGCATATGTTTTCAATTTACTCTATAGGAAAAACATTTTGAGGATAGGAGCAACGGCTTATTTACTTTTTAAAATCTCAACAGTTCTTAGGTCAAAGCTGGCACCAAATAATTGCCTTATGTTCAAACAGTTCTTTCAATCACTGTTCACCAAATGAGGAATGAACAGCAAGCTGCTCAAGGTTGCAAAGTCAAGAAGTGGCAGAGCTTGCCTTTTAGGATATGCACCCCATCCTTTTAGGATACAAACTCTGGACTTTGCAAAACACATGGAGGACTATTAAGAAAGGGAGTTTCAACATGCATTATACGTGGTTTCATAGTGAACCACGTTCCTTAAGCTAGTCCTTGCTCCTCTGTTCTTCTGACCACCAACCTGTGGCTTATCCTCTCACTTTTACCCTAACCGTGGTCTTTGGATTTAAACTCTGACCCTGTCTCTTCTCAGTAAGGTACTAGTTTCCTTCCCACCCTCACTGACTCAGATTTCAAAACAAATAGCCACTTGCGGTTTGACCTGGTCCTAATGCCTTCCACACTAGGTGCCTACCTTCATAAGTAGGAACAGGACATAACCCAGGAATCTCTTCCTTATGCTTGATAGTATCATTTCCTTTTTGTTCTGGTAACAATTGACTCCTATCATGTGACTAGCTGTCTCATTTTTCTTTTGATGATACAATATCAGCCTGAAGCACTGGACTAAAGAGAGGTGGAGGAGGTGGGGGATGAGCAGCCTAACAGCATGGTTGGACTAAGTACCCCACTATGTAAACATTTCTCCTTTCCAGTTGATAAACGAAGCACAGAAAGGTGAGGGCTGCAATATGATTATTTAAAAGAAGCAGAAGCTTAGGTAATAACAGTCTCAAAACAGTAAGTGCTGATGATTTTAGGTTCATTAAAAACAAGACAGAACCCCCCCCCCCAAAAATGCTTACTTTTAAAGTAAGAAAATGACATGGTCACACATAAAGGTAGATGAATATAGTCTGGGCTTGGTGGCTCACACCTGTAATCCCAGTACTTTGGGAGGCCAAGGCGGGTGGATCACGAGGTCAAGAGATCGAGACCATCCTGGCCAACATGGCAAAACCCCATCTCTACTAAAGATGCAAAAAATTGGCTGGGCGTGGTGGCACA
This sequence comes from Rhinopithecus bieti, assembly GCF_001698545.2. Taxonomy (NCBI): domain Eukaryota; kingdom Metazoa; phylum Chordata; class Mammalia; order Primates; family Cercopithecidae; genus Rhinopithecus; species Rhinopithecus bieti. Next base: position 9,876,210 of record NW_016806642.1, on the reverse strand, counting down.
CGCCTGTGGTCCCAGCTACTCAGGAGGCTGAGGCAGGAGAGTCCCTTGAACCCGGGAGGCAGAGGTTACAGTGGGCTGAGATCGTGCCACTGCACTCCAGTCTGGCGAGAGAGTGAGACTTCATCTCAGAGAAAAAAAAAAAGATAGATGAAGATGAATACTCACCATCAGGAATAGTTGCATGTTTTAGGGATTTTTTTTTTCTTGGTGGTTGTTTTTATTTTAAATGTTTTGTTGGATGGCTTTTACCACTGCAAAGCAGTAAAGAGGGCTCAGGTTTTGAAATCGGACTTATGTTTGAACTTGTCTTGAAGATATACTAGTGTGTGACCTTTGGCGGGTTAACTCTGTGCAGCTGATCTGCCCACAAAGAAACCTGCCCACCAGGCTTCTTTGCAGGGTCGCTGTCAGCGCCAGACGGCAGGTGTTGGCACAATGGACAGACAGCACAGCAATGCCCTTGAATTGGCAGCTCCTGCTTGGTAGCCTTTACTTGCATATTAAGAGATGGCCAGCAGGATCCTGTGTGGCTTTTGAACCCTGAGCCAGCCATGGGCCTCCCACTTTAGCCCCAGAACTGACTGTACTCACCAGCCCAAACAGCCAGCCAAAGAAGCCCACTAGTCCCTTGGTCCTTGCAGAAAGCAAGTTTCATACAGGTCTTGAGATTGATCTTCTTTGTTCGAGTCCTTGGCCCTCAGTTTCCTCATCAGTACAATAGGAAACTGAAATTTGGTGTACCTTACGGAATAGCTAGTGTTCTAGGAATTTTGAAAGAGTCCTTGCCTTCTCATATATATGAGCAGTTTCTATTCACAAAAAATTGGCATGGCCTTTGTCTTGTGGTGTTTGGGATTTTAAAAAATTATTTTCCTGAAATAACCACTCAACAAAGCAAATGACCTTGGAGACATATCAGGCCCGGAAAACACACCAAATGCACCCTATTAACCATTGGTTGAAACATATTTTCTCTGCTTCATGTTAAAAGTAACACACTACCCAGAACAAAAAGTGATTTTCTGCTTCTTTGAAGAGCTGTGACTTCTAACATCAGAGCGTGTGCTACTCAAGCTGCTGGAGAGGTAGAGTGCTGCTCCAACAACTCTTCAAAGCAAGCACAGAGATAGTGTATATGTGGAAAACCAGGAGAGAGTCAGGGAGGAAACCCTGGGAGATCTTAGCCAGTTCCCGAGGGAACGAATCCCAGCTAGGTGTAGGCATCGCTAAACAGATCCAGATGTGGAAGGAGTCACCAACTCAGGGTATCTGCAAGAGTCAAGAGACAGCAGAGGTTGCACCCCTGTGACTTTTCTGATAGGGAGATGGATGATAGAGCTGGAAGCTGGTGAGCTAACTGAAGTAGCTTTCAAGTGATGTATTTATAAGCTTTGGAAACACATGGACTCTTTGATATGAGTTTGTGGATGTTTTCGCTGTTATTTAACGCTGATTTATTCAGCCTTTTTTTTTTTTTTTTTTTTTTACATATTTTGCTTATGAAAATCCTGTAACAAACCTTAATATTCTCAGTGTCTTTAACTGGTTTTCTGATTACATATATATAATCACAATACCAAACTGGTGTTGTGCAAATTGGTCACAAATTTTACTGAATATATATATATGTTTTACTGAACAAATATATTTTTTATTTGTGTATTTATATATAAATTTACATATTTATATTTTATTTAAAATACATATTTTACTGAAAAAAATATATATATTTTACTGAAGTGACTAATTTGCCAGCTGGTGTTGTGATTTTCATAGATACCATTTTCAGGCACCTGATGCACCAGGCATCATGGTAGATGCTTTACATGTATCATCAACCTTCACAACAACCCTGCAAGACAATGTTGTCGTCCCATTTAAAGGAAGAGAGAAACCGAGGCTCGGGGAGTTTAAGTAGCTTACCCACAGGAGAAAAGAGTAAAAGTGGAACTGGAACCAGTCAATTCAAACCTGGGTCAATGACATTCTTTGGGGAAAAGAAAATAAGAAAACTAGATCTTTGTCGTTGTTGTTTTCATTGCTTCTGCTTTGTTTTAATGTGCTTGGCATCTTTCTTTTCATTTTAATGACTTTAAATTCTATCACAGAATCAAACTTTCCTTTCTTACTGCTCCTTTATCTTTCCTATATACACTAAACAATAAGTAAAACCGCGGAATGGACTATGGACAGGAGTGTTTCCCAAGGTCATGTGGCATGATAAAAGATTGAGGGGCGAATCAGGTGGAATCTAATGGGAAGGTCCAAGACAAAACAATACAAAGGAACTAAGGGCCAGAGGACCAAGGATAGAGTCCATGGTGTATAATCTTGGTGTCCAGACCCAAGATAGGGTTAGACAACAGCAAGTACAGGCCAGAAGAGTTGTACAGAGTAGCTTTGAGAAACAGTGTATGAGCATATCAAAATGGCTTAGACTTAAACACCTCAGAAGCAAGGCAAAGTGTGAAGGGCCTGGTGCTTTGGGTAAACAGCAAACGAAGTAGTGTTGTGTGGTGTAGAATTCACCGATAGAGTAAGGTCATGAGGGGCAGTATCCATCCATCATTTTTGCTTGCTATAATAAATTACACAAATCTAGTGGCTTATTCTTTCACAGTTCTGCAGGTCAGAAATCTAGGTTGGTTCTGCTGGTTCCTCTGTAACCAAAGAAAGTGTTCACAAGGCCAAAATCAAAAGTTTTTATTGGAAGGTTCTGGGAAAAATCTGCTTCCACACTCATTCAAGTGGTTGATCTAATTTAGTCCCATGCAATTGTAGGACTGATGTCCCTGTTTCCATGCTAAAGGTCAGCCAGTGGGCCTTCTCAGCTTTCAGAGGCCTCCTGCATTTCTGGGCCCGTCACCCCTGCTGCCATCTTTAAAGCCCGCAATGATGGGTCAAATCTCTCCCATGCTTTGAACCACTCCGATTTCTATTTCTGCTTCATCTCTCCTGTCCTCCTCTTCTCTTGACTGACTCCTCTGCCTTTCTCTTCTGCTTTTTTTTTTTTTTTTTTTTTGAGACGGAGTCTCGCTCTGCTCGCCCGCCGGCCTGGGAGAACAGGTGGCGCAATCTCGGCTCACTGCCAAGCTCGACTCTGGCGTGTTACACGCCATTCTTCCTGCTCAGGTCCTCCCAAGCTAGCTGGGACTACAGGCGCCCGCCACACCCCTTATTTTTTTGTTATTTTTAATAGAGACAGCGGTTTCACCGGGTTAGGCCAGGATGGGTCTCATCTCCTGACCTCGTGGATCCGCCCCACCTCTGGCTTCCCAAATTGCTGGGATTACAGGCCGTTGGAGCCACCGCACCCGGCCTTTCTTCTGCTTTAGAGCTCATGTAATTACCTGCGGCCCAACCAGTATAATCAGCGATAAATTTCTCCCTATTTTTAAGGTCATCTGGCTATTAAATAATTTTATCTGGCCCAGGTTCCTTACAGCAGGGCTCCGTTGAGTGTTTTATTGAATAACCAGTGCGTACAGATATTGGAGGGGACATGTTTAAGATTCTGCCCTTTACTACATTGTGGTAGCACAGTCATCTGGCTTTCTCAATTGTTGGAAGCGGATTTAGGCAATGCCCAGTGTTAGGCCTTAGATTTCCAGAAATTACTTGAAACCTCTAAAATATTTTTGGAAGCTTTGTCCCCCTTCTCCTCCAAGCAGGTGATTTATCTCAGAACCTGTTCCCTCCAATGTCCCTCCTCCCTCTTAGCAGGCTGCCTATATATCTTTCTCTGATCCTCCTTCATTGCTTTTCCATCAGCTCCACCTTCGATTATTGACTGGGAGCAAACAGAGCGTTTCTCCCTCTCCATTGGTGTTCTGGGAAAGCTTTTTCAGTGAATTCCCCGAGCCTTGGATACCCCATCAAGCCTCTGGATGACCATAGAAAAATCTCAGCGACTTGTGAATCCCAGTTTTCTTGTCTTTTGTAATCTTTAGAGTTCCCTTGGGAAAACTATTTTTAAGCCTTTTTTTTTTCTTTGTTAGTATATATAATCAATCCTGTAACACTAGGGTAGGGAAAAAAATTTAATTGCCATAATTATGCCTTTATTGAGAATCTCAATTATTTTAGAACCTTTGAACCTATTTTATAATACCAAGGTTAGAGCCAGCTCATTTCCACATATTTATTTGTGCATTAGACCGTGGTGAAATGCAATTGCTGGACCCACACCAAAGGTTCAGTAAATCTTCAGAGTAGGATCCCAGGAAACCTACACTGGACTAGGATCCCAGGAAAGGAGCTTTGAGGGAGATTGCAGTAGTTTAGACAGCTACTAAGTTTGCAAGATTTTAAGCCTAGTCCATGGGTGGACAGTAACCATCTGGGTCTCTTCTTTTTACAATGAAGGAAGTGGTGGGTTAGTTGCATAAGTACTAGGCTTCCTCAAGGATGTTTCTTGGCAAGAGCCCACTCTGTGTCCCTGGCGCACTTCAGGCGGCTTCTCCATACTTCCTGCCATGGCCCTGCGTTACCTATTAACATTATGGTCCCAGTTGCTGGGTCATGATCAACTTCTGCCCCTGGCTTCCCTACACTGAACAGTCACTAGTCTCCAGTGCCCTCATTCATATCCTCAGTAGTACCCTTAGCATAATGAAGGGGATACGTTATTCTCATATCCAATAAATGGGATTGAGCTTTCATGACAATTCAAGGAAAGAGAATAAACACTTTTTAAGAGAAGAGAAAGAAAATGAACTTACTTTTTTTTTTTTTTTTTTTTTTACTTTACATTCTGGGATACATGTGAAGGAACGCTGCAGGCTTTGTTACAATACATAGTTATACATGTGCCATGGTGGTTTGCTGCACTTATCAACCCGTCATCTAGGTTTTCAGCCCCAAATGAATTAGGTATTTGTCCTAATGCTCTCCCTCACCTCCACCCCACCCCGCTACAGGCCCCAGTGTGTGATGTTCCCCTCCCTGTGTCCATGTGTTCTCATTGTTCAACTCCCACTTAGAGTGAGAACATGTGGTGTTTGGTTTTCTGTTCCTGTGTTAGTTTGCTGAAGATGATGGTTTCCAGATTCATCCATGTCCCTGCAAAGGACATGATCTCATTCTTTTTTATGGCTCTGTAGTATTCCGTGGTGTATATGTGCCACATTAAGAAAATAAACATTTAAGTGCCACCTATGTGCACAGTTGGCACCATAAGAGTTACAGGAGTGTGTAGCTCTTGTAGACTCAGTACAGCTTACTGAAGAAAGTAATTCACTTTGCAAATGATACCTCATGTAATCCTCACAAAAATAATTTGAGGTATTATCCCTTTTTTTGCAGATGAAAAAATTGAGCTCATAGAGGTTACAAAATTCATATAGTGTCATGCAGCTAAATTAGAGAAAATGTCAATATTTAAACCCAGGTCCCTTCCTCTAAAGCTCTTTCTTTCTATTGGCATACACTTCTAACCTCAAAACTCCCAATATTTACATAAGTGCTTTATATTCATAATCTAGGAGGTTAAAATTAGGCAATGCAGTTACTTGCATTGTTTTGGCCATTGTATTTTCATACACCCAAATATTAATGATAAGCGCTTTCTCTTACGGTTCTTTTCATTACACAGTAGCCAAAATAGATAAAATGTGCTTACCCTTGCAACTCTCCCATCGGGCTTCCCTACACATTTGTCTGTCTCGCCCAAACATTCAAAATAGGGACAGGAACATCAATAAACAACTCCTTCTACTGATGCTTCCTCTCCACTTCCTCTTAATGGAACCATTGAGCCTCCAGCTAGGGAATCAGTCCCTCTGGCCTATCCTAGCCTTTTCAGACATTTCAAAGCTGTGCCTCCCCAGGACTTCTTTGGCACTCCCAGGGCACTGTCACCACCTCCCTTCTAAGACAGCTCCCCAAGGGTCCTTTGTAACCTCTCAGGCAGTCTACATGGCACTCCCTGCAAAGTTCCGTCATGGGTTGACTGGGCTGAGGTCCCTGGTATTTGAGAGAAAATTAAATGGTCTTAACGATCATCTGCATATCAGATGAGATGTCAAGGAGGCAAGGACCTCAGACTGCAGTGTCTTTGCACTTAAGAGATAAATGTCTTTCACTAAGTCACATTTCAATACCATGGCTCTAGGATTCGTGGTGAGGGAATATTGGAAATGATTGTATGAGAACTGTGTTTGCTGCTTCCCTTTTGATACTGAGTACCTTCTGTATTACGATCCATGCAACATATCTCTTCTAGAATTTCTTCCCAGGAATAATTTTATCTCCCTTCAAGGATAGTTATGTTTTATTTATCAGAAAAAAGCTATTTCACCCTCATATGTCCCTTTTTGCCATAGCTGCTAGCAAGCTCAGGATTTAAATTTAGTGCTCAATTACATTGATTATGTCATTTTCAGTTTCTGGGGAAAAAAATTATCCTCCCTTTTCTCCTCTATGATTTCTGAGCTCTGGAGGCACTGGAAATTTAGAAAAGGGTCCATGATATCTTTTGCTTGAATACCAATGCTTTTGGAAATTCTCCTGGATGTCTGTTGGGGATTAAGGAAGTTAAATCCAGCTATATCACACCCTTCCTTCTCTCTTATGGATTCTTACTAATTGAGAAGGATATCAGAACCTGTTACATTATCGGTATTATTACACAAGGCACTGGGGTTCCTAATAAGTACTGTTAATGCATCTTATATACAAAGTCATATTTTACCCACACTCCTACCACAAATTATCCAAATCTGGTCTTTAGGAGTCGGTCAGCCACACAGAGGATCATGGGTTAATCCACTTCCTATTGATGACCAGAGAGAGGAAGTCAAAGGGAGGCAGCCTCCTGGACAGGCTCTAGAACAGTACACTAAGCCATGGTCCAGCAACTTCCCTAGGAGACCTAATAGCAGAGGTGCTGCTGAGGCCAGGCCAGTACTGGAGAGACAGAGAAACCATGTGTGAATCGCGTTCATGACTAGTGATCATTGCCAGGACCACTGTATGCCAGCATGGTGCAGGTAGCTCGCAGAAAGTGTTCAGCTCAGGGGTGCTCAGCTCATGACTGGTGTTCATGACTAGTGATCATTGCCAGGACCACTGCATGCCTGCATGGTGCAGGCAGCTCACAGAAAGTGTTCAGCTCAAGGGGCTATGACCAGGCTGAAATCCTGCTTACTCTGCACCTTTTTATAATTCATAATTCCAGATGGGGTGCCTTTTTCAAGCTCACACAACGGCTCTATATGAGCTACAGGAACCTTTCCTTTTACCCTATTCTGATAAAAGCCACTTTTCTAGATGAGAAAGGGTAAGTTTAGGGATGGGGGAGGGCAGCTGAGAGCATGGAGCAAGTGACTAAAAGTGTTCTTCCAGTGTTCTTTTCTCTTGGGGCATGGTCTCTTCCTCTCTGATTGTAGGAGGAGCCGAGGCAGTAAACTTTGTCCACCTATAATTGTAGAATTTAACAAAGAAGGATAGGACTTAAGAAGAGAAAATGGTGTCTAAAAGGAGAAAAGAAGCATTGAATTGTCACTGGTTCACAGTTCACAGTGCTGAGTGAATTGTCACTCAGCAAATATTAACTTAGTGCTTACTGTGTTCCAGGCACAGCACTGGGCATTAGAGTTTTGGTAAGTAAGACAAAGACCATCAGAACACCTACATTCTGGTGTCCATTCTCTGTGTTCCCTTAGGCACATTATTTCCTCACTGTGAAATGAAGTTCTATAATGTCAGCATGGTTCATGTTCTCTCTGAGTTCCAGAATTCTTACCATATGCTTAGGTCTCTGGGAAACTTTGTGAAGGATATTCTTTCACAGTTAATGGCTTAGGATGACACAGCCCCAGAGTTCTTCTTGTGTCTCTCATTTTAATTTTCTATCTTCTTGTGTGTTAAAGCCATCATTCTAATCTGATTGCCCAATTATTTGCCAAGAAAAACTGTCAGCAGGTAGCTCTCCTGAATGTAGGAATCCCCGCATCAACAGACTTAGATAAATAATTCAGCGTAGCTGGAGCATAGGATATAGAGCGAGGAAGGACAAGAGTAAACACTGGAGAAGAAACAAGGGCGAGCCCAGAAAGAAGCACATGAGACAGTGAAGGCATTTCTACTGTGAAATGAGGGCAATGGGGAGAATGTTTTACAGGGAGTAACACGATCAGATTTGCATTTAAGAACAGTCGGTCTAGCTCCAGTGTGGAAAGGAGCACAATTAGAAACAGTGAGATTTCCTCAGGGCCTCTGTCAGCAATTAGGAAGGACATAATGGTGGCTTGAATTAAGGAAGTGAATGACAGTAAGGATCAAGAAAAGGAGATGCATTCAAAAGAGATTTGGGAGATCAAACGTATAAGACTTGGAGACTGCTTAAATATGGGTAGGGGGAGGTCAAGAAAGATGGCTTTCGGCCAGGCGCAGTGGCTCACAACTGTAATCCCAGCACTTTGGGAGGCTGAGGCAGGTGTATCATATGAGATCAGGAGTTCGAGACCAGTGTGGCCAACATGATGAAACCCCGTCTCTACTAAAAATACAAAAAAGCTGGATGTGGTGGTATACGTCTGTAATTCCAGCTACTGGGGAGGTTGAGGCAGGAGAATCGCTTGAACCCAGGAGGCGGAGGTTGTAGTGAGCTGAGATCACAGCCTGGGAGACAAAGTGAGGGCTCCCGAGTTTCCTGGTTTGGGCAACTGAATGGTACCTGTGCCGTGCCATAGGCCAATTGCAGTGGGCTTGAGGGTGAAATCTGGAGAGAGTAATTAAATGAGGCCAGAGAAGATAGAGGAAGGGACCTACGTAGACCACTCAGCTCCCCTATTTTGATGCAAACTGCATGTCCATACCTGGTTGAGCTCAGGACAACACACACCATAGGAACTGAGTAAATGAATGTTGGTGAATTAATTTTATAATGTGATAATCTAAAGTGAACTGTAGTGCTGATGCCCACAAACACTGGGCTCAGCTTGAAGAACCCAGCAGCCTCTAGAAATGTCCTAAGAGAACATCTTGATGAGTAGGAGACATGAAAGCAGGACTGTGAGTAAGTCCTGATGGCATACAAATCCAGCATCCTGTTCAGTTCTGGACTCTCTCAGAGATTGACATACTCCATATAAACATCTGATTCTGATTGACTTTAATGGGATTCCCTTGCAACCCACAGATTCTAAGTTATCCTCTAGTAGGTATAATATTTGTAGGAGATGTATTATTTTACCCTGGATTGGACACTGAATTCTGTTACACTGAATTCTGACAGTAGCAGAACGCAAAACAAGATCATCTTGTTCTAGAATGCCACTGTTATGTGTTGATTTCTTGTAAGCCACAGAAAATAGGTATCTGTAAGAAAAGAGAATGTTTTAAAATAAAAGGTATTTAATTATAGTCTAAGAAATATCAAACATAATCTTCCTGTGGTATTTGTTTTGTTTTTGTTTAATCTAAGGTCAGAAGTATTTTCTTTTGGGGAGAAAGGGATAGTTTTTCCCAGGTCTGGAGATTAAACAACTTAGTAGGCATTTCACGTTCCGCTCACAAAAAGGGGATTTGCATATGAACTTGTTTCGGCAAGAAAACACATCTGAATGTATTTCATGGGAACTATCTTTATCCACGGCAGCTTCTTTTGACCATCTTCTTCTTTTCTTCCCTTCATCCCTGTAGGTCACCGGATTGAAACTGTCTCAGGACCTCGATGATCTTGCCATTCTCTACCTGGCCACAGTTCAAGCTATTGCTGTAAGATACTGTAATGCCATTTTTAAAGAGACTTGGAGCCATCAGTATACCCTAGGCCACCGGCTCCCCAAGATACAGCACATGCTTTTGTGACAGAGAATCTTAATTAAAAGATTGTTTGCAAAAAAGAGATTCTTGTATGTCTGGAAGGAAATGTTGATGAAAGTCCTCACCTGCTTTAACTAATAACCTCATGTAACTAAAAGCTGAAAGGAGTTAAAATCTGTGAAGATTATAGTTGTCATTTATCTAATTTGTTTTCTACATTTAATTAAATAGAAGCAAGCAAGCAGATGCTATGTATGCTTGCATTAGAAAGGTTGTTAAGAATGTCTGATTTATAAAATACATTATATTGTTCACTTTGCAAAAGGATTCATGATAGGGGTCCTTTAAATAGGAAGCTTCCTTAGAACATGAAAGTGTTTGTTTTTTGATAATTAGCTGCTTAACGTGAGGTTAGGATGATTAGGGAGGAAGAGGGGAATTTACATCTAAAATGTTAGGAGTTTCTAAACTAAAGATAAATCAAAATTGGAAATGAAATCCTAAAAGCTTAACCATTGTCTAAGGAATCTTCTTATCTAGAGGTGGCTATGGACGGGCTACAAGAGGGTTCTAATCCTGAAATCACATCCAGAAGGTTGTGTGTGCGCATATGTTACAAAGTGCATTTTAGGAGAGTAGATCATGGCCTTCAGGGTCTCACAGCAGGTATGTACCCGAAATTAAGTTAATCCAGTGAGGCTTAGCCACTTCTGAAAAGAGAATAGGAATTAACAGAAAGAAAAAATCGGTTTATCTAATTTTGATTCAAAATTTATTTTTCAGTAACACCTGTTTAAGCAAATATGTTTAATGCTGTATGTACATATATGATATTCAGTTATTCTGTTTCTTCACACAACTGTTTTCATAACTTTATTCCTTTAAATGATATGTATACTTATTCACACCACCAACAGAAGTGCTTTTTTAATGCTCAGATTTGTCCAGGCACCATGCATGTACGACAAAGAATGGAACTTCCCAAATAGTAATAATACTAATACCGAAGGGATATACCTTCTTTAATGCAACTGCATAGAAGTATGGAGTCAGTCAACCTGATTAAACAGCCCTTTTAGATTATACCTTAGTTTTACTGTATCTTCCTGAAGCAATTTTCTTATTGGTCTAATAGCTTGGCCAATTCAGTGAAATCAGTCAGATGTCTTTTTATGCATGGAAACTTGGTCAAAAGCACACAATTCTGACATCTATAAAAATGCAGGAAATGAATAGTAAGATGAAAATAGAGAAAAAAGTGTGCGTCAGTAGTAAAGATAATTATTTAGCTTTCTGGTTTTATAATAATGATGATGATTATGATGATAATAAATGAATTAAGAGGGTTTTTGGGGTTTTGTCTACTTGTTTGTTTTGTGTTTTTTTGAGGCAGAGTCTTGCTCTGTTGCCAGGCTGGAGTGTAGTGGCACGATCTCGGCTCACTGCAACCTCTGCCTCCTGAGTTCAAGCGATTCTCCTGCCTCAGCCTCCAGAGTAGCTGGGACTACAGGTGTGCGCCACCACATCCAGCTAATTTTTTGTAGTTTTAGTAGAGACGGGGTTTCACCATATTGGCCAGGATGATCTTGATCTCTTGACCTCGTGATCTGCCCGTCTCGGCCTCCCAAAGTGCTAGGATTACAGGCATGAGCCACCATGCCTGGCCAAGTTAAGAGGTATTTTATATTTGCCAAGCACTGTGCTAGATACATTGCACACATTATCTGATTTAACCTTATTACGTAGATATTATAATCCCCGTTCCACAGACTGGAAACCTAAGCGTATGTGTGATTAATTAACTTGTGCAGGGCCATATAGTTTGTGGCAGAGGTGGGATTTGAACCCCCAGCATTCTAAAACAAAACTAGACATGTGAAGTACAGTCATCTGCTACATAACGTTTTGGCTAACGAGGAACTTCATATATGACAGTGGTCCTATAAGATTATAATACTGTATTTTTACTGCACCTTTTGTATGTTTAGATATGTTCAGATACACAAATATTTACTATTGTGGTACAGTTGCCTACAGTGTTCAGTACAGTAACGTGCTGTATGGGTTTGTAGCCTAGGAGCAATAGGACATACTATACATAGCCTAGGTATGTAGTAGGCTATACCATCCAGATTTATGGAAGTACAGTCTATGATGTTTGCATGGCAAAATCGCCTAACCATGCATTTCTCGCAATGTATTCCCATGGTTAAAGGACACACGACTGTACTGAGGAACTTTTGTTTTCTGATTTGTTAATGTTATTGTATAAAAGAGTCCCATAGTGGAATGAATCGTTTATATTGAAATGAATAATCTTGGAAAATCAGAATGGTGTGATACTCCCCCTTTTGAGCACATGCTAAGGGGAGGACATGAAGGATGAGGCCAAACAGGATGGACCAAGGGGCACCATCACATAGTGGTAATGATAGTTACCTTTTGTCAGACACGACTGTGTGCCAGGCACCAGAGTGCCTTGCCTACTGGTAGCTTAACACTGTAACCCTGTAAGTAGATGGGTTTGTTCTCATTTTACAGACAAAGGGAGGACCATTTGCCAAGGTCAAACAGCTAGTGTGTGGTAGTTGGAATCTGAACCTTTCTCCATCTCACTCCCAGGCTCCTGCTCTTTCCACTTTACCATGCTGCATTTTCGTTTGATCTGTTTGTAAAAGCTACATGGGTGAAATAAGCTTTCAGATATTCCTAAGAATTGTTTTTACTTAACATATATTAGAAAATACCATTAATTTGGCCAGGATTGTCTCACAGAGGTCCCTTTCCTGGTAAGAGTACTGCAGCAGAAGTCCAGAAATGTATAAATGAGGTTAAACTTAATGCAGGCAGGAGAGGGGAAGAAAAAAAGCCAGCTACATTTTCTCAAGTACCACACACTTGGAAAATCAATCTTGTATTTAATGGGCCGTACATGTATTAAAAGCTATCATATTTATTCTGTCCATTGTCTTAATGACCTTTATAATACCATGAAAGGAAGGCATTTTAAGACAGAGATTTTTTTTCGATAAGGCTTTTTTGTGGAGTCCAGTGAATTGTGAGGGGTTCAGTCTGTTTTGCAAATATATCTGGGTGTGCTGATCTTTTAGTCAAAAAATAAAAATAAATGTGCATTTTAATGAGGTATTCTGATAACAGATATTTTCCCATAATGTTCAACTTGGGAAAAAATATTTTGTTTCGTTAGCCCTGAATATTGCCAGAGCACGTATTTGTTGTCGGTCATCTGAAAGTTAAGCAAATTTCTCTCTATATGTAGTCATATCTTTGGGTGCTGTTTTGTTGGGATGAAATGAAATTAAAGAGGATTGTAATCAAGTTAACTTGGGACTGTGCAAAACCCTCCATGAAGTAAAATTCTCTCTTGATCATGCTTAATTGAAAGACCTGTCAACCACCCGGTTTATCCATAGCCTGTTCATCTGTAGTTTTCTTTGCAGAACAGACCCTTAAAAGGTACTATTTGCATTTGAAGTCTCTTGATTTGCATTCGGTTCTGTACATTCCCAGTGGAATAGCCTAATTTTAATTTAAATTTCTCTGTGAAAACATTTTTTCCAGAAAGGTGAGCACAAAATCATTTTCACACAAAGCCCTTTGATGGGACATTTCAGTAGGGTGGAGTATTACACAGATTGGAGTCTGGGACACCGAAAGGGGAGGTCCTTTAAGGAACTGCCAGACTGAGTGGGAAATTCCAGCCAACAATACCACATGGGGGAGAGACAGGCTATCTGTCACAGCCCCTCTCGAGGGAGTGCCTCTTATTTGGATCATTTCTTTCCTTTTCCCAGGAAATGTGCTTTGTTTTATTCTTGTCTCAGGCCTGCTAATCGCGTGCCCCTAAGTCCCTGGTTTTAGAAATATCAAAGATACCAGTTTTGCCTGACATTTCCATACAAATTAGGAGAGAGCTATTCTCCCATCCCATACAGACTGTACTGCTTAGTCAAATTATATATCTCCTAAATGGGGATAACAATATGCAGGTTTCATATTTGCCTTAAGATTAGAGATGCTATTAAAGTGCATAGCAGAGTGCCTAGCATGTAGCTGATAACCAGAAGAACTCTCCTTGTATGCACCTTTCGTGAGCTGGACACTCTTCTACAAGTTTTACCTTTGCTGCCTACAGCAGCAGCCTTATATGGTAGGTATTATTAGATTTCATCAAGCCTAAGACCACATTTTTAATTTTTTTGCATGTTGACATTTCTGACAATCTATAGAATTTTTAACTAAGTGAATATGATACTGTTATTCCCATGGCAAAAAAAAAAAAAATGGCAATTGAGTTATAGAAAGGTTAAGGTATAAGAAATATGTGAAATGCCTAAATGCCAGCCTGGGTTTTTTGAATTCAAAACTCATGCTCTTAGCTACTACAGATTCATGCCATTAGAGCAGACTGGGGTTGCCCGGAATCCACAGGCATCAAATGATCCATGGTGGACTTCAGGCATCTGTAGACCTCCTGAAATTATTTATAGTACTATTTTGTATGTGACTTTTTTTTTCTGGGGAGGTCAATAGGTTTTGGCATATTGTCAAGGGGATTCATGACCCCCCAAAAAGCTTAACAAAGAACATCTGGGAATGATCAGCCCTAGTTAGTGTGTAGGATCTGGCCTTATATGGCACAACATGTTTGAATTTTTCTAAACACACTACATCTGTGGATTGTTTTTGGAGGCCCAGGTTTTACCTAATCCATATTTTTGCCAGATTCATGAATAGCTTCAACAAACCCTGAAGACCTCTGGGCTAGAACTGCTGTGTCTTTTGCTCCTGAACTGCCCCTGTCCCTCATGATTTATGCCAAAGCAATTAGCATTTCACGTCCTATGGTTCCCAGATCACCCTCTGACCACTCCTGTTCCCAGGTTCCCCCATCCCCTGGGGTGACAGCTCCCTAGACAGCCTTGTCAAAGCAGGCTTCATTTACCCTTTACTCCCCACCGCCACAGGATGTGAGGTCAGGGCAGCATCCTGCTGACTTCCAAAACCCTATTCCTTACCTTGGCTAAACTCACTACATTCCTAGGTTTCAACCTGAACAATACTGTCACACTTTAACTAAAAAACAAGATATTGGCTCATGCCTTCTTCTTGGTGGCTACGCCATCTGTAGAGACACATTGGCCTCCCAGATCCTTGACTTTCTTATCTCTTCTGACTTCTCTTCCCTCCCCTTTAGCAATTCACTCCCACGTCTACACCTAAGACTTTGACATCTCCCCAAATTGCTCAATCTCTAAACATTTCAAAGACTCGCTACCCACCAAAAAATCCTCTTCCTCTATTCTTTCTGGAGCTCCTTTCTCAAGCATCATCATGTGGCTGCCCGCTTAAGGCCACTTCACAGTTCATCATCTTGTTTTTAGTCCTTATCCCAAATGAATTTTGATTTTGAACTCTAGTTTTGAACTTTCAAGTAAATTAAGATTTTTCAGATGTTCAACTATCTTATCTAAAACTGAAGAATTCTACATTAATATTCACTTCCATTACTCTAAGGCAATGTTCTTTTCTCAAACAATAACAGTTTTTACTGCGTTTAATGAACTTAGGAAGACAGGGATGAGGATAATGTGTTTTAGGAAGATATTAACACACAAGGACTGAGACACAAGGCTGAATTGAAAATATGGTGAAGCCCTGAAACAACCTGGGAATGGATTTGGCTCAGAAGCCTGCTTTTAGAGAACCACTACCTGGTTTCAGGTAATAGCAAAGGTAATTTTAGCCTGCAGCCACCCTGAAGCCTTGGAAATCACCTTCTTTATACAATTAGAGGCTTCTTTCCATGATTCTGCTGCTGGATTTTTTGGTGCTTTTTCTAAGGAAAAAGCCTTTAGTTCCCATTTAGCAAAGGAAGACTGACCAAGATACCATTGACTCTGTTTCATAGTAGTATTGCAATCACTCCTAATACAGGGCCTGGGCTATAGTAGACACTCATTAAATATCTGTTTGAATGAACTATGTTACCATTAACTGTGTTGACCTTGTCGACTGTTTTTGTCAGTATTGTGTAACTACTGATAGAAGCAAATGGTGTAATTAAGAGGGTTTTGTAATCAGTCAGGCCGAAGTTGTAATTCCCACTCTGCGATTTAATTAATGGTGTGATCATAGACAACGTAGTCTCTGTGAGTCTCAGCTTTCCGAGATAGTGTATGTAAAGCTCTTAGTACAGTGTCTAGCACTCAGTAAACATTTAAGAAGTGTTCCCTAGTGTTTACTTTTGCGACTATACTGATGCTATCTTCTGCTTCTCCTTTCAAGTTGGGGACTCGCTTCATTATAGAAGCCATGGAGGCAGCAGGGCACTCGATCAGTACTCTTTTCCTGTGTGGAGGCCTCAGCAAGAATCCCCTTTTTGTGCAAATGCATGCGGACATTACTGGTAAGTCTGGGAAGGAGGAGAGAAGGTCATTTTTGGCTTGGCAGCAAATGGGCATGGCCCAGTTCTGGGTGAGGTGAGATTAGGAGGATATATGTGGTATGCTAGATTATTAAAATAATCCTGAAGTCTTTATATTCAGGATGGAGAAAGTGACTTCTATGTATATCCAACCATTGAATAATGGTGAGAAATAACAGAAAAGAAGTTGGCCAGGACTAGATCTTAATCCAAGCATTTACACAACAGTTTTGAGTACCTCTTCTGATCCACATATTGTGGAGGATATTGAAGATATGAAGATGAATAAGGCATGATTCTTGCTCCCCACCACCCAGGAACTCAGGGTCTATTGAGGAAGGGAAACAGCAAACAGGCATATTAGAGGTAGTATGGCAAAAGCTCGGAGTGAGAAAAGTACAGGGTATCATGGAAACATAGTGAGGCACCTTGTCTGGTTTGGGACCTAATGGCAGCTCAGGGCATGTGGTCTGGAAGAAGTGATAAGAAAGCTGTCTTGAAGAAAGAATGCAGAGGCTGGATGCTATAGGATCTGTGGGTCTGGTTGCAGACTGAATTTGAGCCCTAAGACCCTGCGATCCTGTGATTCCTTCTCAGCTGATCAGAATCAGGGATCATGATAGGGGTGCAGGGAATCACAAATAATGGGCTGAGCTCTTTGTGATATCAGCAGACAGTGGAGGAGAAGGATGCTTATCAGAGGCCCTAGAACCCAAGGAAGGGGCCCCATTGGCAGGAGGCTTTCTCCAGGAGGTCCTCCAAGAGGACCAGGAGGCATCAGGTCCAGAGAGACAGAGGTCCAGGCCCCTTTTACTCCTTGCCCCTGTAGTGTCTCCTGGGGACTGGTGTTCTCTCCCAGGACCCATCCCTGGGTGGACAGGTACCACCAGGGCAGGGCAAGGTGAGGGAAAGTAGGGGAGGATTGTACCCGTCCCATAGTCCCAACTCCAGCCTGATAAGAGCCCACTTGATCCTACCTACATTTATCATGATCCTTTGCTATCTGTCATCCCCTACTTTCTTACCTCTGACTTCTGGGCAGGTCAAAGTCCCTGCCCCATTATATCCTTGTTCCCCCTCCAAGCCACACAGATTCCTGCAGGTGAGAGCCTTGTCTAACACGATAGATGTAACTGATCTCTGCACATCATGAGATGAAACTAAGTAAGTCATTTATTCCCAACCTAGAGATAAGCAGACTGAGGCACAAGTCTGAGGACAGTAAGAAAAGCATACAGTCTAAGGGCAGAACTATTGGGATGTGAAGTATAGAAAGTATTACCATTAACCAAGCCCCTACTATGTGTCAGTGTGAATCACGCTGTAGACACTTAATCCTCCCATGCCACCAAAGGGTAGAAATTGGTGCCCCCATCTTACAGACAAGCAAGCTGATGGGTGGGTAGGTGAATTTAATCGGCTATCTAAAGTCAAACAGGCAGTACGGGGCAGGACCAATATTGTAACCATGGTGTGTCTGGGCCTACCGTCCCTTTATATTGTACTGCTGACCCAGGTTTCTTGACTTTTCTGCCAAGTTTTTAACTGTTTGATGATGACCCCTCTTTCCTGAGGTGTCCAAAACCCTACAGAAGTGGGCCCTTCAAAGCAGAAGGAGGAAAGATAAAAGAGCCCAGATTGCCTTATAATTGCCCTCAGGAGAAAACCATAACATTTTATCTGAAAATCAGTTGGCTGGTTCAGGTAACTTTCAAGCTTAAAATTTCATCTGTGACATTCCAATTTCTAGCCTTCTTTTTTTTTTTTTTTTTTTTTGTATTTTTGTAACAGGTTTCACATGTTGCCAGGCTGGTCTTGAACTCCTGACTCAAGTGATCCACCAGCCTTGCCTCCCAAAGTGCTGCTGGGATTACAGGCATGAGCTACCACGCCCGGCCCCAATTTCCAGCCTTCTGATAGCCAAAAAGCTTCCTATTTGGATGCGATGCAGGAGGAAAGATGAAAATCAGCTTTGGACAACACAGTATTCTAGAAAATGGGAAACAGGGCCTCCCAGAGCAGAACAGCTAGCTGTGAGTGACCCCGGTACTGACTCGGCACTGCAGCCCCGGACTTTGTGAAAATGGGTCATCTTCCAGGCCCTACATCGCTGGGCTGACTCAGAAGCACGGTGGGGTGGGGAGTGCAGCGGCTTCACAGAAAGTTCTGCTTTGGAAACTGTTCTCCTCTGGGCTGTTGAATGAAAAGGCTGTTAATCATTATTTGGATTCCGATTGAAACTGGACCTTTTGTCTCTAACTATGGACCAGTTACAGTTCCAGACAAAGGGACCTTTTCTTTAGCCTGGAATTCCTCTGCCTTTGGGAGCCTGTGACTGACAAGTGATGGCAAAGTGCATCTGCCTTTGAATGCTTTGGGTTCTGCTAAACTCATTAATGCATCAGATAAAATAGTTCACATTCCAGCCAAAGCTGCCCTCTTCCTCTCCTTCACCCAGCACTCAGAGAAAAGAACACATTTGCATTTGTCCCTGTAAAAGGCACGTACACAAGCAGCCAGTATAGAGGTAGTGTCATTGGTGCCTTTAAACATTGTATTGCTCTAGTTTTCCTACAGAGACAGAGTTAGGGAGGACTGTTGACCTGGAACATGATTCTCAGAAATGCATGTGAAAAACACATTGGAATTTGGGAGATTTTTTTGGAGATAGTGTGGAACAGTGGAAAAAGCAGGAGATCAGCTCTGTCACTTTGAGCAAGTTACTTTACCTCTCTGAGTCTCAGTTCCCTCTTCTGAAACAAACAAACAAACAAAATTTTCATCTCCCTCATGTAGATCACTGCTGAGGAATAATTGCCCGCAAGTTTGTGAGCATCAAACTCGGTGCCTAGACCCAGGAGGTGATCAGTAAATGTTAGTTCTCTTGTTCCATCTAGGAAGCCCCGTGCCAAAAAGAAAGAGGGACATTTGAGGAAAAAAAAAAAGCAGTTTATGATTTTGAAAGTGAATCTTTGCCATGTTGAGAACAGCCTGCTCTGTACAAGCAGGGAGAGCAGGGCTTTGCCAGCTTGGGAAATGTTGTCTACATGAGGAGGAAGAACCTCCTTGTACCCCGGTCATTTGGTTAACTGTGGTTTCAAGAAAGACTTGGTATGTACTAAGTAATTGTAAGTTTCCCCCACTGACTTGGGACTAAATGTTCCTTCTTCTAAGTTTTAATTTTTAGTACTGGTAGTTTCAGTAGGGGTTTCCCTCTCCTGGTCTTACTCATTATTTTAATTATTTGTTCTTTCATTTATTCACTCAAAAGCATTCTCTGAGCACACCAGTGCGCCAAGCCCTGAGGTTGGCACAGGGATGCTAAGAAGAACAGTCATGTCCAGCCAAGAGTTTCTTTATAAAACACAGAAAAAGTGCCCTTGGTCTTATGACCAATATCCAGAGTGAGTAGAGTGGGTACCCAGAGGATAAGATGTGTCAGTGTCAGTCAGGTCCAGGCAGAGAACAGATACACCCTCCAATTAGGTTAACTGGAGAGAAGTTGAATACAGCGTCAGTGTACAGAACTGTGGGCAGGGTGCTGGAAGCCCAGATAACCAAGAAGTACCTTGGGATACTAACAGCGTTTCCACCCCTGGGCTTGCAAGGGTGAGGGTAGGGAGCAGGCAATCTGAGCCTGATGGGATGTGTGAAGAGGTCAGCCCAGCAGAAGCTTAGTCAAGGATGTACCTAGAGGGCAGGGGCCCACAGCTGTGATCCCCCCTGGCCGGTCTCCCAGGCACAGAGTAGGTGGAGGGAGGAAGGGAAGAGGTGGGATTGGTCTTAGAGGCAAATGGAAGCAGTGGGTTGATTTCACCCTGGGTAACAGGTGTGAGGAGAGACATCAGAAGTAAGGTAAACTTTAAGAATAACAACTAATGCTAATTTAGTGCTTTCTCTAAGCTAGACACCATTTCAAGAGCCTTATTATAATAACAATTTTAGTTCTCACAGCAACTCTGAGATAGGTGGAATTTTAACCCCATTTTTCAGATGAGAAAGCTGAGGCACAGAAAGGTTAGGTAACTTGCCGAGGATCACACAGCTAAGTCAGTGGGGAAGCCAGGATTCAAACTCTGGCAGTCTGGGTTCAGAGCACTTTGGGCAGCAACTTGAGAGCTGATAGGGGATTCACCAGGTTCACATAGGTCTCTGGTTGGCAAGGGGAGGAGCCTGTGAGTAGTTCCTCCCTGCTCACAACTGGGGGAGCTTTTGGCAGGGTAGGAAGGCTGGGAAGTAAATGGTGTTTGGAGGCACTGTCTTCAAAAATTCCCCAGGTCCATAGGGAAGGCTGGGTGGTCACAGTCGCACACCCATCTGTACCATTCCTAGGATTCTTCAAAGGTTTGTAGTGCTGTCTCCTGCTGGGGTCAGCACAGCCCTTCAGTGTGGCCTGGCATCTGTCCTTCCCCTCTGGATGGTTGATGGGAACCTTTAGTGTCCCTTCCCCACTTATCCAGTTTTTAGCCCAGGTCTAGTATATGCAGAGAGGCTTCACTTGCCATCCACCTGAATTCTAACAGTAGCAGCCATCATTTCTCCAGGGCTTACTGTAGGCCAAGAAATGTGCTAAGCACCAACTATGTGCCCTCTCATTAAGCCTCACAACACACCTATGTGGTACATCTTATGATCATTCCCATTTTGCATTTAGGGAAACCAAGGCTAAAAGAGTGTAAGTGACTTGCTGGACACAGAGCTAGTGGAACGAGGAAACAAACTCAGGTCTGAGCTTCTCCCAGCATTCCCACCCGACACCATGTTGGCAGTGCCTTAAGCCCTGGCCCAGATAAGGGCTGGTATTTCTAAATTCTGTGGGGTGTCAGTGGGAATTTGGTCCCCTGCCCTCTTTCTCTGGGTAGCTGGAGGAAAGAATTGAGTGGGGAGGTAATGGGATGTAGAGAGAGTGCCTCGGGAAAATCTCAGACAAGCTAGGAAAAGAAATTTAAGCTTTGGGAAAATAACTCTTACGGCTTGAGTACAAGAAGGTTTTACACCTCTGTAAAGTTTGCTGCCATCTCCGGATACCTCTGTAAAGTTTGCTGCCATCTCCGGATGAGCAGACCAATCTATACATTATAGACCTAAGAATCCTAAATTATTTCTATTAATCTTAAACCTACCATGAACCCTCAACCTCTGCGCGTTAGCATACGGAGGGCTCCTCCCTGCCTGGTGGACCCCTGCTCACCCTTCAGATGCCTGTTTAAGCCTCATCTCCACTGTGATCTGTGAAGACCACTACCCCAGAAATGTGTTCCCTCACCATTCAGTCACTCACCGTGTGCTAGATACTGGTCTAAATGCCAGGGATTCAGCAGTAGACAAAACAGGGTCCCTCCCCTCATGTAGCTTAAGTTCTTGCAGGGGAGACAGACATTAAACAAGTAAGTAAAATACAATGTTGGAAGGTGGGATGAAGCAGTTAAGGGGGTAAGAAGTATTGAGGGAAGTTGTAATTTTAAATTTTAAATCTGATGGCCGGGGAATGCTCAGTAGGAAGGTGATGTTTGCAGAAACACTTGAAGGAGGGGCCGGCAATTAGCATGTGGGCATCTAGGAGGAAGTGTTCCAGACAAGGAACAGCATGGGTGCTTCCGAAGCACACTCAGGAAGCAGCAAGGAGGCCAGGACTATGTGGCTGGAAGGAGAGAAGGAGGATATCAGAGGGGGAGAAGTGGGGCCACATCTGGGAGGGAGGGCCCCTTGTCAGCCACTGTAAGGACTGTGGCATGTACCCTGAGAGAGGGGAGAAGCCCTGGAGGGATGAATCATACCCTGTCTTGCTACCTCCTTCCCTTAGCATATCTCAGTTAAAGAACCAACCCCCTGGTTGGAGAGAGAGTAGCCTTCCTCTCTCTCATCCATCTCTCTCTGAAACCTGAATAGCAGGGCACGGCGCGATTCATCTCAGTATTCCCTAGGCCAGCAAAGCACTTAATAAACATCTGTGGATCTGAACTTGAATCAAATGGCAGGTAGCAGCTTGCAGAAGCCTGAAAAACCTGGGCACTGAGGTCTCATGAGTTGATATATATGGTGTTGGCTCCCTTGGGCCCTTGGCTACTGCACCAGCAGGCACAGGCAGTGAAATCTTTTAGAACGAAATAATCCCAAGGAACAAGGAAGGGAGGACTGTCGGGAGTCGGGAGGGGGGCCTGCTGCTGCCCTCATGTCAGGTGTTTTTGCCACTGTGGCTGCTTGCTGGCTCCTCATACTCCCCTGGCTCTGCTCCCTAACCAAGGTGTGGCCTTGTCCTGCGCAGGCATGCCTGTGGTCCTGTCGCAAGAGGTGGAGTCTGTTCTTGTGGGTGCTGCTATTCTGGGTGCCTGTGCCTCAGGGGATTTCGCTTCTGTACAGGTATGTGAAGACCAGGGGGTGGGCTGTGGCTCCTCCCCTGTCTGAGGCCAACCTTCCTCTTGACAGCAGCTCGCATTTTACAAAACACACACAGGATATAATTAAGAAATGATAGGTTCCAGCCAGGGAAAGCACAAACACTTCTAGCCTCAGACATATTTATTGCAGTTTTCATTTGACTTGGCCTCGGTTCGTGTTGGTCGTTCTGTTTTTCAGTTGTTTTTGTTTTTTATTTCTTCTTTAAAATACCTTTTAAATTATTCCTTTTAAATTTCCCCTTGACCACTTTTCTTTGAGCACATGAAACAGGTAAGCCTCAAAACCTCAGTTTTCGTGTGTATTTCAGATTTTAAAAGCTTATGGCAATCCCACCATTTTCCAAATACGTTTAAGGCCTCTATCAGCAAGAGACACAAATGACAATGTTAGTATTAAATAAAAAAGGAATTAAAAGGGAAAATAAGGAACAAAGATATAGGAAGAAGGAAACAATTTGGTGGCTGTGATTAAACACGTAATTTGGCTCTGAGCTTCCTGGCAGCCAAGACAAAAAAGAACACATGATAAATTGCATAATTCTTATTTTCAAAAAGAGGAAACATACTAGTTTCTGGTGAGAGGCAGAACTTTCCCTCCTACCAAATTGCGAAAGACTTTGCACACATGGGGCTTTGTGGAGAGGTTTTGAGTGCTAAAATAATACAAGATAAAGAACGAATGTGGTGTGGAGGCTAGGAGCATACAGGCTCTGGCATTAGACCACCTGGGCTCAAATCCTGGCTTGACTACCTGCCAGCTCTTGTGGCCTAAACACTCTTCTCTGTACCTCCGCTTCTTTATCTGTAATAGTAATTAACCGTGCATCGTGAGTTCTTTCTGTGTGTCAAGCATGCTCATTTAGTCCCTGCAACAACTCTATTATCCCCATTTTATGGTTGAGGAACCTGAGGCATAATAACTCAGCCTAAATGAAACGGCTAGTAAATGCCAGAATCAAGAAGTCTAGCTCCTACTTCTCAACTGAATGTTTAAGAGATATTTGTTCAGCTAAGCAGCAGAGTGTCCAAATGACTTGCTCATGCTCTCAAGGTTAGGACTACAAGCCAGATAACTAGTAGCTCCGTAATTAGAGTTTCATTTATTGTGAACCTCTTAATGTGCCAGACACTGTGCTAGGTGCTTTTTGTATAATCTTCCTAATACCTATAACAATGCTTCATGAACCACAGAGATTGGGCAATAGAGATCCAGAAAGCTTACAAAACTTAAGGGTACACTGTTAGGAACAGATAGATATAAAACTGTGATGTTGTTTGTACTGCATTTTGGAAAATGTGCTACACTACACACTATCCAAGCCTCTGAAACTAATGACTGTGAAATCTCCCTCACAAGGAATTAAATCCACTCATGAATTCTTGTGGGTTCTGAGTGAATCTTTTTTTTTTTTTTTTTTTTTGAGACGGAGTCTTGCTCTGCCACCCAGGCTGGAGCGCAGTGGCCAGATCTCAGCTCACTGCAAGCTCCGCCTCCCGGGTTTTTTACGCCATTCTCCTGCCTCAGCCTCCCGTGTAGCTGGGACTACAGGCGCCCGCCTTGTCGCCCGGCTAGTTTTTTGTATTTTAAGTAGAGACGGGGTTTCACCGTATTAGCCAGGATGGTCTCGATCTCCTGACCTCGTGATCCGCCCGTCTCGGCCTCCCAAAGTGCTGGGATTACAGGCTTGAGCCACCGCGCCCGGCCCTGAGTGAATCTTTAAACAAAGATGGTATAGTTTAATTCTTGACTTTTTCTGGATGGTCTCCTCCTTTCTCAAAAATAGCACATGGAGATATTTGTTGTTGAAATATCAATAAATGGTCAATTATTATTTTAGTGTATCAGCTGACGGAGATGTTCTCACAATTAGATATCTTGCCCTTCCTGTGACAAATTATAAAAGTTAAAACAGGAGGGATGCTTACTAAGGTTCTACAGAGGTTACCCTGTGTTGTGAACTGAATATTTGTATTCCTGCAAAATTTGCCCTAACCCTCAATGTGATGGTATATGGAGGTGGATCTTTGGGAGATAATTAGGGTTAGATGAAATCATGAAGGCAGGAGCCTAGTCTCATGGGTTATGAAGGTCTGATGGGCCCTTATACAAAGACACCAGAGAGCTTCCTTGTTCTCTCTGCCATGTGAAGACACAGCAAGAAGTCCATTTCTACAAGCTAAAAGAGGGCTCCCACCAGACCCTGACCTTGCTGGCACCCTGATCTCAGACTTTGAGCCTCCAAAACTGTTAGAAGATAGATTTCTGTTGTTTAAGTACCCAGTCTATGGCATTTCGTTATAGTAGCCTGAGATAAGACACCTCATTTAATCTTGACAGTCATCCTGCTTGCAGGATGCATGTTTTTATCCTTCTGTGATAGGAAACCAAGTTTCAGAGATGTTTGAAGTTATTTGTCCAAGGCTACACAGAAAGGGTAGAAGCAGAATTGAAATGAAGGTCTCTCTGGGTCTGTATCTTATCCTGATTGTCATTCTTTTTCTAATGTGTTCGATTGTTTTTTCTTTAAAAATATTTTCTGACTTCTTAAGTGTTCAGTGGTGTATTTTCTGAAAAGAAATGCCATAGGTCACAAATCAGGAGATAGTCTGTAGCTCAAACAAAGAATAGCATGTCAAGATGAGGCTGCTATACCAGATGCTTCATACCATGACTTATGGCTTCGTTGATATCTTATTCAAAACTGGGATTTCCAGCTCCAAAGGAATTCCACTCACATCTTCCCCTAATTGGAAGCTGAGCTTAATTCCACACTGACATCTTGGCTACGTGAGATTTGCTGTTAGTCTTCTGGAACAGAATCTAAGATATGGTAGATCAGATTTGGAACTGATGACTTGAGTAGCAGCTGCAAGGCTCACAGTGTTGTAAAGACAAGCTCATGTCTCCTGTTCAACCCAAGGATGTGTGTGCCTGTCCTGATCGTTTTCAAGAGACACAATCTAGTAAAGGGAGCCCCCAGCTGAGAGAGGCCTGAAGTTTTATCTGTCATCGCTTACCTGACAGAATCCCCATAGTCTGGAGTTTTGTGCTTGCTTTACTATCCTCAGACAATGTCATTTGTTCTCTATGGGTACTTGTTTTATTTGTCTGTTTTATGTATTTTTTTTTTTTTAATGTTTAAATAAGAATTGCCACCCATATGGGACTATTGAGATAAAGAGCCTTTGAAAGTTCCAGTGACCTCTCAGATGTAATCAATGTCATTAGAATGATAAAATGTTTGGAACTGCTTTGAAAATGAAAATGTATGTAGACTTAGCATCATTTGCTCCACTCCAAAGAAGAGGGACCAACCTTTGTGCCCCAGGTCTGGGGACCAGCTCCAGATTCTGGCAAGGTGAGGCAAAACTGAATTGCTTTCTTTCTGTGATTCATATTTTTAACCTGAACTTCAATACAGTCTTTTCTTTGAACTTCAGAGACCCTGGCTTGGTTTGCAGGGTGCCTGCCTTTCCTTCCTTAAGAAAGTTGAGCAATTCCTGCCAGCACCTCAACTATTCCAGCAAGTCAGATGTTTTATCTTCTCATGGACCACACATCTGGTGGTTAGATGGAGGATTTCACTTCTCATCTAGATAGGCCGATTTTGGTAGACTCAGCCAGAGTCACCTACTTCAGATGCTGGGAAGGCTGGGAAGAATCCAGAGGACCCAGACAGCAGAGGTAGGGAAAAGTTTTATATGCTTCAGGAGACAAGGTTTCCGAATTTCATAGGCCCCTGAATGGATGATTTTCAGCCAGGGGTGGAGTCCTATACCTTTCTTGGGTGATATCAATGGATCCACAGCTGTAGATTTTGCTTGTAGCTATTGTAGACTCTGTGTATCTCAATTCTGGGAGAATTTTATCAGGGAAAGGGAGACTGAATGGAATTTTCTGGTGGGGCCTTAATGAAAGATTGGCCAACAACAAGATCTATTGATATTGCAAATTTTGAAACATGCTGACAATTCCTAGCTTCCTTGTTCTGTTCTTTTATCCATTCAGATTCTCCTTCTCTTAGTTTGTCTCTGTCTCTCTTCCCCTGTTCTTTCCTGCTTTCTCTCCCTTTAGACATCTAAAGTCTTCTTACTATTTCTTCGTCAAATTTGGATCTCACAAAGGAGACTGATACACCCATTCGTTCATTCTAAAGAATACAATGACTAATACTATCTTAAAGAGCTGTCCCTCTTTAGAAAGGGTGTTTTCCTTTTAGTAGTTTTCAAAACTGTGTCTTTACTGAAGAGTACCATCTCCTTGAGGACAAATATTCTCGAAGGCAAATCATGATCACCTTTATATCTGCAGTTTAATGAATAATATGGAATCAAGCCACAGATATGCTGCTCTTACGGTAAAAGTTTAGCTATTGAATAGGTGGGAGGGGACACAAAGAAGGCAGTCCACTTCCCCTCCCTTTACCCTTAGGAATGTGGAATCCCTGTAGTCTTGACCTCTGTGACCTTTCTGCTTGATCCCTCCCCCATCATCAGTAGAGTACAAAATGATCCTCTATAATTCTGAATATCTTGGAAAACAAATAATTATAACTAGAAGCTGAGAGTGTTCCATAACACTTCTCTAGGCTCCCAGGTCCTGGAAAATCAACATTCTAAGAAATACAAGGACAAATAAATAAAACAAGAAGCAGTTTCAAGTCGTTGTGAGAGAAAACCCAATCAAATGGCAAAGAGACAGCAACATGAAATGACCCTCCACTTTCTGTTTCCTTCAGGCCCCCTGCAGATGTCATTAACTTTCTGTAATTTCTTATCTTCAGGGGCAGTTTTTATTCAAGTCTTTTTAGACAAAACAAGCTTTAATTCCAGCAGTGCTATTTGTCTTGAACCACTACGCCTCACCCTTGAAAAAAGGGAGCGGAGGAAGCATCTGAAGCAAAAATCAGTAAAAGGAGACAGTGACAAGAGATCAAAATGCATTCAGCAGTTAGTTTAAGGGGAGTACCAGTGTAAAGAAAATAAGCCTTTGGAATCAGCCAATTAATCACAGACCTTCCTTCCTCCCACTGCGTGAGCGTTGCCACCCCTGTAAATCACTGACTCCATGCACTCCCACCATCAACTTTCCCTGTCACGTTCCAGACAGACTCCTGTGTCTTCAAGACCAATACATATAAGTGGCCAGTTGAGAGCTGTGATTACTCACCCTTTCTGTAATGTGTGCCCACAAGATAAACCATCTATGCTGACCGCAGTGGTCGGTCTACCCTTGAGGTCAGTCCTTGCAAACATCCTCATTGCTTAGCTGAAACCTCTCCTTCTGTTCTTTTTCATGAAATTCACTTCATTTAGAGCCAGTTATACTTATCACCTGTTCTGCATTTCAGAGCCTATGATTTTTGCGTGCAACATGTCTCCCATTCTGTTTTGTTTAGTAAGAGTCAACTTTCTGTGATTTTTTTTTTTTTTTTTAGCTCTATTTGGCTTTCTATCACCATAAATACCAGTGTTGCTATTTGCAAAATAAAGCTGATTATCATTATCTTAGTTTCCAGAGGTTAGGAAAAACTGAAATACTGTAGATGTTCAGAAGTATGAAACCATCCCATTTCTTAGTGCATTCAATTTAATTTACTTGCACTTTTTTTTCTTTTTCTGGAATACTAACATTTCATGTTCATTGGGGATAAAATAAGAAAATGTAATTAAGATGAAAGAAAATATGAAAACATTTATCTTGTTATCCTAAAATAACCTATTTTAAATTATTTACTTATTAACTATTTAATATTATGGTTTCTGTTCTCTTAGTCTTTTTGTACAT
>NW_016806642.1:9844599-9846567 GCF_001698545.2 Rhinopithecus bieti | reverse complement strand
TTTTTGTACATATTTTAAATCATTTTATAGTTTTAAATTACAAAACGTATTATACAATGCATAAAGTTTTATCTTTATGGACCTTTTCCTATACTCAAAATACGTAGTAAACTTCTTTATTTATCATTTTTGTAGGCTGCATAATTTTCTACCTGGTAGAATATATTATAGCTTATTTCACCAGTCCTCCAGACTTGAATATTTAGGTTTTCTCCATTGTTTTAAAGAATGCTGCAACTGACATCTCTGTAACTAAATGTTTGCACACATCCTAAATTATCTCTGTAAAATAAAATTAGAGGCATATAATTGTTCCAGCAAAAAGTATGCCCAACATTTAGGGTTCGGATACATAGTAATAATTTATACTCTCATCAGTTGGGTCTGAAAACTCAGGGTTTACATTTCTTGTATATAAGGAATCTCTTGCCATGGATTTTAGTTCCATTTTAGTTCTATTTAGCTTTCATCCCCAAGCCTCTTATAATCCTACTTATTTCACATATGGTCCTGATATTATCAGCTTTTTTTTTTTTTAGTAGCCTTTTGCCCTTTGCTGCTTAAGCATGTGTTTCTGGATGAGATTCTGATTCCTAATTAAATAGATTCAGATTACTGATTGAATTTTCTGAGTATCCTGTCCCATATGTCAATGTCCCTCAGAAAGTCAACAGAAAACTTTGGAATGGCATAATAATTAATCATTGAAAGAAGAATTCAATTAAGAATATGAAGTTGGACCTAACATTCATTATTCTTATTGCCACACCTGGTTAACAATACATTTTTTTTTTTTAAGAGTTTTCTCGACCCCTCTGGGGTGGGGGGAAAGAATAAAACAAAATAGATCAGGTTCTGATTAATTTATAAAACCTCTGGTTCCAATCCAGTTTGCAGAATGATACCATGGATATAAAAGTCAAAACATTAGCTGAAAATTGTAATTTTTTTAATGAAATTATTTCAATATAAGATACATATCATTTGGCTCTCCTGTTCCTTACAGAGTGATCCAAGAACAGGACCTGTTACTTTCCATGTATTGTCATTCATAGACTCCTTGAAGCAACCCGGTAGTTGGTAGCAGCGACCTTTGTGCAGATGAGGACTCTGAAGCACAGAAATGTTGTATAACTTGTTTAATACAAAGCCCATGCTCTTTGTATTCCATCAGACCGTATCCTATAAATACATATACATTGCTAGGGAAGTACACGATGGCAACTCAGACACCTCTCACAAGGTGGTATGGCTTATAAAAAATAGCATTACACATTTGTCATCGTTCCTTGGTTGAGTGGTCCACACAGAAATGAAAATAAGCAGAGTGCCCTCTTTGGTATGGAAATATTCTAATTCATTTCCCCAGAGAATGACCATACTCATCGGTATTATTTTGCTCTACTTATTTGCTTTTAATCATAATATATGCCTGTTTACTTTTATAGACATAAAAGGTAGATTTAAAAAATGCCCTTTAGGTAGATATAAAAGCACTTTAATTAAGAACATGAATTAAAAGATACTTCAATAATGAAGTACAATAGATTAAGGAGTACTTTAATAGACTAAAAGAACTTGAATTAAAAGATACTTAAATGCTGTTGTTGTTAACACAAAGATTTAGGCTAACAAAACGTATTTTCCCAAATATATCTGTCACCTCCCCCCTACAATTTTTATTCAGGAATGTAAGAATTGGGCTTTTATAAAAGCAACCAATGGCTAAACATCTACTAAGTTCTTAGAAACTTTGAAGGATTACAGAACTCTCTTTCTATAATAAGGTTTACCTGTTTGACTTGATTTTGTTAAATATGGCACTTCATACTGGTGTAAACCTAAACAAAAATGTGTAAGATTTATCTCATTGAAAGAAGTGCCTGTAAGTAATTAATTCCTCACTCTAATTACTATTTATGCCTTTACTTTTATTATAAATGTTCTTTTGGAATAAACTAGAAATAG
>NW_016806642.1:9800919-9843986 GCF_001698545.2 Rhinopithecus bieti | reverse complement strand
GTGGCTGGATCTCGGCTCACTGCAAGCTCCGCCTCCCGGGGTCACGCCATTCTCCTGCCTCAGCCTCCCGAGTAGCTGGGACTACAGGCGCCCGCCACCTCGCCCGGCTAGTTTTTTGTATTTTTAGTAGAGACGGGGTTTCACCATGTTAGCCAGGATGGTCTCTATCTCCTGACCTCGTGATCCACCCGTCTCGGCCTCCCAAAGTGCTGGGATTACAGGCTTGAGCCACGGCGCCCGGCCTGGTACAGTGTCTTAAAAGAGTTTCAGTTGCAGCATTTAGGCAAATGATCAAGAATATGCAGAAGAAAACAAAAGCAATCATAATTATAGTTTCCTAACAGAGGTATTTGATCCTCTGCAGTGAATAATAAAAAACTAGCATGCTCTAGGATCAGAATCTTGAGTAGCATGTATTTAATTGTATGCATTTCAAAGAAATTGGAACATTTTAAAAAGTTATACCATATTAAAAGTTGTATAGCTCACACCTGTAATCCCAGCACTTTGGGAGGTTGAGGGGGGCAGATCACGAGGTCAGGAGATCGAGACCATCCTGGCTAACACGGTGAAACCCCATCTGTACTAAAAATACGGAAAAAAAAAAATTAGCTGGGTGAGGTGGCAGGCACCTGTAGTCCCAGCTACTCAGGAGGCTGAGGCAGGAGAATGGCCTGAACCCAGGAGGTGGAGCTTACAGTGAGCAGAGATCGCGCCACTGCACTCCAGCCTGGGCGACAGAGTGAGACTCCATGTCAAAAAAAAAAAAAGAAATTGTATATAAAGACATTTTCTATAGTATTATAATAATTTTACAAATGAGGAAACAGGGTTAGAGAGAGTAAGTGAGTTACCAAAGCCAATGGCTAGAAAGTGAGAGAGCCAGAATCCAAGTACTAACCTGAGATTCCCAAACCAAGGACTGTTCAGCTCAGCCACAACTGGAAATGGACTCTTACGGGGGTAAGTGATTACCATTATTTTAAAAACTAGTATCAGAAATAGATGACAAGAATTTAAATGAATATCAAAATATCCCTTTGGTAAATGTTGGTGTCCTCACAGGTAAACAGAGGACACCCTCAGAGTAATTTGAGAGTGTTTAAAAGAGGGACTGTTTACAAAATTGCAGTCATAGAGACAGAGAAATCACTGGGAGAATGTGACCCTGGGGTTTGTAACAGCTGGGCCTGTAGAGGTGAGCGAACAGTGCAGTTACTGGAAGCCCAGAACAGAGGGCTGTGTGGAGACTGCACAGTGACCCTGGAAGAATAGGGCTGCACTGTTAACCCTATTCTCCCTCTATTCTCCCTCTCTTTAATCTCATGCCAGCCTCACCATTGGCTGGAATCAGAGTCAGACAGCAAGGGAACCTGTTGATGTATTCTGTGTAAGGTCACATCTCTAAGCTCAGAGGAGGGTGGGAAGAGATCTTCAGAAGCCCTGGGAGATATTCAACTGAGTCACCCAGCTTGGACTATTCAGAGTGGTCTGCAGGCTAGAGGGCAGTCTCTAAATGGTTAGTTCAGGTTTGCTGTGAAACAAGGAACTTGCATCAGAATGTAAATCAATTATGTCACCAAGTGTACTGTTTAGTTCAGCTGTCATTTTATTCATAGCAGGATGTTCTCAATTAAGGAATCGGTGTGCTGGCTTACATCCTGGGGCAAACTCCTTTCACCATTACAGACCGGCCCTTTGAATAGCACTGAACTAGAATCCTTGCTCTGTAGGTAATGATAAAAACACTGGAATCCCTTTCCTTGCTTTGATTTTCCTACCTTACATTCTGCTAAAGAGAAGAAAACAAGTATTTGTCTGTACCTATCCTGAGCCTGGCACTGTGCTAAGGTACTTTAGATGACATTTAATTCTTGCAAGTTAGATTATTCACTTCATCTTTACAGACAAGAAACAGGCCCAGAAAGTTTAAGTAATGTGCCTATGGTCTAACAGCTAGCAAGTGACAGAGCCAGCACTCAAATCCAGATCTGACTCCAAAGTCCATGCCTCTCACTGTTTGTAGGCTATCCCAGGACTGTGCTTAAAATTATCTGACATTAACACCAAGAAATAAAGCAGCGTTGTTGGAGGATTGCCTTATATGGAGACCTATGACTATGTTCTGTATACATATGCTATTCATGATTCCTGGGAATAGATGCAACCCAGCTCCCCCCAAATCAGATAGCACTGTTTGTGAATACGATGTTACTCCATGTTATAAGGCCTTGCCCAACCCAGCCAGCCAGGTCAGAGATGAATTCAGTTTGTTTCTAAGTGGCTGTTGTCTGTTGGCATCTCTTTTTAAACCTGGGAGGTCGAGAAGAAGATAGGGAGAAAGAATTCATGAGAGGGATGCATTTCCTTAGAAATGTTATTAATTGGCTGGGCAAAACAAAAGAAGGAAATAACATAGCTGCTCCTTACTAAGTAAAGGCATCGTCTTCCCTTATCTCATTAAAAATTAAAAGCACTCTTGGTTTAAGTAGGGCAAATTAGTAATTAAGTGCTATATAATGAACTTGTATAAACAGAATATTGAAGGGAAAACCAAATTAATCACTCCACTGGCTTATTTTTGCCCCCATTAATGCACCTTTTACTCAGGTCCTTCCTGTGATACCAGGATGCATTTTCTGCTCTCCTCCGCTGCTGGAGATTGGGTGGACTGTGATAGCCTGGCTGACAGATGACAGTGGACTAGATCTGGAAAAGTCGTGT
This sequence comes from Rhinopithecus bieti, assembly GCF_001698545.2. Classification (NCBI taxonomy): domain Eukaryota; kingdom Metazoa; phylum Chordata; class Mammalia; order Primates; family Cercopithecidae; genus Rhinopithecus; species Rhinopithecus bieti. The sequence continues at coordinate 9,841,262 of NW_016806642.1, read as the reverse complement.
GTGGGGGCCTCAAATCAAAGTAGGTGATGAGGATGGCTGTTTCATTTTTTAAGCCAAGGCTCATCAGTACAAGCCTACATGTGACAGGAACACCCTTAGACAGTAGCAGGACAAGGAAGAATTAGACACAATGTCAGTACCGAAGGAATTCCCCGTCTACTGGTTGGGGGAGGTTGGACACAGATGAATACAATTATGAAAAAGTCTAAGGTAATGGCAAAGACTATTTGCTTGGGCTCAAATCTTGGCTCTGCCACTTACCTTGGGTAAGTTACTTAGTTTCTGTGTGTCTCAGAGGCCTCACCTGTAAAAGATAACAGTAGAGATATATTATCTTGTAACTCATTTTGTAAGGAGTAAACATGTTACTGCATATAAAGCAAAATAGTCTTATTAATGTTGGCTATTCTTTAAGTTGCAATTACTCTGCAATGGAATGGTGGGGCATTTGAGGAGTGACTTCCACTGTCTTAAGAGGGCTGGGAAAGTCTTCCAGAGGAGGCAGCCTTTGGCTGATGATCAGGGCACCATGGGAGCCCCCAGGCCTATGCTCTTCATCTTTGCAGCAAAGTGCCTCCTCTGAAAGCAGAAGAAAGAGCTTGGGCCTCAACCCAGGACAAATACCTCTCCATTTCAGCTCAACATAGTAAATATTAGTAATGACAGCTGGATCCTCAGTCTTATGATATTTTAGCAACTACCTGCCAAGTATGTGGGGTAAGGAGTAGGAAGAGTAAGTGAGCTGAGTCCATCACAGGCAGGGTAAGAGGAAATCAAATGCAGCAGCAGAAAGTAGCCCTCTAAGTCACCTTGCTGAACCTCACAGTGATGGCATCTCCTCGGCTTGCTAGCTGTATGAACACACCTGGCTGCGCAAGCTACTTAATTGCTCTGAGCTCAGTTCCATATTAACTTATCCCATTGAGTTTCTGCAAAGATTCTGTGAATGAAAGCACATTTAACACAATGCCTGTTCAGCAGAAAAGTACTATTATCATTCCCTGTGTTCATTTGATCTTCACCACAATCCTATGAGGTAGGTGGTACCTACCTCATTGTGCCACTCTATTAAGCAAGAAATTGAGGCACCAAGCTATTGAAAAGCTCACCTAAGATCACCTAGACGGTTAGTGGCTGAACGATGGTTTAAACTCAAGTGGGCTGGCTCCAGCCCTGCCCTCTGCATATTCCCCACAGCCCTGTGCTTTGGAGGGCACCTATAGCTACATTTACATGTCACATGCTAGAAATAGGGTAGATGCTTCTCGAGGATGTCCAGACCTCTCACTCACTATTGAGGAAGAAGTTCTTTCCTTCTGCTTGAGGGAATGGTGGGGTAGAGCCTACAGCTATGGTGACCCTTTGACAGGTGGGGCAGGTAGAGCAGGCGCAAGTGACTCACCAGAGAGCATTAGCCCTAGGATGCAGTAGGAATGCAGCTGTTGCACTGATCTTGGCAGTTTTGCTTAGCGAACAGAACAATTTATTTGTCATTCATACTCTGCTTCCGTAAAGGATTTAAGAAAGCGTACAATAAGTGGCTAAATAGGTTACTGGAATAAAACTCACAAGTTAGAAACAATGTAAAAAGAGGAAAAAACACAGACACACACACACAAACACAAAACATGGGACGATACCAGCAAAGGACAAAGTGATTTGATTCTGTATCAGGTAGGAGAAAAGTACTAGAAAAGTATGAATACTAGTATTTGTACTCAAAGTACTACCAAAGGATGTTGAAAATCAGATTGTTTAACTCTAGATTGGTGAGTGCCACACCAAATATCTATGGGACAGATCTGGCTTATCTATGGTCTCTGACCTGGACTAGGCAGTTATTATGATGTTTTTAATGAGGTCTCACTCTGTTGCCCAGGCTGGAGTGCAGTGACATAATCACGGCTCACAGCAGCCTCAAACACCTGTTCAAGCAATCCCCTGGGGGTTATTTTGACTGAACTCCACACAAGGCAAAACTGGGAAATATGTGAAGTCATGTGGAGTCAAAGAAGTATACCAGTTCTTTAAAAGAGAGCATGTTTTTCCCTATACCAAATTCTAAAATACTTATTTCTTTAAAAAGGAACTTAGAAATCATTCCATGGAACTCTTATAGAAGAAGGCAGAATTCATTATATACCACCTTGCTGAGAGCCCAGATCATGACATTGAAACCTGACTTCGGGTCTAGATAGCTTTTTGGAGATGTCACTTGACGACTCAGGGATACCAAGAATACCCAGTTTGGTAGATAGATAGCATGTCCCTTCACCTTTTTCCATGAATATTCTTTCCCTTGGCCAGCTTTGCAAACAAAGTTGTGTTACTGACCTAGGAGTGTCTCATAGGACCTCAGTAGTAAAGCTTTGTACCAGCCTGGCATCAGAGAAGTGCTAAAATGAAGCACCCATCAATCAAGAAGGGCAACAGATGTTGAAGCATATCAAATGTCGGTAAACAGCAAGCCCACAGAGACTGCTGAACTTGGCATCCTCATAGCAAAAATACCCTGGTGCCTTTAAGAGAGAACGCTGTGGATTTTTATAAACCACATTAAGTGATGTATTTTTTTTCTACATTTGGACAATTGCTACCCTATGAAATATTTTCCCTGAAAGATGGTCTGCTCTCCTCTATTTTTTTTTTTTTAATCTCTACTTTTTTAAGGGCAAACTTAATGCTCACAGAGTGTTCTAGGCTCTCAGCCCTGGATATAGGTCTCCAGTAATTGAGAGGAGTTTCATGTTCAGCTTATCTAATACCCTCTCTTTTACTATTAGCAGTATGATTCATATTATAAGTAATAAATTGGGCCATATTTCAATCCTGTAGCTGTGCACTAAATTAGACCCTTTCCCTCTATAAGCCTGCTTACTTATTTGTATAAAAATGAGACTATTAAGATCACATACCTCATGCAATTGTTGTGAAAATTAAATGAGATGATATGTAGAAAGTATTTGGCACGGTTACTGGTATGACTAAACTCTCAATGAGAGGTATACAAAATTATAGTAATATTTATGATGATAACTATCATTACTATTAGCTGACTATAAATCACATGCTGTATTAATGCTTTACATACATTACCGAAAGATGGCTGGGCTGGTCCTTTGCCTGTTTGCTCTCGGAGAGTGCTCCTTCCCCTGCTCTGCTGTGTATTACACTTCCTAGGCTCCCTTGCACCTGTCCTCTGGGCAGGCTTGGTCAATGGTAGATACCGGTGGGAGAATGACTGATGTGCAGGCAGAAGTCAGGTCTTTTCTCCCATTCACTACAGCAGCAGCTGCATCTTCTATCTGATTCCAGCTCCCAGCCTTTCTCAGGTCCCTGTTCTGGCCACTCAGCTTTTCTTTGGTTTCTTTTCCCTGCTCCTGGCTCTGGTCACACCACTGCCTCCTGTCGTCCTTGATTCCTAAGAGGGGTAGCATCTGTCTGCTGTTGGTAACCCCTCTGTGGCTTCAACAACCTGTTTGGCTTCTAGTTTTCTTCCGTCACCAATGAAACTAATTTCCTTTTTTTTTTTTTATTTTTTTTATTTTTTGAGACACAGTCTCACTTTGTCGCCCAGGCTGGAGTGCAGTGGCGCCATCTCGGCTCACTGCAAGCTCTACCTGCCAGGTTCACACCATTCTCCTGCCTCAGCCTCCTGAGTAGCTGGGACTACAGGCACCCACCACCATGCCTGGCTAATTTTTTGCATTTTTTTTTTTTAGTAGAGACGGGGTTTCACCATGTTAGCCAGGATTGTCTCGATCTCCTGACCTCGTGATCCGCCCGCCTCGGCCTCCCAAAGTGCTGGGATTTTAGGCGTGAGCCACCACATCCAGCTGAAACTAATTTCTTATATTTAATTCCTCCTGTCCAAAGACCTAGAGTAGCTTCAGCTACCCTGACTGGACTCTGATATCATTGCTTTTAAATACTAAAAAAAAAAGTAGTCCTTATACAGAATTCACTTCTCGTCCTCTCCATGTTGGAATGAGCCAAGCCAACTGGAGAAGGGATGTCCGGTTATCATGGAGAGAAATTCACTTTGACTAAAGCCCAAAAGACAATAAATTGACCTAAGCATCTTTGATGAATACTGCCTATACACCCAACTGAGTTTGGCATTGAGGCCAGAGCCTCAGGTAGCTTATCCCCTCTCTGAGGAGACAAGACTAGACTCCAAGTCATAGCCAAGCACAGCACAAGATAGTGTCTAGTAAGAAGGAATAGGAACACCTCTTCCTTGAGCCAGAGCCCTGGACCATTCACTATTCTAGGTAAGTCACTATAATAGGTATGTGATTATTCTCATATGCCAAATGAGGAAATGGAGGCTCAGAGAGGGCAAGAGATTTGCCCAAAGCCACACTGCTATTAAGTAGTGGTCTTAGCAACTTAAGTCTGTATGTCCTAGAACCTATGTTTTTTGGACTCACATCTCTTCCTCAAAGTTTTCTAAGCTTTTTGTCAGTTTCAAAGCAGATAGTAAGAAAACTGCCTACATAATTCATATTGCCCTGGTCTTGTAGAAATGACCTTACAGAAACAGTATTCAGCCTTATTCACCTAATTCTCAGAACAGATTTATGTGGAAAGTTTATTGTGTTCATTTTTTACAGATAAGAAAGCAGAATCAAAAAAGTAAAGGAACTTACCCAAGGTCACACCAAACGTTCATATTCAACCTGGAATTTGAATGCAGGTTTTTCTGTCCCCAAGCACATGCTCTTTCCACTTGGGAACATCTAACAACTGGACCATATGTAGTATAGGACCAAGTGTTTTTTAGAATTTCTTTTTTTTTTTTTTGAGACGGAGTCTCACTCTGTCACCTAAGCTGGAATGCAGTGGTGCGATCTTGGCTCACTGCAACCTCCACCTCCCTGGTTCAAGTGATTCTCCTACCTCAGCCTCCCAAGTAGCTGGGATTATAGGCGCCTGCCACCACACCTGGCTAATTTTTGTATTTTTAGTACAGACAGGATTTCACCATATTGGCTAGGCTGGTCTCAAACTCCTGACCTCAGGTGATCTGCCTGTCTTGGTCTCCCAAAATGCTGGGATTATAGGCGTGACCCACCTCATGTGGCCTAGACATTTTTTTAAAAGGTTGGGGAGCAAGGCCAGGTTCCCCATCTTCCAGGAACAGACAGTTGGGTTAGAGAAGTATATACAAAGTGACCTGAAACCAGAGAGCGCCATTGCATAATCTACTCTCTGGTAGTGACTACCAGCAGGAAAGAGAAGCCTGGCTTTGTGTAAGAAATGGGGCTTGAAATGGGCTGGAGTGGAAAAATTAACTTAGGACAGGCAGAGAAGCAGCAGGAAAAGGACTTTTTAGATAGAGGTGCTGGTGAGAGCAAAGGAACAGATGCAGACAGAATGGAGATCAATGTTAACTCCTGGGAAGGGTCCCAGTTCAGGAGTAGTGAAAGAGAAAGTTGGAGAGACAGGACCACAGTTGTTTACAGGTGGGGTTTTTAACCACAAACAGATCAGTTAGGAATTTGATCAGCAGTCTTGGTAGTACTTTTTGCTCAGTATTCCCTTATCCTTTAACTGTCTTTTAAAAAATGTTGCAAGCTGATAGTCTCACTTAAAAGAAAAAAAAAAGTAAGTGCTTCTTAGATAATACTGCTTTCTGCTTAAGAAAAATAGCTTGTAAATTAGTTCAGCCTGTGAGTAATAATAAAAGTTTATTACTCATCTCTCACAGTTTTGAAGAGTCTCTAAAATAGAAGGGAATACTCTTTAAATGCCCCTAAAATGCTATCCTCTTTCACTACAGTTCATTTGTGTATAGGGTGTTATAAAATAACACATTTGAGAATTTCAGGATGGAGAAAAGCACCTTCTGAAGCAATGTCATTGAGAGATGGGGAGCAAGCTGCTTTCTACCAGCTCAAAATCTACTCCCTCCTCCCTCACCAGCCCCCTCCCTGACATCTTGGCCTAGAGAGGAGCCTGTGTGTTGGATAGAATTGATGGCAGTGAAATTCCTACCAAGTTGGCCCTTTCAGTTTCACCTGTCAGCGTCTCTGATGAAGAGGGATCTTGACAAACCAGACTGGTTTGGATAATTGGACAACAGCAGTTGTCTTCATCTCAGTAAATTGACTAACCACTGCAGAGGCTGGAGGAGAAATTTATAGAAAATCCTAAAATGGAAATTGAAGCAAGCGTTTCAATGACTAGGAAACAACAGGCTTTAGTGAGTTTCCAGCATATTATAGTATGGTGGGGCGCTGGGACTCCTGTCTTCAAGGGGCCCCTAAAAGTGATAGAGGGGATTCATTTAGTATGTGCCAGCTGCTGTTTAGGCACTCTTTGGTTATTAGCTCACTTAGTCCTCACAACGGTCCAATGAGATCCTGATATCAGTTGTACTTTGCACACAAGGAACCTGAATCGCCAAGAGGCCACACGCTTTCCCAAGGTTACATAGCTGGTAAGAGGTGAAGCTCAGATACAAACCTAGATTCTGACTCTGGTCTGTTCACTCTAAATACTGAAACCCATCTCTATAAAGCTCCTTTGGGAAACTCATCTTGGTCAGGCCCACCTCTACACGGCCCTACCCCCATGTGCCCATCTCTTGCACTGCCCTTAGATGTTGCCATATTTGCTGATCTCACTCAAGTGTGAGCTCCCATATAAGGGTCCAAGTCTTACTCGTCCTTAGCCAGTAGTTGGTGCTGGATACATGTGTGTTGTACCAGACTGGAGGTGAAGTTTTACAGAGAATTTGTAATCTCCCTGAAGCTGGCTAAGAAGGCAGCCACCTGTGACTAGTTACACAGAAACCCAGGCACTTAAAGTAGTGGCACTGCTGGGCATGGACTTAGATTTAAAGTCGCTAGCAGGTAAAATCTGATCTGTGTCTCCAGAAACAACTTTACTTGTGCACATTAGCTCTGACTCTAAACTGCTCCTTAACGGTTCTCACTTGGTCTAAGTTTTCAAAGACTGACTCCCCAGTCATTAGAGTCTGTTCTATTACTAGTAACTCAGTGTATGATCTGGAACAAGAGATCTACCTCTTTGGGCCACAGTTTCCTCATCTTTAAACTGAAAGAATCTGATTCTGGTTTTCAAAAATGTAAAGCAGTGGAACCTTTGGGAGGCCAATATATAAAACAGAAGGTGAACTGTGTCTCTGGCTTATCCATCATACCCTCTTTCCCCACTGCCTGGCAGCCTTGGAGGGTGTTTGCTGAACATAAGCACTGGACTAGATCTTTCCAAAGGAAATAACCCAAAATATTTAAAATGTTTAATAATGATATTTAGTAATTCAATAATGAAGTAACTTCAAAATAGCCTAGCCTACCTTGAGAAAAGCAGGTTGGAGGGCCCTCACCATGGGATCACTGTGCCTGTCTGTGTTACTGTCAAACATTGTGTGTTCCAGACAGGGAGGGGTGTCAGCTCAGCCTGATAATGTACAGTGGATTGGGGAAGCTAAAGCCTCTGGGCCTCATTCTCCTTGGCTGAAAACAGACTGCGTGTCATGGCACTGGTGAATTAGAAATTCTATCCAGCCACTCTTGGAGATTGATTTTCCGTCTGGGGATCTGACCTCTTGCTTCACTAGCAGAGGGGATCAGACTGTTCTGGGAGGAGTCAATGAGCTGGCCCTCAGAAAAGCCTTCCCTTTCTTTTTTGTTCTTTTATTTTCTTTTTTTAAACTGTATGTTTCAAAGGGAAAGTCTGATTACTTTGGGGACTTAACACTACCAGTCTGAATTCTTTTTGGTACTTAGAGCCTTGAGATATCCATACCACCCCCACATCCGTCCTTTGTGCTAGAAGATTACTGAAGATTTAATTCCATTTATGTCATTGGATTTGTAAAGAAAAAATCCTTTTGGATTCAAAGATGAAGGCCTCACTTACTTTATTTTTGTCATTTTCACAGACCCCTTATGCAAATGCCTCAAGAGTAAGGATCTTGCTCAAGTGATTTTTGTATCTCCAATGGCGAACACGCAGCCTGACATAGAGTAGCTCCTTGGTAAATATGTGTTCATTCATTCAACAATACCCCCGAGGTACAATGATAAGCAAAACAACTATGGTCCTAATACTGATCACATCTGCAGTTGACTGAAAGAGACAGTTAAAAAGATAAGAACAAATAAATATATCTTGGGTTAAGTGCTATAAAGGAAAAGAACAGGTTCAATTGGAGGAAAAATTAGAATTGTTGATACATGAATGGAAGTAAATGACCCAAATTTCCAACTCTAAATCTCTGTCTCATTTCACCTCTTTGTAAATAATCATTGCTATTATTTTAAATATCACAACTGCTGTCATTTCTTGTTTACCCATAATTACATTCTAAACTCGGTGCTGACATCTTTGTATTTATTATATAAAATTCTCAAAATTATCCTGCCAGTTAGGCTTTCTTATCACTTATTCCAAATGAAAAAACAAGGTCCAGGGATTTGTTCATGATCGGAGAGCTAAGAAGTGTCAAAGATGAATTGAACCAAAGTTGGTCTGACAAAGCCTGTGTTTTAAGCAAATGGGAAAAAAAAAAATTCTCATTAACTCCAAAGATTATCATCAGGAGTCCAACAGGGTTCCCAATTTGGGAACTACTATATCATTATCATATGGCAGAAGGTCCACTATGTTAGATGAGAAGACAAGAAAAAAAGGGTAGGGGGAGAACCTTTGCTGTAGAGTGGGAGGGAAAAAGAGGAAGATAGTCTTCTTGCATGGGCCGTCTTATCAACCTAGCAATAATAAACTATCACCATGGCAACAGGAAGTCTAATTGATGGCAGATGTTGAGCCACTTTAAAAGCCACGCCAACTGAATGCCAAGCTGATGCTGTCAACCTCTCTCCTCTGCCACAGCTAGGCTAATCGTGCTATGGTCATATTGGAGAGACCCATCTTTCAAGGGTGGAACAAACTCTGGACTTGACATCAGAAGACTTGAGTCTGAGCCCCACATCTGCCCATGCTAAGCTCTGTTGCCCTGAGCAAGTCAGTTCATCAAAAGTAGAAGATAGTTATCATTAATGTTATCATCATTATTACTACCAGTAGTGGGAACTCTCTGAAATTCAATTTCACAATCTAAAAGATTGATAATATTTGTGTAAGTATTGTCAGAAGATTTAAATTGAATAAAAGATGTGGAAGTGCTTAGTAAACTATAAAGTAATTCACAAATATAAGATATTATTAACACCAAGAGACAGTTGGATGTGCCAGAAAGAGCTTGCATCGGAATATGGATATGGCTACTTACAGACTGCTTCATCTGACGGATGCTTCATCTGACTGCTTCATCTGAATACATCAATTATGTGCTCAGCCTCGGTTTTCTATCAGTAAAATTTCTTAGTGTAAATCTGTAAAATATTCTACCCATCTTACAAACCTGTGGTTTAATTAACCTCTCTACACTTCAGTTACTCCTCTGTAAAATGGAGGTGGCACTGGCACCTCCCTCATAAGGTTGTTGTGATGATTAAGTAAGCTAATGCAGGGAGAACATTTAGAATGGTGCCTGGGACAGGCAGTGTGTCATACGTATTAATGGTGGTAATGGTAGTGGTGGTGGAGAAGGAGAAGAGGAAGGAAGAGCAATTGAAATCATATACGTGCATAGAACTGTGAAAGCTGGTGGTAATGGTAGTGGTGGTAGAGAAGGAGAAGGGGAAGGAGAAGAAGAGGAAGGAAGAGGAGGAGGAAGAGCAATTGAAGTCATATACGTTCACAGAACTGGGAAAGCTGGCCGGGCTTGGTGGGTCACACCTGTAATCCCAGCACTTTGGGAGGCCGAGGCTAGTAAATCCCTTGAGCCTAGGAGTTTGAGACCAGCCTGGGCAACATGGTGAAAATCTGTCTCTACAAAAAATACAAAAATTAGCTGGGTGTGGTGGTGTGTGCCTATAGTCTCAGCTACTCAGGAGACTGAGGTGGGAGGACTGCTTGAACCTGGGAGGCAGAAGTTGCAGTGAGCCAGTGTTATGCCACTGCACTCCAGCCTGGGCAACAGAGTGACACCCTTTCTCAAAACAAACAAACACACAAAAAACTGAAAGCTCCATGTGATACAGGTGAGGACCTCCATAGTTAATGTCAAAATACTTTTCGTCAGTTCCTGGACTGGTTCACATGTCTATCAGTTTTCTCAAAGTTTCCATTGTCTACATAGCCTTTTTGTCATGCCCAGTATGCATGCCTGCTCTGATCCTTGGCTATGAAGTTTTCAATGCGAAAAGGAGAACCAGGACAAAGAATTGGTAGAAACCATGAGAAATATTTTCTCAGAGATCAAGGTCTCTACAGGCTAGGATTTCTCAGAGTCTTCTTTGATATATTAAAAAGTATTTCTGGAAAAAAGTTAGTTTGAAAACTGCTATGATGCTCAAGATAACTGGGCATCTTTTTTTAAAGAGATGGGGTCTTACTATGTTGCCCAGGCTGTACTCTAACTTCTGTGCCCAAGAAATCCTCCCTCCTCAGTTTTCCAGGTAGGTGGGACTATGGATGCACTTCACAGTACCCAGCTGTAACTAGGTGTCTTCATAGCAAGACATCTGTTAAGACTTTAAAATGTAAACATGCGTTGTGAATCTCCCAGGTTGGGTAGGCATATAGAGTATGGTGTTTCCCAAATTTACTTGATCGAAGAATTAGTTTTTCATGGAGCATCTTAGTTTGCTAAAGTTTCAAGTACCAAAGTTGGGAAATGTTGATGTAAGCCCATAGCCAAGACAATCAAGCATTAAGCGCAGTACCACAAAACAGGTTTGAAAACTCCTACTAATCCTTCCATCAATTCATGTGTCTATTTAATACATTAAAAGAGTTCTGTATGTGGCAGTGACTATGTGCTAGATGGTGAAGAAACAATGACAAGCAAGACTAGTATATTCCCTATCCTCTCAGAGTTCTGGAGGGCCTACTGGGGAGAGGGAAAAGTTGCCCACCAATTTTATTGCAGTGACAAGTGAAAAGATGGAGAGGACGGGTGCCTTGATACTAGAAGCAGAGGCTTCTTACCCAACCTGGTGGGTCAAGGAGAGTTTCCCAGGGTGAATAACTTCTAATTGGAGACTCAAAGGAGGAGTTACAGCTGTGCAACCCATAGGAACTTGCAGCACACTCGCCCATGCATTCCATATTGTATCCTCATGGCAACCTTTCTTGGTAGATGCAATGAGAGTGGGAAGAGTTATTAAGTGGCCATTACCACCTAATTAGTTCCTACTCAATGAGTCAGGGACTGTGCTAGGCATCTTACAAATTTATTGTATTTAATCTTGATGGAAATGAGCAGTATCCTCAGTTTACAAATGAAAAGTTGAGGCTCACAGGAGATAAGTGGTTTCCCAACGCTGTACATGTAGTTAGTACAAAGCCAGGACTTTCAGATCTGCCTGATTCCAAAGCCCATTACATTGTGGTTAGCCAGTGCTGAGCCTGGACCATGGCTGGTTCATAACAGGGTTTTTACTAGTCAGAAATACGGGAGAGTAAGCAGAATGTCATGGATTCTTCCTTAAGCTAATTCTGTTCTTCTTAAATGACTTATATTATCCTGAGATGTCCCTCTCCCAACCATTTGATGTAGAAAGTCCTGTGAGTTTTTTTCATATATATATATTACTTGTCAGAGAAAACTTTGAGCTTCTTCTTGGCAAAATAAAAACTTTCTATCCATATGTCAGTGTCCCAAGTCATTTTGGAAGTGTTCCCATCTATGAAATCTAAAAATCATGGAAGTTCTATGTATGCGACTTTCTAGAACATATTCATTCTAAAAGTGAGATAAATATGAACCAGTACATTGCTGTGAGTTCTGCTGGTTCAAAATTGGATGAGTTGCTGAATTCCATGGGCACCAGCAGCCAAAAATGGAGATAAAGTAAGATCAAGTGGCATCTTCCAAAATGTACACACACACCACCAGTGACATTCAGGCATTCTACATACTGGTTTATAGATACTCTTTTTCTAATGGTTAAATATTCATTTTAATAGATACTAGAAAAAATGTACCTAGCATTAAACTTGGGTTTTCATGAACATTTTTCCCTGGATTGAGACAATTTTAAAAGAAAGAAAAGTTTTTTCCCAGAATTTACAAAATATTTTATGACTAATCAATACTATAGATAGTACTTGGGAAAAGAAAATAATTGTGAAGATAGGACCTGAATTACTAAAGTATATGAAATAGTATGATAATGTGTATAAAAGTGCCTCGTGCATAAAAAGCCCCAGTAAATGCTTTCTTCCTTCCTGAGTCACATGGTGAGCAAGTGGCAGGGGCCCAGTACTAAACCTCATAGCATCAGACTCCCAGTCTAGTGCTCCTTCCAAGACACCCTTCAATTGTCTTCTTTCTGTCTGCCTACCTCATACTGTGTCCTTCATCTCTCTGTCTAGCCCCCAGGAAAAGTGCAGCAAGTGCAGGTATTTCTGAAATGAAGAGTGGCTCACAGAAAGGATCTGATGAGTGTTAGTTATAAGCAATGTGTACCTAAGAGTGTAGACACTATTAGCATTTCGAAAAATAGGAATCTGAACTAGAACTGGAAGGGCCCTTAGAGATTATCCTACACAAACCCTCTTTTTACAGATGAGGAAGTTGAGACCCAGAAAGGGGAAGTGCTTTGTGCGTGGCCAGAGAGCTCATTGCTGATCAAACCAGGACGAGCATCCTTATGAAACATGCAAATGTAAAATTACATGTAGAAAAAAAAAAAAAAAAAACCTTTACCTCCAGATATCCTGCTTTCCAGAAAAGTGGCGAGAAGTACCACAAAAGTACCTTTACTTCCAAAAATTTGAAAATATTGAAGGTCATGCTTCATATTGTGCCAGGCAAGAGAACATTGTACATAATTGTAAATCACCACTGGAGGAGGTGGTCCTGGTTGTATTCTTTTGTTTGTTTGTTTGTAACACACATAACATAAAATTGATCATCTTAACCATTTTTAAGTGTACAGTTTAGTGGTATTAAGTTCATTCACATTATTGTGCAATCATCACCACCATCCATCTCCAGAACTCTTTTCATCTTGCAAAACTGAAACTGTACCCGTTAAACAATAACTCTGCATTGCCCCTCCCCCAGCGCCTGGCAACCACCGTTCTACTTTCTGTCTCTGTAAATTTAACTACTCTCTAGATACCTCATATAAGTGGAATCATACAGCATTTGTCTGTTGTTGACCGGCTAATTGCACTTAGCATAATGTTCTCGAGGTTTATCCATGCTGTAGCACGTATCAGAATTTCCTTCCTTCTTGGTTGTATTCTTAATGCAACATAGCTTGTTCTCTGTGGTCTGCTGCTTATAACCATCATCTCTGTGAAGACTTTGGTGTGCTTAACATTTTGGGGACTTCTTTCCAGTGGGGGAAATAGATAGCTCAGTTGTGGACAATAGCAGCAATGGGAAGAGGTATTTGAGAAGAAATCAGACTCCCTTCTTCCAGTCTTTTGCAAGTAGGTGACAAGAGGTAAACAAAATTGCATGCTGTGCCCTCCACATCACCCCCTGTTTTCTTTGTTTCTTCTGTCCAAGTCTTCAGTCAGTCACAGAGAAGCAATGAGAGTTGAAGATTTTAAAAGTGGATTTTCAAATAAGACAGCCTTGGATTCCAGTCCTACTTCTGAAATTTACTAATATGTGATCTTGGGTAACATGATTAAACTCTCTGAGCCTCAGTTCTGTAATCTGGACATAGAGATAATAATACTTTTATCAAAAAAAATGCCTTTTTTTTTTTCCTTCTGAGTGATGAGATACTTTCTGTATTTTTTCTGGATTTAAACATAGTTTCCAAAGTTAAAATATTATACTACTACTATTACCTGTCCCATTGGGTTGTTTAGAAATGTAATGTGATATATGACATTTTGGCTTCTCTGAGATGTCTTGTTCCAGCCCAAAGATTATTAGGGAACCTCATGTCATTTGAAAGGAGAGAAAGCTAATTTATTGATAATGTTCTGCATGTCATATGTATCATTTCTTTCTCATCCAAAACACTGAGTAGAACTCTATTATGGTAGTTGGTCCTTCACTTCATAATTTTCTATTTCCCCAGCTAGTCAGAACCATGCCCACCGCCCCCCCACCCAGTTCCCACCCCTTGGTCAGTACCTAGCATTCTGCCCAGAAAAACTACAGATGCTTCTTCCCACTCCCTCCACAACCCCACACCCCCGTTACCAAAGTGTTTCTATAATGCTCTGGGAATCAGTCAGCATCTCAATTCCCCCATGGTCTCATGGTTAAACATACCATTCATTCGACCTCTCAGCTGTGACAAAGAAGGAAGCCTGGGTGTAAAAACGGATTGCAGCTCCCCTCTGAAGTTGGGTTTCTCTCTTTGCTGACCACTTGGGAATTTTTTTTTTCTTGCTTCTGACCCACCTCTCCCCTTCCTTTTGATAAACAGGACAGCTGTCCCCAAAGGGATGAATCCATTACCTTCCACCAGAGTTGAGTTCATTTTCCATTTCATGTTTCTGTTTAAAGAGAAAGCCCTTTAAAAGCGCTGAGCATACACTGAGTGTGTGTACTTAATTTTTAATATGTATGTGCCCACACCTAAGAGAACAGAGAACCTTAAATAATAATGAAACCGAATTGTACATGTTGTATGTTTTATGTGGCACTGATTCCTAAATATGCTCTTAGCAGCCAGGTATTATTTAATACATCCCCATTAATCAAACTGCCAAATCTAAATGAAAACCATGTTTAAATATGTTTAATAAGATTATAGCTTTTGGTTGAATATCAAACTAACATAGCTACATTTTCCTTCCAGCCAGCCCTCATTTACTGTCTTATATTTTACTCTGAAAGCTAGTTCTTTTGTACTATCAAGTCAATTTTGATTATAAAACAAGTTATACCACAAACTTGTAATATCATGAGCTTCAGCTGAGTCCTTCATTGTAAATGTCAGGAGAAAGAACAGTTCTGAGAATTTTTTTTCTGGCTAAAAAATGATATTTTTCTTCTTCTTGGGGTGAGCCTTTGAGTTTAAAAGGAAATTAAAATTCTATTAGAGATACTAAATTGTTTTGTAGCGTCTGTATTAAATGATGTCTGCCTTTTGCATAGTTATTGAAAGTGTTTCATACTAAAGGTACTTTTTCTTTTTGACGGTTCAGGCTTCTTTTAGTTTTGCAATAGTGCCACCTAGGGGCTTTAGAGAACATTGCATGGGCTGCTAAAATCTCAAAAACAATCCCTCTGCCCTTTTGACATGAATAGAAAAAGTATTTGTGGGTCATTGGGGCTGAAGGAGAAAGAAGGTACATGGTAGCCTGGGCGAGGTACGTTTCCAGTTCTACTTATCAGGCTTCCAATCTGCAAACAAAAAAAGGAGGTAAATAAAAAGAGGTTTTTTTGAAAAAATAAAGAACTAGCCAAACTTGGAGTAACATATAGTATTCTAGCAGATTTTTAAAGTTATTAATAAACCAATATCATATTTATTAACGTGTTTAATTCCTGTTCTCATTTGCAACAGTTTGTCTGCTGTTCTCACCTTTGTAACAGGCATGTCCTGCGGTGATTGCAGAGAAGTGATGACTGCTTTGACTTGCTGTCCTGTGGGAATATCTTGCTTCTTACATCTCCAATTCTTCTATTTGCCTTGTACAATATTCTATATCCATATTCACCCTTATAAAGTTGTCATTCAGACTTTTTGTCTATTTGTTCTCTCCACTGATATCATTATTTCTTCTAGCTTCTCAGAGCCCTTACATTTTCTCCATGTTTATATGTCTTGAAACTTTTAAATTCTTGATCAAAGCAATCATAAATGTATCTATTACAAACACATTAAAATTCTTTGATTATATAAAAACTGACAATTCTTATAAAACTGTTTTTGTACTACATCAAGTTCAAAATAGGTGGCACATGTTTAACTTTGTACACTGTAGAAATTCTAAGATTCATTTCAAAAAGAAAAAGCAAATACAGTGCACAGCAATGCATATAATTCTTATAGACCAGTGTTACCTATCTGTTATATCTCTCTGTAAATAATGATGGTGGCAATGATGATAGGCAACGTTTATTGATGTTTTTTATATGCCAAGCACTGTTCTAACCACTTTGCATGAATTAACTCAGTCACCACAGGACAGAAACTGTTATTATCCCAATTTTACCCACGTTCACGGAATGCTTCTGTGTTCCAACAAGGAAACTTCAACAAAGGAGCGCATGAGCTTATCATAGGTCGTGTGTAATAGGAGTTTATATTATTAGTTTTTCCTTGAACTGCTTGGGAGTCAGTGTCACTTTTCTTAGCCCCATTAGCCTGCCCTCCCTTTGGAGTGTGCAGGTCTCCTTTACTGTCTAATACCTGTGTTCTTTCCTCACTGAGTGTCTCTAGCTTTGTCTAGCAACACCTGCCCTCACAGAACTTACATTCAGGTGGGAAGATCCTAAGAAACAGCAATCACAACAAGTAACATTGATTTCAGGTGGCAAGAAGTGTTATGAAAGAAAGCAAAGTGATATCAGGGAGCAAAAATGGAATGACAGACTGGATGTGAATGGCTGGCTGTGTGAGCAGGAGAGAGGCCCTCCTGAGGAAGGGGTGTTCATGGTGAGTCCCAAATGACAGAGAGGACAGCAAGTGCAAAGGCCCTGGAGTGGGAATGAATTGAACTTGTGTGAAGAAAAGCAAAAAGAGCAGGGAGGCTGGAATGTGTTGAGTAAGGAGAATACTGTGGGGCTCCTGTTTATTTCCTTTCTCTGTTCCCAGCACTCTTGTGTTTTCTGTCTCAGACTCTGGTTTCACTGAACTCAAAGAAATGATTTGGAATTGCGAAATCCTGAGATGTCATCCACCGGGAGTGTTGGGGATAGGGGGACACATGCAAGAGAATTGGCCTAAGAAAGGTTACACCCTGAGTATCTTCCATATATACCCATAGCCCCACATATTTTTATCTTGCAAAGTCAGATAAGATGAACATAAGGCGGAAGTGGAATCCCAGCACAGTTCATCCTCAGTGCCCCACAGCACTGAACAGACCTTGGATATCGTACTTCACACAAGTATGGTGACTTTTTTTTGTGTCTGCCTCTCCACTAGACTGGAAATTGACTGAGAACAGAGCTTATATCATAATCTTTCTTCAGTCATTTTTCTTTCTTGCGTTCATTTTATCAATAAATGCTGCTTGAGTGCCATCTATGTGCCAACCACTCATACTAGGCCCATCTATCTCTGCTTGGATAAAATTCCAAGCAAGAAAGATACAGTCCCTGCTCTCAAGTTTCCAACAGTATTGCAGAAGAGAAATACCATAAAATAGCATAACACAGTGTGCTAAGCCTCAGCTTTGGGGAGGCAGAGAAAATGTTCCAAAGGAAGTGACAGTTGAGTCCAGTCAGGATTTGGAAGTGTAAATAAAGGTGAGTGTATGTCTGTATGTGTGTGTGTTTGGAGAGGAGTATGTATGTGTAGAGGGCCTGAGATGGGAGAGAGTGTGTGTAGAATTTTAAACCTTGGGAACAAAGGATTCATGAACTCAGAGGTGAACTCAATTGTGTACTGGATGAAAATGTGAATGAATGAGTACATGAATGTATAAATGAATGAATCAGTGAGTGATTTTTTCCCACATGTTACAGAGGCAGCTCATGAAATGGAGGTTGTATTAGTCTGTTTTCACACTGCTATAAAAATACTACCTGAGACTGGGTAGTTTAAAAACAAAAAGGGTTTACGGCTGAGGAGGCCTCAGGGAACTTACAGTCATGGCGGAGGGTGAAGGGGAAGCAGGCACCTTCTTCACAAGGCGGTAGGAGAGAGAGCGTAGGGGAAACTGGCACATTAAAACATCAGCTCTCGTGAGAACTCCCTCACTGTCATGAGAACAGCATGGTGGAAACAGCACCCATGATCCAATCACCTCTCACCAGGTTCCTCCCTCAGCATGTGGGGATTACAGTTTGAGGTGAGATTTGGATGGGAAGACAGAGCCAAACTATGTCAGAGGTATAAAGCCAAAAGGCATTTTTATTAATTCACCCTGAGAAATCACTATTCCACATTCTGCCCATTATTTCCATGTAGGCAGACTCGTATGGAGACCTATATCTTTATCAAAAATGTGCTTGTCAAGTAGATTATTCAGTGACTTATTGGGAGAAAAGGCCAGACATTCATCTTATTCTAGGGAGGGCTGTATAAGTGGAACTGCGCATAGCTGATGGCCAATATTTCTCTTTATCCTGAACATTGCTTAGATGAGAACTATGGGGTAAACAAATGAGTGAAAAATGTTAAAATATCAAAGGTGTGCATAGAAGAGAGAGGCTGTTAATGTGGTCTAGACGCCAGAGGTGGAAAGCTGCTTTGGAAAATAGGGACCAGATTCTAGTCTTTGCTGTACCACTCTCTTGTTGTGTGACGTTGAGCAACTAGCCATCCTCACACCTGTAAAGTAGAACTATGCCAGGCAATGTCTAAATTTAGTCTCTATCAGCTCTAGAATTTTGTGTTCATCTTAGTTATACCTGCCGAGGAGGGAGAGGTATTGAATGTGTGTGGGCACCAGGTGCGCAGCTTCTTCATGGTCCCTGGATGACAGCTCTGTCCTGGGGCACTCACTCCTCCAGAGTACCTTAAGAAGTACCGTAAGAAGCTGTCCTTATCTGCCATATGCTTGGAAGGGTTCTGGCTGTTAACCACCTTTGTTGGACACACTGCTGCTATTCTCCTTCCCCACTTATGTCTGTTATTCTAAAGCGGTCTGAGAAGTTGGCTATTCCTGATGTTGCCTTTTCTTATACTGCACGTAGGAAGCCTCTGCTCAGAGGGTTATTTGTAAAAATTAATGAGATACATGTAAAGCAGCCAGAACAGTATCTGGCACATGATAAATACAAAGAATGTTTGTTACTGTTTGTCACAATTATTCCTGCAGCCCTTCATTGCTGCCTTTCTTCCTCAGGTATTTTCTGCCTTGTTCTCCAACAAGCACAAGGGATACAGTGGTAAATAGGATACCATCTCTGTCCTGAGGGGTTCTGTCCAGTCCTATTTACTGAGTGCCTTCCATGTGCCAGGCACTAAGGTTAAATCATTGAGCCCCCACCACAATCATTATACCCATTTCATCTTCGCGGAAACTGCAACCCAGAACAGAAAAGTCCGTGTGACATTCCCAGCATCACACAATTAGTAACTGGCAAGGTTGGAATTGGAGCTCCAATCTCACAGACTCCAAATCCAGTGTTCTTTCCACCTTGTCACCCACCTACCACAAGGCTGCCATTGCACGGTTTTGAAAGGAAAAAGAAGCAGCAGTGCATGATGGGAGTCAGCATAATGGGAAATAAACTCTCCTTCCCTGGGCATCTACTTCTAACTTGCAGGAGAATAGGAAGGCTAGTCTTGTGAGCCCAGCTCCCAGCAGTCCTTGCTTCAGCCCATCTGAAAAGGATCTGTCTTTAAAAGCAAGGAGCCAGAAAAAATAATTCATACTAAAAACAAACTCTGTCATGAGTCATTTGACTTTGCTTTCCCCTGAACACATAGTTTATGTCTTGGGTGAGCTAAGGCTAAAGGAACATCTGATATGTTTTAGGCTAGCAGAGCCATTATTTAAGGAGCTTCACATCCAGTGTGTGCCCATTGGACCCTATGGTTTAAATCAAGGCTTCTGCTTATAGGGCCTGACAATTTGTTATTTTTGTTGTAGTTTTGTATTGGAGTGTGATTGTGTACATGTTTTATCAAGATGACAAGAATTGCTCTGGTTCATGATTCAGAAGTTCTCAGGCTGTTGAACTAGCCTACGCAGTAGTTACTCTGAGTATGCGCGCTAGACAGGAATGTGTATATGTGCGCATATGTTCAGATGTATGAGCACTTACAGAAACAGAAGAGAATGAGAGAAAGGCAGATTCCGGCTGAGCATCTTACCATTCCTATCAGCAGAAGAGCAAGCCCAGCCCTGGGGCTGGGTCAGAGGATTTCTCAATCCTTGGTGAACAGCAGATAACCCCGAGCACAAAGCAAGTGTTTCTGTCTCTGTTGCCAACTTGCTTTTCTTTAGATACTTGAAAAATGACAGGAATACACTTACTTTGTAAAAACACGAACAATGGAATATAGAGCAAAAGTGAAAGGCACAAACCTCCCCTGATCCCAAAAGTAATCACTATTATGCATTTTGTATGCCTGTCTTACCTTTTCGATGTATTCACAGACATATATACACACATATACAGATCATATAGTAGAGATTGTATAATGGGATACTGTAGTATTTAAATAGTAGAGGATGAAAAAGAGTTCAATTTTTTTTTTTTTTTTTTTTTTTTTTGAGGCGGAGTCTCGCTCTGCTGCCCAGGCTGGAGTGCGGTGGCCGGATCTCAGCTCACTGCAAACTCCACCTCCCGGGTTCACGCCATTCTCCTGCCTCAGCCTCCCGAGTAGCTGGGACTACAGGCACCCGCCATCTCGTCCGGCTAGTTTTAGTATTTTTTAGTAGAGACGGGGTTTCACTGTGTTAGCCAGGATGGTTTCGATCTCCTGACCTCGTGATCCGCCCGTCTCGGCCTCCCAAAGTGCTGGGATTACAGGCTTGAGCCACCGCGCCCGGCCCGACATTTTTATCTACAAGATACTTTGGAATATATTAATACATATAAAGCTGCCCCATGATAACAGTAATTCCAGAATCTGCATATATAAAAAACTGTTTAACCAATGTGTTGATAGACCTTTAGGTAGTTTCTAGTGTTTAGCTATTAAAACCTGAGACACAAAGATCATTGTTGGTGTAGTTCTTTATATACAAATATGAGGATTTCTTTTGGAGAAATACAAAAAAAGTGGAATTTCTAGTGGAAGGATTTGTGCATTTAAAATTTTGTTAGCTGTGGCCAAAATGTCCTCCAAAAAAGCTGTCCCAATTCGTATTCCTGCCAATGATGTCCCTGTACCTTTGCCAATGCTGGATATTGTCAGTTGTTTGATATTTTGCCAATTTGGGGCAGAAAATGACTGCTCATTGTTCTTTTCCTTTGCCTTTCCCATAACTAGTAAGAATGAACATTCTCTTTATACCCATCAAGTACTTTTCTGTTAATGGCCTATTAATATCTTTTCCTCATTGATCTACAGGAGTTCTTTATCTACTCTGTACACCAATTCTTTATCTGTCATTACATACTGAAGACATCCTTATCGTATGTCCCTTCTCATCTACCTTTGCTTACCATATCTGGTACTGGAGTTTTAAAATGTCATAAACTGTTATCTGTGAATCTCTTTTTGATATCAGAATTTCTTAGAAATATTCCCTTTAAACTATTTCTTTTCTTGAAGCAGTGTTTTTCAGACTGATAATGTTTTGGACTTTTATGTGCCCAAGAGTAAACTATGGACTGAGGAGGTGAGTGTTTTACCCAAGGCAAAGCTGAGATCAGAACACACCAGGCCGGCAGGTCTCTGTGTTTGTTAAAGACATTCTTAGTAATTTTATCATTAATTATGGGAAAATTGTAAAACTCCATCGGGATCAGCCACAGGCAAATGAGATGCAGCAAGGAGCTAGAGGCTGGGCATGCAACCTGAAATCATCTGAGCATTGAATCATACACAGCTTCCCCTCTTACCACTTGACTTTGAGACATAACTTCGCTGCTCTGAGCCTTAGTCTATTTCTCTGTAGAATGGAGCTAATCACAACTTCAAATGGATATTGTGAGGTTTCACATTGTTTCAGCACATGGTATCTGCTCAATACATGTTTGCTTTTGCCTTTTCTGGTTAAATACCTTTTTTCCCCTGGACCTTTGAATGCAACTGGTCATCTAAAACTATTGGCTTCCATCTCTTCTGAGGAATTTTGTAGCCGAATGGTGGAGGCATATCTAGCTTGAGAGTCTGAGGCAATTTCCTGATGATACATCTCAGTGGGCCTAAAGGAAACGAAACACCTACACCATTGCTCAATGCTGGAAAATTCTCCACAGTGGCCGACCCCTTTAGGAGGAGGGAAGTCAGTGCTCTGGGGAACAGCTCCTGTCTACGTGGGTGGAGAGTTCTTTCTTCAAGCATTGGTAGATTGTAAACTCACTGAGCCTCCTGCCTACACGGGAATAAATTGCCCCTGCCTTTGAGATCATCCCTTCTTCTCCTCACCTCAACCTGGCATCCTTCTCTTCTTAAGGCAACACAGCACTAGAGGCTGACTGCCCAACTTCTTGAGCCAGACTGCCTGGAGTTAAAACCCAGCTCTGCCACTCTTTACTTGTGAGGCCTGGAGCAAGTTTCTTAATTACTTTCTGCCTGTGTTTCCCTGGCTGTAAGATAAGAGTGCTAATGTTATCTACCTCCCAGAGTTGTTACATGGGTCACTATTTGTAAAGTACTTGGCACATAGTACAGTATTCAGGGAGCTACTAATAAATCATGTATGGTATCTGAATTTGGGCTCCTCATTTCACAGCCAATTGACTTTGGATAATATGCTTACTCTAAGCTGAGCTCTCTAATTTGTAAAATGAGTATGAAAATATCTACTTCATGGGACTGCTGGACAAGTCAAATGGGATAATGTATGTAATCATTATAGGTACTCAAGAAAGAAGTGGTAGCTACTCTGGTGATGAATATCAAAAAAGACAGGAATGAATATATAGAGACTACCCAAATTCTCAAAAGCCAAGAGACTGGTAGAATGTGGCCTCCACACTCTTAGCCCTGTGACCTTAGACCTGACCTCTTCAACATTCAGTTTCCTGATCTGTAGATTAGTGATAATGGTGCCTACCTCTAGGTTCATTATGAAGAAGGAATAATAATAAATTGGGTTCATAGAAAGTACTTAATACAATTTATTATTATTATTACCTGTATCTCCTGTCCATTTAAGGGAAGATTCCTGTTTGCAGTCAGGGTCCCTGGGCAGAAGTGATGACAGCACAGGCAGAGCCCTGCACCCCCTGCCCTCTCCAACTCTGGAGAGTCTGTAGCACAAGGTAAGAAAGAGAATCAAATCTAAGGAAGGGAAATTGAGATCAAAGCCTGGTTTCTATGGATCAGGCCAAAATGATTGAAGGAGAGAGAGATACACAACTAAGGATGTCCATCAGGATTTATCTGCAACAGTGTGTCTCATTTTAATTCTTAAAACAGTTTTGTTGGATAGGTCCTATTATTTCCAGTTTTGCCTAATGAAACTGAGAGCTGGAGAGGTTAAGTGACTCGCCTAAGGTCAGATAGCTAAAAAGTAGAAAAACTGGGATTTGAGCCCAAGTCTGTCCAACTCTAAATCCCTAATGATATGCTTTTAATACATGCCTTGCCTCTGCTGGGAATGACTCAGAGGCCAAGCTGTAGGAGGAGGGGGAGAGAGGGATGACTGTGTTTCTCAGGGTGAACAGAGTAGGCAGCCACAGGGGCAGCAGGCCTGGAGCTAACAGGCCTTCATGTAAAAATTTGGAAATTTTGCCTGAAAGACAAGAGAGTGTTTTTAGCTGAGGTCGTTTTCAACTGTACCCTGTGTACTAGGCCGAGGGTAAACCAAAACACAGCCATAAATAGTTCTCCACAGAATTCTCATCACAACAGCCCACTGTATTCCTTCTGTTTGGAGATGAATGTTGAAACGCCATGCATGAAAATGGCTGAGTCTGTTACTGTTCATGAAGTCTAGTCACAGCCCATTCGAATGAAGCCCCCTTGGTTATGAATAGAGATACTAGAATCAGCAGATGATCAGCCATCATGGACTCTCAACAAATGGCTTTGCCCAAAGAATCAGCATCCGTGGACTTCATACAAAGCAGGCCTTCCCAAAGCCTCTGTTTTGAAGGGACCCACTCTATTTGAATAGGTGTTTACCCACTTGCTACAGAATATGTTTGTATACCTGTTCTTTATCTAACAAAAAAGTATCAAAGCTAGAAGGGACTTTAACAAGTCATCGAGTCCAATGCATTTAAAAGAAGTGGACAATTGGTTCCAGAGTAGGAGGTGACTGTCCTGAGGTTATACAGAGAGAATCTGAGATGAAATCCAGGCCTCCTTATTCTTAGTCTAAAACATGTCTGACTCTGCCCTTGTGAATGCAGCCAATACAGGGACAAAAAGTCTTTGGGCTTCTCTAAAGGGAGGGACTGCAATGTGTTAGAAATGGGAAGGAGGTTATGTTTTTCCTTGGTGCTTCCTACCTGCCCCGTCTATTCTTTTCCTGCCATTTCAGTTTTTTCTTTTTTTTTTTTTTTCTCATCTGTCAGAACTAACCAGTCTAATGTGCTCAATTTTCACTCCCTAAGAATCAGACTCCCAGATTTCCAGAGTTACTGCTGTTTACCTATTTCAGAGCTTTTCCCTACTGTTACTGGACTGCCTTTTGAACAATGGAAGGGACCCTAGACCAGGGGGATACCAGGCTCGGCCACTATTAAAGGGGTCTCCTTGGTTAAGACATTGCCTACCCAAGCATCAATTCTCAGTCTCCACGGTGCAGGTGAGAAAGAGGAAAGGGGACAAATAGTAATTGATCACCTGATACATGCTGAACTCTTAATTATGTAACCACATTTAATCTTTAAAGGAGGTTATGTGAAGTAGGTAGATATTATTATCTTCATTTGCAAATGAGGAACTAGATGTCTAGAAAGGTAATTCACATTCTCAAAGCCATGGAATCAGAAAGGGACAGAGTTGGGATCTGTACCTAGATTTGTCTGAAAATCCAAAGTACAGGTTGAGCAGCACTAATTGGAAAATCTAAATCCAACATGCTTCAAAATCTGAAACTTTTTGCGCACTGATATGACACCCAAAGGTCACACTCAAAGGAAATGCTCATTGGAGCATTTCCAGTTTTGGATTTTGGATTTAGGGATGCTCAACCAGTAATTATATAATGCAGATATTCAAAAATCCGAAATTCAAAACACTTCTGATTCCTGGAATTTTGGATAAGGCCTCAACTTTTTAAACTAAACCTGTTTAAGCTGTTTCAAGTTTGCCAAGCAAGAGAAAGTGAGATGAATGTGTGTGTACATACACGCGCGCGCGCACACACACACACACACACACATGCATACACATCCTGACTCTCTATCAGTCCATTTTCACACTGCTATAAAGATACTACCTGAGACTGGGTAGTTTATAAACAAAATAGGTTTAATTGACTCACAGTTCCACATGGCTGGGGAGGCCGCAGCAAACTTACAATCATGGTGGAAGGTAAAGGGGAAGCAGGCACATTCTTCACAAGACAGCAGGAAAGAGAGTGAGTGCAGGGGAAACTGCCACTTTTAAGCCATCAGCTCTCATGAGAATTCCCTCACTATCAGAAGAACAGCATGGGGGAACCACTCCCATCATCCAATCACTTCCTACCAGGTCCCTCCCTCAATACGTGGGGATTACAATTTGAGATGAGATTTAGGTGGAGACACAGAATGAAACTATATCTCACACGCACACGCACGTGCGCGCACACACACACACACACACAAAGAAGAGTGCTTTCCAAACTGTGAAATGCCACCCACAGGTAGACAATTAGCCACCCAGTCCAGGCCAAGAATGAAGTGGCTGTCAACATGCCACAGCCATCATGCAAAGAATTTACTTACAAGTGAGAGGAGTGGAGGAAATATTTAGAGGCAAGGACCTATCAGGTAGGTCAGTAGTTCTCAAATGTCACTGGAGGGCCACTGCAGGCAGGGCAGGCTACAATTTGTATATCCCCCAATTTGTGGGGCCCATTGCAAAATGAAAATGTAGATCCCTGACCAGGGGCAGGAAAGTCACTCCTTCCAACAGGCCTTTTGCCTCAACCCATGGCTGACAGATGACTTCCAAGGCTTTCCAAATTTTACATGGAACCCCTCTGTAGGTTGTCCGCCTGACACTCCATGGCAGTGGTAGCCAGCTGGGGTCACTGCCTTGGCCCACCTTGAGACACAAGGGGCTCAATGTCGGACCTGACTCTTTCCACACCTATGCTCATCTCTATGAGAAGAAGGGCAAGAGCAAAACATGCCCTCACCCCTAGCTATGTAACCCTACCACCAACTCACAGGTGTGTGGTCAGCAGTGGGATGGGGCAGCAGAAGACAGAGAGTGGATGGCCAAGAACTGGCCCTGGAGACTAGCCCCACTGTTCCATCAGTTTTCACTTATAAAACACAGATTCAAAGATAAAAAAAGTATTCCCTATTTAATAAATCGTGTTAGGAAAACTGGCTAGCCATATGCACAAAACTGAAGCTGGACCCCTTCCTTACATCTTACACAAAAATTAAGATAGATTAAAGATTTAAATGTAAGACTTAAAACCATAAAAACCCTAGAAGAAAACCTAGGCAATACCATTCAGGACATAGGCATGGGCAAAGACTTCATGACTAAAACACCAAAAGCGATGGCAACAAAAGCCAAAATTGACAAATGGGATCTAATTAAGCTAAAGAGCTTCTGCACAGCAAAAGAAACTATCATCAGAGTGAACAGGCAACCTACAAAATGGGAGAAATTTTTTGCAATCCATCCATCTGAAAAATGGTTAATATCCAGAATCTACAAATAATTTAAACAAATTTACTAGAAAAAAGCAACCCCATCAAACAGTATACAAAGAATATGAACAGACACTTTTCAAAAGAAGATATTTATGTGGCCAAGAAATATATGAAAAAAAGCTCATCATCGCTGCTCATTAGAGAAATGCAAATCAAAACCACAATGAGATACCATCTCAATGCCAGTTAGAATGGTGATCATTAAAATGTCAGGAAACAACAGATGCTGGAAATGATATGGAGAAATAGGAACACTTTTACACTGTTGTTGGGAGTCTAAATTAGTTCAACCTTTGTGGAAGAGTGTGGCGATTCCTCAAGGATCTAAAACTAAAAATACCATTTGACCCAGCAATCCCATTACTAGGTATATACCCAAAGGATTATAAATCATTCTACAAAGACAAATGCACATGTAATTTTATTGCAGCCCTATTCACAATAGCAAAGACTTGGAGCCAACCCAAATGACCATCAGTGTTAGACTGGATAAAGAAAATGTGGCATATATGCACGATGGAATACTATGCAACCATAAAAAAGAATGAGTTCGTGTCCTTCACAGAGATGTGGATGAAGCTGGAAACCATCATTCTCAGCAAACTAACACAGGAACAGAAAACCAAACACCACATGTTCTCACTCATAAGTGGTAGTTGAACAATGAGAACATATGGGCTCAGGGAGAGGAACATCACAGGCCAGGGCCTGTCAAGCGGTGGGGGCAAGGGGAGAAATACCTAATGTAGACAACGGGTTGATGGGTACAGCAAACCATCATGGCACATATATAGCTATGTAACAAACCTGCATGTTCTTCACATGTATCCTAGAACTTAAAACATAATTAAAACAACAACAACAACAAAATAATTGAAAGAAATCGACTGCAAACAATTAACCCCAGCTTGGGCTCTTTCTAGATAGAGCTCTGTGCATTGCATGGGTATATTAGTTTTCATGCTACTAATAAAGACATATCCGAGACTGGGCAATTTACAAAAGAAAGAGGTTCCATGTGGCTGGAGAGGCCTCACAATCATGGCAAAAGACAAGGAGGAGCAAGTCACATCTTACATGGATGGCGGCAGGCAAAGATAGAGCTTGTGCAGAGAAACTCCCACTTTTTTTTTTTAATTTTTATATGTATATATTTTTTTATTATTATTATACTTTAAGTTCTAAGGTACATGTGCATAACGTGGAGGTTTGTTACATATGTATACTTGTGCCATGTTGGTGTGCTGCACCCATCAACTCGTCAGCACCCATCTGATGTAAAGGAGGAGTTGATGGGTACTCCCACTTTTAAAACCATCAGAACTTGCGAGACCCATTCACTATCATGAGAAGAACACAGGAAAGACCCACCCCCATGATTCAATCATCTCCCACCAGGTCCCTCCCACAACATGGGAGAATTCAAGATGAGATTTGGATGGGAACACAGCCAAACTATATCATTCCACCCTTGGCCCCTCCCAAATCTCATATCCTCACATTTCAAAACTAATCATGCCTTCAGAACAGTCCCCCAAAGTCTGAACTCATTTCAGCATTAACTCAAAAGTCCCCAGTCCAAAGTCTCATCTGAGACAAGGCAAGTCTCTTCTGCCTATGAGCATGTAAAATCAAAAGCAAGTTAGTTACTTCCTAGATGCAATGGGGATACAGCCATTGGGTAAATACAGCCATTCCAAATGGGAGAAATTGGCCAAAACAAAGGGGCTGCAGGCCCCGTGCAAGTCCATAATCCAGTGAGGCAGTCAAATCTTAAAGCTACAAAATGATCTCCTTTAATTCTGTGTCTCACATCCAGGTCACATTCATACAAGATGTAGGTTCCTATGGTCTTGGGCACCTCTGCCTCTGTGGCTTTGCACGATACAGCCTCTCTCCCAGATGCCCTCACAAGCTGGCGTTGAGTGTCTGCAGTTTTTCCAGGTGTGCAGTGCAAGCCATCAGTAGATCTACCATTCTGGAATCTGGAGGTTGGCGGCCCTCTTCTCTCAGCTCCATTAGGCAGTACCCCAGTAGGGACTCTGTGTTAAGGCTCTGACACCACATTTCCCTTTGCACTGCCATAGCAGAGGTTCTCCAAGAGGACCCTGCCCCTATAGCAAACTTCTGCCTGGGCATCCAGGTGTTCCATACATCTTCTGAAATTTAGGCAGAGATTCCCAAACCTCAATTCTTGACTTTTGTGCACTGGCAGGCTCAGAACTCCATGGAAGCTGCCAAGGCTTGAGACTTGCACCCTCTGAAGCCACAGCTCAAGCTATAGGGATGCAGGGCACCAAATCCCTAAGCTGCACATATCATGGGGACCCTGGGCCTGGCCCACAACATCACTTTTTCCTCCTAGGCCTCCAGGCCTGTGATAGGAGGGGCTGCCATGAAGACCTGTGATGTGCCCTAGAGACATTTTCCTCATTGTCTTGGGGATTAATATTTGGCTCCTCGTTACTTATGCAAATTTCTGCAGCCAGCTTGAATTTCTCCTCAGAAAATGGGATTTTCTTTTCTATCGCATTGTCAGGCTGCAAATTTTGCAAACTTTTATGCTCTGTTTTCCTTTTGAAACTGAATGCCTTTAGTAGCACCCAAGTCACCTCTTTAATGCTTTGCTGCTTAGAAATTTCTTCCACCAGACACCCTAAATCATCTCTCTCAAGTTCAAAGTTCCACAAATCTCTAGGGCAGGGGCAAAATGCCACCATTCTCTTTGCTAAAACATAACAAGAGTCACCTTTGCTCCCATTCCCAACAAGTTCTTCATCTCCATCTGATACCACCTCAGCCTAGACCTTATTGTTCATATCACTATCAGCATTTTTGTCAGAGTCATTCAACAAGTCTCTAGGAAGTTCCAAACTTTCCCACATCTTCCTCTCTTCTTCTGAGCCCTCCAAACCATTCCACCCTCTGCCTGTTACCCAGTTCCAAAGCCGCTTCCACATTTTTGGGTATCTTTTCAGCAACACCCCACTCTACTGGTACCAGTTTAATGGCTGACACACTCGTGCAGCTGGTCTCCACTGCAGGTCCTTCACAAAGCTTCACTAGTCCATGAGAAATGAAACAATAAGGACAGGGTATTGAGATTTGATAAAACTAAATGTAGACTATTTAAATGATTCTCCTTTATTCTGATATCATGATAACCACTTTTTTGGTATTAAAATCTCCTTTTCGTTATGAAATAATGGTGAGAGTAAATGTTGAGCAGTTGCTTTGTTTAAAGTCCTTATATAATCAAATAAAAAGCTTACAATTATGTTGTAGTTCTGCAAAAAGTTTGAATATTTTATTGGTCCTACTCTAAGACTTTCAAGAAGATGGCCCTTCCCACATGTGGGGCTGGAACCTCTTCCCCTGTCACCATCATCAGAAAGGCTTCCGCCCTGGATACAGTTAGTATTTGTTGCATACTTCAGTATTTTCTAGGTATATATTTGCTTTTCAGAAGTCTAAAACGTCTGGTAGAATGTTTCAGAAGAAGCAACACAGAATAGAGGCATTAAAATCAAATTTTGAAGTCTGAAACTTCTGTTTCTTACCATCATTAAGAGAGAAGTGCCCAATGACAATCATTTCTCCAAACCATCAACAGCTCTTTGGAAATGAAGTGGAAGGGTGATAATACATCCAGGACATACCTAGCTAATGTCTTAATCTTGGCATAATTATTAATAATAACATTCTCTTTCCTTCTGAAAAGTGTCTAGGACTCAAAGGTGAGTTCATTGGGATAATAAACTATGGCCACCTTAACTAAAGGCCCCTTCAGCTCTCCTGAGCCAGAAAGTCCCAAAGAGCCTGCTCTTTCCCTGGGCAGGAAGCCATGGTGACCAGCAGAAGGATTATGTCTGTCTTACCAGAGGCCTGTGTTGGGTGCCAGCGTGACGTCTATAGGATCCACTTAGATCTGGGATGTCAGAGACCTAGTGGTGGTGAATCTTTGTGGCTTCCATCATTGCATTGTCTCTGGGAGCATCAAGTTGAAGGCCAAGCTAGTTTATTTCCTTTGATGAGGGAAAATATGTCAACACAATGATCCAGTGAACTCTGGGAATAGACATGCGGTGCCTTTGGGGAATTATGGCCTAAATAGTTTCACTCTGGCACATGTGGAATTAAATATAAAACAAACCACTGATTGCTGTTAAATTCACATGAATAAAAACAACCATTACTATGTCTTCTCAGCTACAGTACCAGAGAGTCCCCCTAGAATCAAGCAGTTATTAGACTGGACTTTGGAGTGAGTGTAGAAAAGAAAAGGAGGAGGAGAAGGAAGAAAAGGAGGAAAAGAGGAAGAAGAGGAAGAGGAGAGAGAAATAAGTCAAATAGGTGGAGAGTTTTCAAAGATACAAAGTCTGTGCCATTTAGTATGAATTATTTTTCCTTTTTATTCCTTGTATTTGACATATGAAAAGAAATCTTTGCTGATGCTGGCTTCAGATTCTCAGGTTTAAGTACACTATCCTTGACCTAGGAAAGAGTTACATGCATCATACTTCCGAGGCCTTCAAACAAAGAACAACTTGGAGTAAGCTTGAGAGTGTGCAGGGCATTTTGGTGACATTTCTGGATGCCCTTTGTTTCCCCCTTTCAAGAAAAGCCCTTTCTTTCATTGCCTTCTCACATAACAGCTTGGGATTCTTGTCCCTCCCAGAAATGCATTTGAACTTGCTGGTTTGTTAAGAGTCAGGGCATGAAGCATTTTTCCATGGTAGAAAAGTTCTGGCATTCCAAAGCAGAACTAATGTGGGATTTGGGAAGCTTGCCCTATTTGTGCACTTAATTAGAGCTCACCAAAAGCAGCTGATACATTGGTGCCATAAGAAACCAATGCTGAGACCAAGGAAGGCTAAGACTGTGAGCACCCTAAGAGGGTGGTGAACATGAATTCCACACCTGTTCCCTATCTGGAATCAGGATTCACTGGAGTCAGGATTCAAAGGCAAAAAGTTGTGTGCTTTCCAGCAACATTCATTGGGATCTGCATCCCAATTTAATCAATTGATAGGTTGCCAGCGTCTGAGTCAAGTCCCGAAACACTTGGTTCCCCTTGGGTCAATGAAATGTGGTCTTGGTTCTAATACGAACGTTAAGTTGACAAAAAATGGCTGTGAGAAAACTACTGGTTTTAGAGTCAGTCAAGCTTGTGCTCTAAGTCTGACTCTGCCACTATGAGATGTCAGATCTTGGAGAAACCATTTAGTTACTTCTGAGCTTTAGTTTGCTTCCCTGTAAAGGGGCATACTAACACCTATTCCATGGGTCCATTATGTACACAACAGCCAACATTTGTTGAATAATTACTATGTGCAGAGCACTGTGCTAAGAGCACAGTCTATGTTAACTTTTTAATCCTCACACAGACCTAAGGAAATAGATTCTATATTACAGATTGGCAGACTACTCCCTACAGACCAAATTTTGCCTACTGACTGTTTTTGAAAATAAAGTTTTATTGAGACACAGTCACATCCGTTCATTCACATAGGCCCTATGGCTGCTATTGTGCTACAACTGCAGGGTGGAATAATTATAACAGTGACCAAATGGCCCATAGAACCTAAAATACTTACTATCTGGCCCTTTATAGAAAGAAGTTTGCCTGTGCTTTAAATTATCTCAACTTAAAGATGAAGGACATAAGCCAAAGGTATTAAAACCTATTTCAAGTAGGTTAGCTGGGGCCACAAAGCTGGTAACAGGTAGGACTAGGATTTGAATCAAACAACCTGACTCCAGAACTTGTGTTAGTCACCAGTATCATTATATATATATAAAATGCCTAGCATAGTACCTAGCACACAGGAGATACTTAATACATCTGTTTTATCAGCATGGCACTCCCTTTCCTTTTACCTCCTTTCCCAGTTTCCTATCAATTCTAGTTACCTTTTGCTTCTCTTCTGCAAGATAGTTCAGTTAAGCATATTTCTAGCCAATTTTATGCCCATGATCTCAATCTGTCCAACAACTCTGTGAGGTTGGTATCATTATTTTCATTTAAGAAGATGAATAAACTACTTCTTGATCTCTGAGCTCCCAGGAGTCTTTGCACTCCATTTGGGGACCCTCAGAGGAAACATTGCTAGGACCTTTTGGAACATTTGTTTTATGCAGCAAACTAGCATTAAAGAAAAAAAAAACTCAGTGGCTGCTTGAGAAAGGATTACAATCTAATTAGGGAGAGAAAACCAAAATACTGAGACAATAGCAGGCATTTTAAAGTAAGTTATTTAGTACAGACAGTGAGTGAGTGTGAATTCGGAGAGCTGGGAACAAGAGAATGGACAGGGTAGGGGAGGGCTCTCAAGTTTCATGGTCAAGTGTGAACTGTGCCTTGAATGACAGACCGAATTTAAAAAGCAGAGACTCAGATTCAGGCATGATGGAAGTGGGAAAAGGAACCACAGAGTTCCTGCGGAAATGGAAGTGAGAGCTCTCAGAGGGACAGGATCAGCAAATCCCTGGGAACTGTAGAAAATCAAAACAGGTAAATAATGTGGGGACAGATTCTACAGGATTCTGAAGGCCAGAGAGAGGTACCTGGGTTTTAGAATAATAATAGTGATCATCATAACACTTAGGTGCAGGATTGCTGACCACACACATTACACATATCCTCGCCCTTAACCCTCCCTGTCCATTCTGTGATGTAAGTATCATCCTCCTTTACAGATATGAAAATTGAGGCTTAGATTATAGCAATCAAAGGTTGATGGGAAAATTAGAAATATTCCACAATGCTTACTTAGTTCAACAGTGCAGGGCTTTTGTGTTGTTACGTTCTTCCTTGGATACATATGCTTGTCGTTGAGATTTTATAGGGTAATCTATATAGCCTATAAACCCATATAACATAAACTTAGGTTCTGCTTGTTCTAATACTGTTACCTATAAACATTTCCCCAGGGATTCAGATGGAAAGTGCCATGAATTAAAGACCTTACGCTACCTGGACCAGTCTGATATTTCCCACCACAGGCAATGGGCAGCTATGGCATGGTTTAGAGCACGGGATGCCGTAATGAAAAGGATCAGTTCTTTCAACAAAGTCAGGCCGGATGTGAAAGACAGGAAGGAGGAAATTGTGTGAACCCAGAAGTGTGATATGCATTGGAGAGGCAATCCCGGGATGAACACTTGGAGCTTGGGTTTGGAATGGCTAAAGAACATATGCCAAGAAGAGAAGGCACACAGGTAGATTGAGAAGGCCATGACCAGCACTGCTTAAGCCTTACCACTTAGCCATAGTTGAGGGACATAGGACTTGAAGTATGGAGATTTAGGCTCAAGTCCTAGTCTCACTGCTACTGGCACTATGTGAAGAAGGAGGGAAAAGACAAGAATTATATGCTGATTGAGTTATGCACTATATTGTGTCTTCCCATCAATAGCACTTAAGTATTTCTGTGTGCCAGCACTTTCTAATTTCTCTTCTACTTGCTTAATATATATTAACTAATTTAATCTTCAGAGAAACCCTATTAGATGGGGGGTATTATCTCCTTTGTATAGCTGGGGAGACTGAGGCACAGAAAAGGTTAAGTAACACACCTATGGTCGCACAGCTGGTATGTAGAGAAACTATACTTTGAACCCAGGCAGTTTGGCACCTGAGTCCATGCTCTTACTTACTGTCAAATTACCTCTCAGGAGAAAACAGGGTAAGTGTTACAAGCCCAGTTTTACAGATGATGAGACTCTGGGTCCAAGACCATAAGGGATTTGGCTAAAGATCAGACAACTAAGTAAATTGTTATGCTGGCATTTGAACTAGGTCTTCCTAATTCTGATCCAGACATTCTTTCTATCAGATCACACTACCTCCTGTTGGTGTGAAAGCATTTTACAACCATAAACCTCCTCCTGTTTATTAACACGTTGTTATGATAGGCTTCTCTGATTCAGCAGGAAAACTAAGGAGGTAGATCGGCCAAGCTCATGGATGGTAGTAATAAAGGGCTTGCCTTCTAGACTGTGACTCCCTCCAGGAGAGCCACCAACCAGTTCCTAACCTCTGTTTCTTGCAATTCCTACAGGGCCTGGCGTGGGGTGGAGGGTGGCTCTCAACAAATATTTGTTGAACACCACTTGTTCCAGACAGAAGCATGTGAGGCTCTCCACTACCACCAGCGGCATAGCCAGCACACCCATGCATTAGCAACTTGCCCTCTGCCAACTCCTGGGATGGTGATAGGATGATGGTTCTTTGTAAGCTTGTCACCTGCCCCTCTTCCAAAGTGAGTTTACCCAGAGAAGCATTCTGAGGTTGAATTTGTCCCATACCACCCCTTCCCCTACACATTGACACTCCCCACTGTATACCGTGGGGTCAGAGACCTCGCACTACAAAGGCCCCTTGCCAAGCCTGGTGTTGCTTGCAGCCTGTCTGAGGCTTTCACTACTTTCCCCCAGACTCTCAGTCCCTGGCCTCCTGGCTCATGGCCACTCCCAGTGCCCTTGGCTTTAGCTTCCTGACCCCCATATAACTGGCACCCAGGACCACTTCACCGGCTTCCCTCTCAGAACAATTGACTTTTGCCCCTGGGGTACTTACACCTCTTTTGTTCAAGGTCACACCCCAGCTCAACACCCAGGATCCACCCCGCCAGCCTGTGTGACAGCCATCCCCACTAGACTTTGAAAGGGACTGGACAGTGTGTTCAGCCACCTTCTCAAGGGCCTGTCCCTGGCAGCTTTACTGGTCCCACCTGTTCCTAACCTAGGAGTTGCCAATCCAACAAGATGAGGCTATTCTGGGAAGAAGCAGGAAGACCTCTTCACCCTAGTTGAGTCTTTCTTAACAAAGAAGTCAACAGAACTTTTTTTTTTTTTTTTTAAGTGTTTTAAAATACTGCACAGGATGCTACAGCAGTTAAGAGCATGGCCTCTGGAATCAGGATAGGAGTTAAAAATCCATTTCTGCCACTTGCTAGCCGTGTCATCCTAGGGAATTTACTTAACCTTTCTCAACCTCAGTTCCTCATTTGTAAAATGGAGCTAAAAAAAAAAAGCCTACATTACTAGGTAGTCATGAGAATTCTGTGAAATGATATATGTGAGCATATATCATAGCATGTGAC
The DNA here is from genome assembly GCF_001698545.2 of Rhinopithecus bieti. Lineage (NCBI taxonomy): Eukaryota > Metazoa > Chordata > Mammalia > Primates > Cercopithecidae > Rhinopithecus > Rhinopithecus bieti. The sequence continues at coordinate 9,805,559 of NW_016806642.1, read as the reverse complement.
AAGCAGTAGGTGCTCAATAAAGGATAGTTATTATCAGCATTATATTAAATATTATTAAAGTATCTTTTAAGACTTTCTGGAGATATTTCATTCAGACAGTTATTTATTCAACAAACATTTATCGAGAGCCTGCATTTCTCCAGATCTATGCAGAGTGCAACTATGGGATGTATAATTATGTTTATAAAAAGAAGCGGTGCATGTTAATCACTTATTATAGGCCAGACACTGTTCTAGGCATTTTAGGAACATTGTTTCATTTAATATTGATAAGGGCCTTGCAAGCTGGCAGAAATCATGATTGTCAGAGATGAAAAAACTGAGGTTCAGAGAGGTTATCCCCAAAAAGACATGGCCTGTGATTGAGTGTGGCATGCACCACCCTTAAATAAACCAAAATATTTTAAGTTCAAGTCCCAACTATTGAGAGATCCACAATTTACTCTCATGTAATACAATCCCTTTATATAACTTTCTGGTTAAAGTCAAGGTCAGAGCAAAGTGGTTTGATTTCATCCTCATTGGTAAAAATCTCTGTAAGGGGTGAGTGTTCTCATGCCTTTGTTAGCATGCCAGCAATGAGCCTGGGGTCTCTCCTCTGATTACTGGGGATTTCATCATCATTCAGAAAAACTTCTCTCATTATGTGGGACTGAAAATAGAGATAGAAAAGGCAACAAAACTCACCCAATGCATGCTTTGCAAGTTATTTTGTTTTTTAAGTAAGTCCAAGTCATGATCTTGCTTTCAGATTCATGCCTTATGCCTGTAGCCATTGAAAGGCAAGTATGTCAAGGGGGAAAAGAAGGTTCTTCAGTTAGCTGAGGTTTTATTCTGTTTCTACTTTGGTGGTTTGAAACTAATTACAGACTCGGTTGTGCCTACATGTGCAAAATGAAATGAGAGTTTGAGCCAATTACTCTAATAATGAAGAGAGGAAAATCCACTTTTCTTTCCATTATCTAAAGATTTCAGGCATATGTGAGTTTTATGTGTATATATTAAATTATGTGAAAAATTGGCCTCAAGCCTTCATTTCACTTTGCCTGTCTAGAAACAGACTCAAATTTTGTTTCAGAAAGGAGACGACATGCCTTAGGCATCTTCCAGGAGACTAGAGGGTCTTGTTGTAACAATTGCAGCCAAGATTGATTTTCTTATTGTTATGATAGAATACTTGTGCATGCCTGGGGGAGGGAAGTATATTATGAAGGATGACTTAAAAAAAAAAAAAAAAAGGCTGGAATACCTAGAATAAACTTTAAGAGGAGGTTTCCACTCATATTATTTATTCATTCATTTATTTAGTCCTTTCCAGGACGTGCAAAGCCCTCCTGGCCTGGTGCTCACTCCCTTTCTAATTTCATCTCCTTCTGCCACTTGCCCAAACTGCCCCAGTAGGTCTGGCTTCGTTGCTGTCTTTCCATTCACTGAGCACACTTCCAACTCAGGGCTTTCAAGCTTACAATTCCCTCCGTGTGGAATCATCTTTCCATTGATTTTTTCATTGTTCACTCCCTCATTCCCTTAGATCTCTGCTCAAATGTCATTTTATCAGAGAGATGTCATTCCTAGTCACCCTATACAAACTGCCTGCTCCACACCTACCATTCTCTGTGCCCTTTGCCCTACTTGATGTTTTTTCTCCCTAGTACTTACCACCATCTGTGTGATATATGTGCATAAACATATGTATTATTTTGATAAACATGACCATATATTTTATTTTAATAAACTTTATTTTTAGAAGAGTTTTATATTTACATTTATATTTACAGAAATAATTGTGAAGATGATACAGAGAGTTTTCTTTCCTTTTTTTTTTTTTCTGAGACGCAGTCTCGCTCTGTTGGCTAGGCTGGAGTACAGTGACACAATCTTGGCTCACTGCAACCTCCACCTCCTGGGTTCAAGCAATTTTCCTGCCTCAGCCTCCCAAGCAACTGGGATTACAGGCGTGCACCACCACACCCGGCTAATTTTGTATTTTTAGTAGAGACAGGGTTTCACCATGTTGGTCAGACTGGTCTCAAACTCCTGACCTCAAGTGATCTACCTGTCTTGGCCTCCCAAAGTGCTGGGATTACAGGCGTGAGCCACTGCACCCGGGGGATACAGAGAGCTTTTCTAAACCACATACCTAGTTACCTTTATTATTAACATCTTACATTAGTATGGTGCATTCGTTACAATTAATGAACCAGTATTGAAACATTATTATTATTTTATTCTATTTTATTTGTTTACCAGTTTGTAATGCAATGTATTTTTAAACACAGTGAAAGACACCTGACAGGTAACTGAACAAGTTAGCATTAGCTGGGCCCAGGATTAACCAACTCGTATCAACATTCACAGACTTGTGCAGATTCTCTGAGGACAGCAATATCCAATAGTGTTTACTTGTTCTGTGAGCACAGTAATAGAAGCGAAGCAACACCTTTGTTAATTAAAGCATGTATTTTATGCAGACTTCCTTAGATTTTACCTAACATCCCTTTTCTATTCTAGGATCCCTTCCAGGACACCATATTACATTTAGTCATCATGTCTCCTTAAGCTCCTCTGGCTTTTGATGACCTTGACATTTTTGAGGAGTATTGGTCAGATACTTTGTAGTATGTCCTTCAATTGAGATTTGTCTGATTTTTTTTTTTTTTTTTTTTTTTATGATTGGAGTTTTGGTCTTTTGGAAGAACACAGAAGAGAAACAAAGTACCATTCTCATCATATCATATCAAGGATACTTACTATCAGTGTAACTTACCACTATTGATGTTGGTCTTAGTCATCTGACTAAGGTAGTGTTTGTCAGGCTTCTCCACTATAAAATTGCTCTTTCTCCTTCCTTTTTATACTGTACTCTTTGGAAAGAAGTCACTACACACAGCTCAAACTTAAGGAGTGAGTGAGAAGTAAGTTATGATCTATGTCTTCATGGGAGGAATATCTACATAAATTTGGAATTATTCTGTTTGGGAGATTTGTCTCTTCTCATTTATTTATTCACTCATCCATCTATAGCTCATATATATTTATATTTTTGGTTATAATCTAGTACTACTTTGTTTTGTTACTCAGTTGTTCCAGTTTTGGCCATTGGCATCTCCTCAGTTGGCTCCTGTGACCCTTTGACATAATCCCATAATTGTGTATCTTGTGAGGTTTTTAAAAATTATATTCTTACTTTCTGGCACTACAAGGCACTCTAGGCTAATTTTGCATATTTCCTGCTCCAGTTCTAGAATCAGCCATTTCTCCAAAGAGCCTGATTCTTGTTACTGGAGACTGGTGGTTAGAAACCAATATTTGGGCACTAAGTGTGCTCATTACTCTTGGGCTATTGTTGCTTCTTGGTGCTGCCAGCTGAAAGAGGAAGGAAATGGGTGTGTACCCTAACGCATGTATATACCCATATCTATAAATATTTCTCTATGTAATCATCTTTTCAATATTAAGCTAAACATGAATTTACACTGGTTTCCTACTGTAATCTATTGTCACATGGATCATTCTAACTCTCTCCCCTTGCTTATATTTAAATTCACCCTCAAATAGTGAGAAATCTGGCTCCCACCACTGCCATCCATTTACTTAATTATTCAATTTCAATATACATATATAGAAATACCAGGATTGTTAACCCATACCATTGCAGAATACAACTTTATTAACTAGAAGACAGGACTTATGTACAGTTTTCTCGGGGTTTGTTTGTTTTTTGTGCTTTTTTTTATCTTTAGTTTTTCAGACTCTACTAATTTCTGAAGTTACTTAGGTCAGCACCTTAATCGCCCACCACCCCAAGTGAGATCATTTTATACACTGGTAACACAGTTATATTGTTTTTCACATACTGCATTCCATCATGGGATCCCCCTACCTCCTGAATTTTTAAAGTTTACATGCATTAAGGTTTACTTTTTGTACTCTAACATTCAGTGGTTTTGATAAATGCATAATGTCATGCATATTCAATTACAATATCATATAGAATAGTTTCAGCACCCTAAAAGTTAAAAATCCCATCTGGGCATGGTGGTTCACACCTGCAATCCCAGCACTTTGGGAGGCCTAGATGGGCAGATCACATGAGGTCAGGAGTTCAAGACCAGCCTGGCCAATATGCCAAAACCCCATCTCTACTAAAAATCCAAAAAGCCAGGCATGGTGGCAGCGGCCTGTAATCCCAGCTACTCAGGAAGCTGAGGCAGGAGAATCACTTGAACTTGGGTGGCGGAGTTTGCAGTGAGCCAAGATCGTGCCACTGCCCTCTATCCTGGGCAACAGAGCAAGACTCTGTCTCATTTTAAAAATTAAAATTAAAAATCCCCCATGTTGGCTGGGCACAGTGGCTCACACCTGTAATCCCAGCACTTTGGGAGGCTCAGGCAGGTGGATCACAAGGTCAAGAGATCGAGACCATCCTGGCTAACACAGTGAAACCCTGTCTACTAAAAATACAAAAAAAAAAAAAAAAAAATTAGCCAGTCGTGGTGGCGGACACCTGTAGTCCCAGCTATTCGGGAGGCTGAAGCAGGAGAATGGTGTGAACCCAGGAGGCGGAGCTTACAGTGAGCGGAGATTGCGCCACTGCACTCCAGCCTGGGTGACAGAGTGAGACTCCATCTTAAAAAAAA
>NW_016806642.1:9691376-9800478 GCF_001698545.2 Rhinopithecus bieti | reverse complement strand
TATATATATATATATATTATGTGCCACCTATATATCTTCTTTAGTGAATCACATGTTCATATATTTTGCTTACTTTTTCACTACATTGCTTATTTACTTATTGTTGAATTTTAAGAGTTCTTTGTATATTTGCATACAAGTTCTTTATCAGATACGTGTTTTCTTCAAGTTTGTGACTTGTCTTTCCATTCTGTTAAAAATGTCTGTTGCAGAGCAGTTTTAGAATTTTAGTGATCCAGCTTATCAATTTTTTTAATGGATTATGCTTTTGGTTTTGTATCTAAACTTATCACTTAACCCAAGGTCATCTAGATTTTTTTCCTGTTATCTTCTAGATGTTTTATAGTTTTGTGTTTTACAATTATGTCTGTGATCTACTTTGAGTTAATTTTTGCAAAACCTCTAATGTCACTTTCTAGATTCATTGTTTTGCATGTGGACATACAATATTTCAAACATGACTTGTTGAAAATATTACACTGTATCCTTTGAATTGCCTTTACTCCTTTGTCAAAGGAGTTGGAAAAGGAATAAATTAGTCGACTATATTTGTGTCTATTTCTGGGTTCTCTCCTTGGTTCCATTGATCTATTTGTCTTTTCTTTCCCCTGCCTTACACTGTCTTAATTATTGTAGCTTTACAGTAAGTCATGAAGTTGGGTTGTGTCAGTTCACTGACTTTGTTCTTTTTCTTTAGTATTATGTTGATTAATGTAGATCTTTTGCCTTTCCATATAAATTTTAGAATCATTTTATGGATACTTGCAAAATAGTTTGCTGAGAATTCAATTTGTGTTATATTGAATTGTATTATATTGAATCTATCGAACACATAGGGAGAATCTGTCATCTTAACAATATTGAGTTTTCGAATCCATGAACATAGAATATCTCTCCATTTGTTTAGATCATTTTTTATTTATTTCATGAGAGTTTTGTAATTTTCCGCATACAGATTCTGTGTACTTTTGTTAGATTTATACCTAAGTGTTTTTGTGGGGTTTTTTTTTTTTTTTTTTTTTTTTTTTTTTTTTTTTTTTTTTTTTTTTGCAGCGTGCTATTGTAAGTGGTATTTTTTTAAATCAAATTCCTTTTTTTTTTTCCTTGATGGTAATTGCTAGAAAGAAATTGATTTTTGTATATTAACCCTGTATCCTATACCCTTACTTGCTTGCTTATTAGTTCCAGGATTTGTTGGTGTTGACATTGGGTTGGTTGGTTGATTTGTTCATTCTTTGTGATTTTCCACATAGACATTCAAGTCATCTGAGAATAAAGACAGTTTTATTTCTTCCTTTCCAGTATGTTTGCCTTTTCATTTCTTTGTCTTTTTGCACTAGCTAAGACTTCCAGTACAATCTTGAATAGGAGTGGTGAGAAAGGACATTCTTGCTTTGTTCCTGATCTTAGTGGGAAAGCATCCAGTTTTCCATCAAGTATGTTAATAGCTGTAGAGTTTTTTTGTACATGTTCTTTATCAAGGTGAGGAAAATCCTCTATATTTGTAGTTTGCTGGGAATTTTAATTTTAATCACAACAAAAAATGATTGTTAGATTTTTTCAAATACTTGTCCTGCATTTATTAATATGATTATATAATTGTTTTTATTTAATCTGTTGATGTAATGGATTACATTGACTGATTTTTGAATGTTGAACCAACCTTGTATACCTGGAGTAAATCCTATTTGTTTGTGGCATGTAATTCCTTTTACACATTGTTGGATTGATTTGCTAATATTATATGGAGAATATTTTTCATCTGTATTCATGAGAGATAGTGGATTTTGGCTTTTTTTTTTTTTGTAATGGCTTTGTCTGGTTTTAGTAATAGAGTAATGCTGGCCTCATGGAATGAGCCAGGAAGTTTTTCTTCTGCTTTTATTTTCCTGGAGGACATAGTAAAGAACTGGTATAATTTTTTCCTTAAATATTTGGTAAAATTCACTAGTAAAACTATTTGGGCCTGGCACTTTGGTTTTTGGAAGGTAATTAATTATTGATTCAGTTTCATTAGTGGATACAGTTCTATTCAGATGACTTATTTCTTGTGTTAATTTTGATAGTTTTTGTCTTTCAAGGAAGTAGTCCATTTCATCTAAATTATTTTTAGCTGCCTATGTTAGTAATTTGTAACTTCTCTCTTTTTATCTTGATTACCCTGGCTAAAAGTTTGTCAGTTTTATTGCCGTTTCTAAAGAACCAGCTTTGGTTTCATTGATTTTTCTCTATTGCTTTCCTGTACTCAAATTCATTGATTTATGCTCTAGTTTTTATTATTTCTTCTGCTTTTTTTAAATTTTAATTTCAACTTTTTTTATATACAAGGAGTACATGCATAGGTTTGTTACATGGGTATATTATGTGTGCTAAGGTTTGGGTACAGATCCTGTCTCCCAGGTAGTGAGCATAGTACACTAGGTAGTTTCTCAAGCCATGTCTCCCCTCCCTCCTGTCCCCCTCTAGACGTCCCAGTGTCTCTTGTTCCCATGTTTATGTCCATGTCTGCTCAGTGTTTAGCTCCCACTGACAAGTGAGAACATGTGATATTTGGTTTTCTGTTCCTACATTAATTTGCATAGGATAATGGCCTTCAGCTACCTCCACATTGCTGAAAAGGACATGATTTTGTTCTTTTTTATGGCTGCATAGTAATTATGATGTACGTGTTCCACAGTTTCTTTATCCAGTCCACCATTGATGAACACCTAGGTTGATTATGTCTTCACTATTATGAATAGCATGGCAATGAACATGCGAGTACATATATCTTTTTGGTGAAATGATTTCTTTTTCTTTGGATGTATACCCAGTAATGGGATTGCTACATTGAATGGTAGCTCTGTTTTAAGTTCTTTGAAAATATTCACAAATAAAATGAATTACATAGGAATATAGCTAACCAAGGAGGTAAAAGATCTCTACAAGAAGAACTATAAAACACTGCTGAAAGAAATTGGAGATGAAACAAATAAATGCCAGAACATTCCATGCTCATGAATTGGAGCAGTCAGTATTGTTAAAATGGCCATACTGCCCATACAGATTCAATGCTATTCCTATCAAACTATCAACATCATTTTTTACAGAATTAGAAGAACCTATTCTAAAATTCATATGGAGCCAGAAAAGAGCCTGAATAGCCAAAGCAATTCTAAGCAAAAAGAACAAGGCCAGAGGTATCACAATACCTGTCTTCTGCTTTCTTTGGATTTAAATTACTATTTTTTCCCCTCCTCATCTCCAGTGTCTCTTTTGTCTGAAATTAATGTAACTACTACAATTTTATTTTGATGAGTGTTAGCGTTGTATAGCTTTCTGCATCCCTTTACTTATAACCTAAGTTAAAAGTGGGTTTCTTTGTAGGCCTTATTCTTTTTATCATCTCTGGAAATTTCTTTCTTTTAATCAGTATATTTAGACAATTCACATTTACAGTGATTATTGATATAGTTGGATTATTATCTACCATGTTTGTAACTATTTTATATTTGTAAGGTTTATTCTTTGTTTACCTTTTTTTCCTCTTTCCCTTTCACTGGTATTTATCAGGCATTTTATGTGATTTCATTTTCTCTCCCCTCTTAGCATATCAATTATACTTCTTTTTTTAAAAGTTAGTAATTTCCCTAAGTTTGGCTTCAGATAACGCTATACCACTTACATGTAGTGCAGTTACCTTATAAGGAAGTACTTTCAATTCCTCCTTCCTATCCATTATAACATTGCTGTAATCTATTTCATTTATCCATTTGCTATAATTACTCAATATATTGTTACTATTGTTACTTTAAACATATAATTATAGATCAATTAAGAGTAAAAAAAATGAAATATTATCATTTACCTTCATTTATTTCTTATCCGATCCTTTTCCTTTATGTAGGTCCAAGTTTTTGACCTATATCACTGTCCTTCTCTCTGAATAACTTTTTTTCCAACATTTTTTTGTAGTGTAGGTCTCCTTTCAATAAACTTTTATTTGAGAAAAATCTTTCTCCTTTATGTTTGAAAGATAATTTCACTGGGCATAGAATTCTAGGTTAGTGAGGTTTTTCTTTCAACATTTTAAACATTTTACTCCATTCTGGTTTTATTTACATAGTTTTTTGAGAAGTTCATTGTAAATCCTATGCTTGTTTCTCTCTAGATAAGGTGGATTTCTTGCCCCCTTTGGCGTCTTTCAAAATTTCCTCTCTGTCTGTGGTTTTATTTTTGATTATGATTTGCTCAGGTCTCGATATTTTCATATTTATTCTACTTGGTGTTCTCTAAACTTCTGGATCTGTTGTTGGGTGTTTGTTCTTTATTTTGGGAAGTTCTTGGCCATTATTACTTAAGATATTTCTTCTGCTCCATTCTCACTTTGTTATCCTCATATTCTAATCGTGCATATGTTGTACCTTTTGAAATTTTTCTTGGGTGTCCTGGGTGTTTCCCTCTATTCTTTTTTCTTTTTGCATATCAGTTTGGGAAGCTTTTAACTGATGTATCTTCAAATTCACTGATGCTTTCCTTGGCCTTGTTAAGGCCATCAAAGGCCTTCTTTTTTTCTGTTGGTGTTTTTATTATTATTATCATTATTATTATTAGGATTTCTTTTAGATACTTTCTTAGTATTTTCATCTCTCGTTACATTGTCCGTCTGGTTGTGCATAGTGTTTACTTTTTCCATTAGAACACTTATTAATCATAGTTGCATTAAATTTTCTGATAATTCTAACATTTGTGTTATATCTGAGTTGGGTTCTGATTCTTGCTTTCTCTCTTTGGACTGTGTTTTTCTTGCCTTTTAGAATACCTTTTCATATTTTGTTGAAACCTGGATATGATGTATCTGGTAATAGGAACTGAGACAAATAGGTCTATATGTGACATTTTGTGTTAGAAATTGAACTGTGTTTAATGTTTGTTATAGTTGTAATGCCAGAGGCCTCACATTCTTCTGTTGTCCTTATTTTCATCCCCCCTATTGTCTTTGGCTTCCCTAAGATCTCCTTCTTAGATAGATTCTATGTCTTGCTGCTGTTTGAGTTGTAATTCACTAAAATTATACTGGGGTCATGTTGATGTGGTTTTAAGGTATGGGGAAGGTAAAGCATTCTATAATCTTTTGATTAATCTGTCTTTTAGTGGGCCTATGTCCCTGAGCTGTGACCTTCATAGATGTTCTTAGCCCCTACTCCTTTAGGTGAGACAAGAAGACTTGCAGGCACTAGAGTTGGAGAGATGTCCTTCCCGTGGGTGCAATAGGCTTTGGTAAAGTCTCTTCCTCTTAAGAGAAGATCTTTGTTATGGAGAACTCTCTGTTATGGAAAAACACTGTAAAAAACATTTTACAGTGTTTACCCTTTCCCTCCCCCTGCCAGAGCCAAGAGGGGATCATTCTTGATTCTTTGCATTCCTGGAGGTAAAACCAATGAAAGTGTGGGCCCCCTTCCACTGAGACTGTTACCCTCAGAAGTTGCTTACTTTGTTATTAGTCCCAACACTTCAAATTCCCGTTTCAGCCCCCAATACTTCAAATTCCCACTGAAGTGTCCCCTACCAGTTTATGACTCCAGCAGCTGCTCCTCCAAGTAAGAGCTCAGCTGTGACTGTCTGGGTTGTCCTTTCTCTTCAGACTTCAGAGTGATAGTTTGTCCTGTAACCTCAGTTCTCTTATGGATCCAAGAAAAATCAGTGATTTACAGTTTCTTAGCTTCTTTTTTTTTTTTTTTTTTTTTTGGAGTAAGGATGAGCTTAATGACTTACACAGTTTTTACATGTTGGAGCTATAACCACAAGTCTCTACGTGTCTTTAATGTACTTCCTGACTTTCCCTACTGGAATGTAAGCTTATGAAAGCAGGGGCCATGTCTGTTTTATTCATAGCTACAGCTTCAGTAGCCAGAATAGCACCTGACTCAAAGTAAGCGGGCCAATAAATAGTTGCTAATATACTAATTAATCTCTTGGCAGTCATTGAGCATATTGTTATACCAGGCACTGTGCTTAGTGTGGAAAGACATCAGCTGCCTACATTGTTACAGTGGTGTGGGGGCGGGGCATGGTGGACATACACTTACAACTAAAATAACAATAAGCCACAGATCAGAGAATAGGGAAGTTTTAAAGCACTGAGGACACATACCTCATCTAGCCCAAGCAAGAGGAAGGTAGGGGTAAAGTATTGCCAGAGAAGAAAACCATCACCTGAGTTGAGTTGTAAACAATGAGTAGCTGTTAGCCTGTATAGTGGAGAGGGACCTGGCCAAGGAGATAGCACAGACCTGTCTGAGTCCATGTCGGACAACATGTAAAGTGATTTGCTTAACCCACCTCATGAACGTTTGGTAGCCCACACAAGGCAGGCCACTGTTAACTCACAGGTCAGGAAACCGAGCTTCAGACAGTTTAAGTGACTCGACAAAATGTCACCAATGCTGAGTGATGGAGCAAGTCGGCTTGAGGCCAAAGTCCATTTTCTCTCTGCTACAGAGATGACTCAGCACGACTCAGAGTCTGGTGGAGGAGCAGAACACATAAACAGTCTTTGATGATACCCATGCTCTTTTGAATTTGCTCTATTGTTGTTCGTTTTCTTTAAGATTTCAGCCCTAGAAGTAGCGAGCTGAAAATCAGGGCTGCTTTGCAAATGCCCACAAACCACTGAGGGGAGTTTTGTCAAAGAAGGCGGGAAAGAAAAATAAATGTGGGTTTCTGCTCTTTAAACCTCAGCCCAGTGAGGCAGACTTTCCCGGAATACTTCAGGCCTCTTCAAAGGCCTATTGTGGAAAATGTCCAGATGTGCGTGGAAAACCTCACAGGGAAGCTTCGCAGTGAAGAGGCCTTTTAAGCGTGAACCGAAATGAAGGAAGCTGACGCCATAAGTCCTATCAGGTGGCCTGTTTTTTTTCTGAAGGAGCCCAGATTCTCCCCTAACCTTAAAAGGTTATAGGGGTTGGGTGATTAGCCAGTTCGTACTCCTTTGCTAAATATTGTATCTCCTCTGATTACAGGAAACAGTGGGTTTTGTTGTTTTTTGTTGTTGTCTTTCTCTTTTTTGCTGAAGTGAGGAGAGGAGATGGGGGTGGGGGACATTCTCCATATGATTTCTCTACCTATAAGTTGTTAGTGACAATCTGGTCATTCCTCCAGCATACCTTGTGAGGGCTGGGAGGGATTTTTGGATTGGATAAAGTTGAGGCACTGAGTGAGTTCTGCCAGTTTCTATAATGATGTCTGTGAGTGTTCTGAGAGTCAGAATCCCCTGGAATCTAGCTCTGATTCCCTGCTCCAAATCCCTGTTTCAGCTGTCTTCCCAATGCCCTCTTTGTCCTAGGTTTGAGGCCCTATCTTCCTCTTGCTAGATACAGTTAAGCCAGAGAGGCCCAGATTTAAATCCTGCTCTCTCATTAGCTGTGTCATCTTGCACAGAGTAGCATCAGCCTCACCAAGCCTCAGTTTCCTCATCTGTAAAATGGAGGTTATACCAGTCCCATCATCATCCTGTTGCTATGAGGATTAAATGAGTTGCTGCACACAAAGCATCTGGTCCAGTTCCTGGCACAGTGAGGGTTCAGTTTATTTTCATTCCTTTCCTCTTTAATCCAGTTGTACAAAGAGGCAGAGCTGTCCCATTTGACTAGCGAATTTTACTTCTGTAGCTCTTTAAATTCTCTCCCCGCCATGTACATATGGGCTTAGCTAAGTATTTTGAGATCACAGTGTATTTAGGGGAAAGTCCTTTTGGCTACAGCTAAAATTAGGCCTCTCTTGTGCTCCTCTGTTTACCACCCCCCTTCCTATTTTAACTAATTAGAGGCATTGACACTAAGAAACACTTGAGAAAAGTTGGAAGAACAGCTGGGAGGTGTTCTAGATACCAGCAGCTGCTCCCTGTCAGCATGCAGGCACAGAAAAGGATGATCCTGAGTGGGGAAATGCAGGGAGGGCACCTCAGAGATGAAGATGAGGGAATGGCAAAGTCTGTCCATGTTGTGGCAAACTGAACAGGGTGGAGTTCTTTCACTGTGTCCTCTCCCTTCTGCTGAGAGAAAAGGGGGATCAGAGATACCAAAGCAGATAGAGGAAAGAGGGGCAAGAAAGAGGAAGGGAAGGAAGGTATTCAGGAGCTTAGCTAGTTGGTTAATTACTTTATGCAGACCACTGTTGCCCCTGCCTAGACCACTGCAGTATCTCCTAACTGGTCTCGTGCTGCAGACTGCTTTCCTGCTGGAACCAGAGAGGTCACAGGAAAATATCATTCTTGCACCCTGAAATCCCTGTGATTAGCTTCCAGCATGGAATTTAGACAAAATTCTAAAACCATCACATGGCCCCCAAGTACCTGGATGCACCTTCCCCCCTGTTCCCCGTAATTGTTACTGCTCAGTCCTGCTGGCTTCTCTTCATTCCTTCTGCATCAAAGGCCTTTCTGTCCTGGAGCCAGATTGCCTGAGTTTAATCCAGGTTTCTCTACTCGCTGCTACTACCTACAGGCCTCTCCATCTCCCTTCCAGCCTTAAACACCTACTGAGCTCCCCTGGAATTCCCTGTCCACGTCCTACACACCCTCCTCATGGAGTTCCCTGGCCTGTGCACCCCTAAATAAAAGCTCCTGTGTTTCCAGATGGCCATGGTGACTGTGCATAAGGCCTAGCAAATGTGCATGGACCATGGAGAGGTCTCATGTCTTCTGGCTTGATGCACATTTTTGTGTCCCCTGCCCCACCTCCTCCTCACTACCCTTGGGAAACTGGGTGATGTCTCTGTGAAAAGGGCTGAGCCTCAGGCTCTGTATGGATTGTCCAGTGCTGCATTTAAACTTCCTGACTATTCAGAACTTACGCTGTTTTTTGTTTTTTTTTTTTTTTTTTTTTTTAAATGCAAGCACCTTCACATCTCAGGTGTAAATGCCAGATCTTGTAACACTTACAAAGACAAATTCATTTCTTACTAAATAATCAAGCTTAAAACCCACATGACTGGCTGATGTAAGCTTTGGCCTGGTCTGTGAGGGATTTTTGCAGTATTATTTCTCTTGATTTCTTTCCTTGTTGCTGCTGTTCTAGGCAAGGCTGAGGTTCTACCTCTCAGTTACCCCATGTCCCTGAATTAAGCCCTGTGAGATCTAAAAAAGGGAGTTCTGTGCACACAGCCATAAGGACAAACCCTCACTCTGCATCCCCCTAAGTGGGCCACATGCCTAAGCCCAGAAATCTAAGTTACTTCTAACAACTTTCTCCCCCTAACGCCCCCATCTGGTCTGTCACTGAAGCATGTTATCTGCCTCCTGAGCACCTCTCATATCTGGGTGATAAGAAAGCCATCTTGATGTCCCCTGGCCCCTGCTGACCTCAGCAGAGCCACTGGGTGACCATAGCTTTGGCTTCCCAGGGCCCTTGGAAAGGAGACTGAGGGGTCCACATGGTATGGCCCTTCCCTTCACTCTATCTGCTCCAACCACACAGCCTTTCTCATTCCTCAAGTGTCAGTTTTCTTTTCTTTTTCTTTATTTCAGTAGGGTTTTGGGAACAGGTGTTGTTTGGTTACATGAGTAAGTTCTTTTCTGAGACAGGGTCTTGCTCTGGCGACCAGACTGTAGTGCAGTGGCACCATCACAGCTCACTGCTGCCTTGACCTCCTGGGCTCAGGTGATCCTCCCATCTCAGCCTCCCAGGTAGCTGGGACCACAGATGCACACCACTACACCTGGCTAATTTTTTGTATTTTTTTGTAGAGACAGGGTTTTGCCACATTGGCCAGACGAATCTAGAACTCCTGGCTCAAGCAACCCACCTGCCTTGGCCTCCCAAAATTCTAGGATTACAAGCGTGAGTCGAGTGTCATTTTTCCTCCTTCCTTGTGACCCTCTCCTCTTGTAGACACATGCTTCCCCCTCCTTCAGCCATTAATACCTGTGCATCCTTTGAATCTCAGCTAAACTATGACATACATGAAGCATACATGCATGTAGACACAGACATGCATACCATTCAGCCTAACATGAGGTGATTGAGGAATGCTGAGACCCTCCTCTGCCCTCTCAGTGCCCTGAAGCAGCCCCTGGGGGAAGGGAAGGCCCTCATCGCTCCGACTCTGACAGGGACTGCCCTCCCACAGAGAGAGGCCTTGGGAGCTGGTTGTGGGCGCACCTCTGTGGTATTGCTCTTCCTCCTGCTTCTGAGCAGAGAAGGCCTGGGGGCCAACATGCCCAGGGGCTATGGACAACATCCTTTTATGCTCTGTCCTTGCCTCTAATGTGACAGATTATTTTGTAATTACCTGACAGACATAAGTTTGGCTTCTGCAAATAAACTAGCAAAGATTCCTGCCCAGGTTATTAAACACAGCCTTGCCTCATCTATCTGGTCATATTCAAAAACCTTAAAAGAATTTTTGTTCCTCTGAATTTCACTCTCCAAGACACAAAGACCAGGTGGTGGTGGGCAGAGGCAGAGAGAGGGACGGGAAGACCTCTCACAGTGATGTGAGGACGTTCACACACACGTACACAAAAACCTTCACTCTCCCCATCTCCAACCCCACCCCACTCACTGCACTCATGTCTTGGCCCCCTTGAGAATGCCTTTTCCACAGACAAGCCCTCTGAGGCAAGAGGTTTAGGCCTCCTTCCTCCTTTAGTTAACATCTTGTCCCCAGCGAACCCCATCCAGCCTTCCATTTCTCCCCAACCTCTTTAGCTCATGAGGAAGATTTGCAGCCTAGGAGTCAGGAGGCCCAAGTTCTAGTCCTCACTTTGATACCAGGTGATATTGTGATCTTCTCTGAGCATTGTGGGTTCACTCTGGTGAGAGCATTCTCAGACCTGTGGCATTTTCACCATTGAATCCACTGTGCACAGAGGTAACCAACATTTGTGATGCCGCTTTTTGCAAAACACTGAGCTAAGAAGTAGTGATTACTTCTCAACCCTCCATCCCTATAAGGCAGCTATGACTCCTGTTTTATCTATTTATGAAGGAAGACAGAGCTTAGCAAAATTAAGAATGCTCAGGCCTACAAACAGGTAAGATTAGAGGCAGGTTTCAAAACAAGGTCTCTGTCTCCAGAGTTTCTGCCATCACAATAAGCTGAGTCTCAACTGTACTAGAGAAAAATAAATCAAAATGACATTCTAAATATCATCTTTTTTATTTATGCATTATGCAGGAAATGGAACTCCTTTCTTAGATATTTTTCCCCCTAAATATACTGTTTTCAGGAGCTGGGAAAAGGGAAAGCACACGCCCTAAGACCTTACACCCTGAAATGGTTTGGCTGGGTCCCCACCCAAATCTCATTTTGAGTTCCTCCATGTTGTGGGAAAGACCCAGTGGGAGGTTACCGAATCATGGGGGCAGGGCTTTCCCATGCTGTTCTCATAATAACTGATAGCTCTCACAAGACCTGACAGTATTATAGTGGGAATTTCCATGCACAAGCTCTCTCTCTTTTTTTTGCCTGCTGCCATCCATGTAAGGTGTGACTTGCTCCTCCTTGCCTTCTGCCATGATTGTGAGGCCTCCCAGCCATGTGAAACTGTGAGTCCAATTAAACCTCTTTCTTTTGTAAATTGCCCAGTTCCAGATGTATCTTTATCAGCAGCATGAAAATAGTAAATTGGTAGCAGGAATGGGGCACTGCTGAAACGATACCCACAAATGTGGAAGTGACTTTAGAACCTGGTAACAGGCAGAGGTTGGAACAGTTTGGAGGGCTCAGAAGACAGAAAAATGTGGGAAAATTTGGAACTCCCTAGAGACTTGTTGAATGGCTTTGCCCAAAATCCTGATGGTGATATGAACAATAAAGTCCAGGCTGAAGTGGTCTCAGATGGAAAAGAGGAACTTGTTGGGAACTGGAGCAAAGGTGACTCTCGTTACGTTTTAGCAAAGAGACTAGCAGCATTTTGCCCAAGCCCTAGATATTTGTGGAACTTTGAACTTGAGAGAGATGATTTAGGGTATCTGGTAAAAGAAATTTCTAAGCAGCAAAGCATTCAAGAAGTGACTTGGGTGCTATCAATGGCATTCAGTTTCAAAAGGAAAACAGAACATAAAAGTTTGCAAAATTTGCAGCCTGACAATGTGGTAGAAAAGAAAATCCCGTTTTCTGAAGAGGAAGGCAAGCCAGCTGCAGAAATTTGCATAAGTAACAAGGAGCTGAATGTTAATCCCCAAGACAATGGGGAAAATATCTCCAGGCCATGTCAGAGGTCTTCATGGCACCCCCTCCCATCATGGGCCTGGAGGCCTAGGAGGAAAAGTGTGGCAGAGCCCAGAGTCCTCTTGCTCTGTGTAGCCTCAAGACTTGGTGCCCTGAGTCCCAGCTGCTCCAGCCATGGCTGAAAGGGGCCAACATAGAGCTCAGGCCATGGCTTCTGAGGGTGGAAGCCTCAAGCCTTGGCAGCTTCCACATGATGTTGAGCTGGCAAGCGCACAGAAGTCAAGAACTGGGGTTTAGGAACCTCTGCCTAGATTTCAGTGGATGCATAGAAATGCCTGCATGTCCAGGCAGAAGTTTGCTGTAGGGGTGGGGTCCTCTTGGAGAACCTCTGCTAGGGCAGTGTGGAAGGGAAATGTAGGGTCAGAGCCCCAGCATAGAGTCCCTGCTGGGGTACCATCTAGTGGAGCTGTGAAAAGAGGGCCACTGACCTCCAGACCCCAGAATGGTAGATCCACTGACAGCTTGCACCATGTGCCTGAAAAATCTGTGAACACTCAACACCAGCCCGTGAAAGCAGCTGGGAGGGAGATTGTACCCTGCAGAGCCACAGGGGCAGAGCTGCCCAAGACCATGGGAACTTACCTCTTGTATCATTGTGACCTGGATGTGAGACATGGAGTCAAAGGAGCTCATTTTGTAGCTTTAAGATTTGACTGCCTCACTAGATTTGGGACTAGCATGGGGCCTGTAGCCCCTTTATTCTGGCCAATTTCTCCCATTTGGAATGGCTGTATTTACCCAATGCCTGTACCCCCATTGTATCTAGGAAGTAACTAACTTGCTTTTGATTTTACAGGCTCAAAGGCAGACGGGACTTGCCTTTATCTCAGAGGTGATGTTGGACTATGGAATTTTGAGTTAATGCCAAAACAAGTTAAGACTTTGAGGGACTTTTGGGAAGGCATAATTAGTTTTGAAATGTGAGGACATGTGATTTGGGAAGGGCCAGGGCCAGAATGATACTGTTTGACTGTGTCCCCACACACACATCTTACCTTGAATTCCCCCATGTTGTGGGAGGGACCCAGTGGGAAGTAATTGAATCATGGGGGCGAGAGCAAACTGAGGACCAGAGTGGTTATAAAACTTGTCTGAATTCATACCATTTACAAAGTAAGAGAAGAGCCTAGAACCCAGGTCTCCTGAGTCCTCAGAATCAACCAAGTCAAATAAGCCTCCCTATTCAAAAAGAGGAACCTTCAAGAACATTAATTTTGTGCCCATCTAAAAGCCTCACTGAGCTGTGCTAAAGGTAATAGGCATTGAAAAAACGTTCTCACAGAAACTCCCAGCTGCAAACACAAAGAAGCAGGTCTCCAGAGAACAGGGTAACGATTGTCTGAAGAGATCTATGCTGGTGAGATTACAAAAATCATAATATATGAATAAATGAACATATGGAAGGAATCAGCAAAGCTCTCTCATTCTTCCCGTATATAAACTCGGCCTTCGCCTAAAGTCATTAAGTAAACACAGATGCAGCCAAACCAGGCACCAGATGGCAAACGAGAGTTGGAATAAAAGGTAAAGAAAGCTTTTGGTGTTTACTCAAAGATGGGGGGAAAAACCATGATCCAAAATCCTGTGGTTTTCCCAGAATGGCCACCTGGAGTCACCAAGGCCCAAAAGTGACCAAATAAAACAAAACAAAACTAGAATAATCATGATTGGGAAGCTGTAGGAAAACCCCTGCTATCTTCTGTGAATGGAATCCCATGTGAGAAGAAATTGGTTATTCTGGGAAATGAAAGAAATGGTTAAATCAAAGTACTAGGACCAGAGAGCAACAGGAATGTGGCAAGAATACACTTTTGCTGGGCACTCATATGTGCCCAGAGCTTTGTATTCTTGGCCTTACATAATCCTCAAAATTACCCATTAGGTATTGGCCAAATTTTATAAATGAGGAAATTTCATAAATGGGTTAAGAGAGATTAGGCCCCAAGGTCATACCACAGGAATGCCATACTAGCTTTGACTGGTTCTTCTTTGTCCATTCCCAGCTTCGTAGCTCTGATTTCAGTACCAGACACAGGGGAAGCCAGGCACAGTCTCTACCTTTCCTGCCCAAACCACTGGACCTAAATAAGAAGGTCACTTGGTCAGGTATTGCCTTGAGGGGAGACCAGAACAGACATGGAGTGGGGAACAGAGCATTCCTGAAAACTTGACTTCACCTTTATTTCACAAAAGACACCCTTGCACATTCCTCATCCACTTCTTAGTTTGTACATTTGCCATAAGCACCAGTAATGAAGGCAGTCCTTGTGAATATTTGCTTTTCAGTATACATGAGTTTATATATTGGGGGTAGAAAATTCCAATAATACTTCAGCTCCAAGTAAAAGCTGTATCTTGTTCTGTCCTTGCCTCTAACCTGACAGATTATTTTTTATTTACTTGGTAGAGATAAGTTTGGCTTCTGCAAATAAACTAGCAAACATTTCCTGCCCAGGCTACCAAACAGAGCCTCACCTTACCTGTCTGGCCATATGTAAAAATATTCATTCAAATAATTTTGTTCTTTTGAGTTTTACTCTCCCAAGCACAGAAACTAGGTGGTGAGGGGTACAGGGGAGTGGGGAGAATGGTTTCAACCAAACGATTCATTGTTTGCAGGTGGGAAGGTAAGGTGGAAAATGCTTTCCAGCTAAACAGACCTGTCTGCTAACCCTACCACTAACTAAACTTGCTCTCCTGGGCAGGCGGCATTATGCTTTGAGTTTTCGTTTTCTTCTTTCTAAAATGTATGTGGAAGGGCTGTTTTCAGAATTTTTTTTTTTTTTTTTTTAGCTTTCCTCTTGCCCATCTTCTCTTTTTCCACATGGTCAATCTCCACTTGGCTGTTTTTTTCCCCATTGTTCTTTAGCAAAGCTTAATCCAGGATGAATTCAGCTTTGTGGACACTATAAATCAAAGCCATACAACCATAACACAGGCTTCTACCACTCTATACGAATTGTTACCAGTCTCTCTTAGCCCTGGTTTCTAGTTGGGTTTGGTCAGCGAGCAGCCCCAGCAGGAGCCTGGAGTATAATGAAGGTGTTTATTCCCCCAGCGCTCTCCTTGCTGGATTGGTGCAAGTTAGCTGCATCCATCAACCATCTTACAGTGGAGCACAGTTCCTGTGTGTGGCCCTTTACCTACAATTTTCTGCATGATGGGAACCACTCCTCTCTCCCTGTGCTCCTTCAGGCCAAGAGGTTGTAATGGCTCCTTACTGTTGCTAATCATTAGGTACTTGTTTCTTTTCCTAAACCTTTTTAAAGGAGCTCTTTTTGAAGCTTACTTCAGTTACCCAATGTGAGTGTCCATCTGTTTCCTAATAGGAACCTGAATAAATATATCACTTCGGCTCAATTTCCCATTTTCTACAATGACTATTATCAAACCTTGCCAATTCCCATCCCCGTCTTTCCTCTCATGTTCAGAGAGATGACCTCCTATTTTTTATTAGCCACCAACTACCTCTAAGAGAAAAGCCATTAGAAAGACACCTGCCATTAAATCTCCCAACTTGCTTAGATCCAGTAGTGAGCTGGGGCTGGCTCAGCCCTGCTCACAAGAACATACTCTGCACATCTCTTCCCAGCTTCACATCCATTCCGTCACATTCATAGCTTGAAATTGGCCAAGATGGAAGTATTTACAACACAGAAATTGGCAATTGATAAAATTAGGGCTTTCTATTGATTATTTATCAGTATTGATTATTTATCAGCACATCACTGCTTATATCCAGATACAGTCTTTTTCTCCTTCACATTTGTTACAATGAAAGAGATGGCCCACTTATTATCAGAGACTCTTTCATCTCCCACTGCCTCTAACAACCCACTTAATTCATTATCCACTCACTCTGTATATTTAGCTTCTCCTTCAATACTATCTCTTTCTCATCAACATTTAAACATGCTCTAGACCTGTGCTATCCAACAATAGCCATTAATTAAATGTATTTATTGAACTCATGAGATGTGGCTAGTCCAAATTGCAGTATATAAGATAAACACCAGATTTCAAACATTTTGCATGAATAAAAAAATGTAAAATATCTCATGAATAATTTTGTATTGGTTACTTGAAATATTTGGGGTATAATGTTAAATAAAAGATATTAAAATTAAATTCACCAGTTCACTTTTACTTTTTTAAGTGGGTACTAGAAAACTTAAAATTACTTGTGTAACTCATATTATTTCTGTTGGACAGTGCTGCTATAAACCTTTCATCTTAAAAATAAATCCCTGGCTAGGCACAGTGGGTCACACCTGTAATCCCAGCACTTTGGGAGGTTTGGATCTGCGTCCCTGGCTAAATCTCATGTTGAATTGTAATCCCCAGTGAAGAGGGCCCTGGTAGGAGATGATTGGATTTTGGGTGTGGAGCTCATGAATGGTTTAGCACTATTCCTCCATTGGTACTACATAGTGAGTTCTCAGGAGATCTGGTTGTTTGAAGGTGTGTAGTACCTCCCTCCACTTCCTCCTGCTCCAGCCGTGTAAGACATGCTTGACTTCTGCCATGATTATAAGTTTCCTGAGGCCTTCTCAGAAGCAGAAGCCACTATGCTTCCTGTATAGCCTGCAGAACCATGGGTCAATTAAACCTCTTTTCTTCATAAATTACCCAATCTCAGGTATTTCTTTATAGCAGTGCGAGAACAAATTAAAGCAGGAAGAATGCTTGAGGCCAGAAATTCAAGACCAGCCTGGGTAACATAGTGAGACCCTATCCCTAATAATAATTTTTAAAAAATAGCCAGGTGGGCCGGGCGTGGTGGCTCACGCCTGTAATCCCCAGCACTTTGGGAGGCTGAGGCAGCTGGATCATGAGGTAATGAGATAGCGACCATCCTGGCTAACATGGTGAAACCCCGTCTCTACTAAAAAAATACAAAAAATTTAGCTGGGCGTGGTGGCGGGTGCCTGTCGTCCCAGCTACTCGGGAGGCTGAGGCAGGAGAATGGTGTGAACCCGGGAGGCAGAGCTTGCAGTGAGCCAAGATCGTGCCGCTGCACTCTAGCCTGGGTGACAGACTGAGACTCTGTCTCAAAAAAAAAAAAAAAAAAAAAAATAGCCAGGCGCTGTGGTGCACACGTGTACTCCCAGCTGCTCAGGAGGCTGAGGTCAGAGAATCACTTTAACCCAGAAGTTCGAGCTGCAGTGAGCTGTGATCATGCCACTGCACTCCAGCCTGGGTGGCAGGGCAAAACCCTATCTCAAAAAGTAAAGTAAAATCCCTTCTTCTGCCTATCAGCTCCCCTAGTTACTGCCTCTCATGGTCAAGAATGCTTTAAAAGTTATCTATCCTAATTATTGTGATTTTTCTCACCACCACCCCTGCCTTCTTAACCAAGGCAGATCTTCCCTGCACTATAGAAATTCCACCAAAATCAGGCTGCCTCAGTCATTAGTGCTGAGCCAAGGCATTGCTGAGCCCAAAGGGCTTTTCAACCCCTACTCAGCTTTATCCTTGGCAACATTTTGCAAAATGGAGCAATCCCTTCATTGAAACATGCTTCCACTGACAACATATTTTCTTGATTTCCCCCCGCACTGTTCTGAATGTTTCTGTCCAAATTCCTTTGCTAGTTTTCCTTTCTCCTCTCCCCAGTAGTATATGGTAGTCTTATACAGGAATCTGTCCATCTCATCTACTTCTAAGGATTCATTTACTATTTATATGCCAGCAGGTCTACATCTATCTACATAACATCTTCGCTTAAAGGGCTCACAGCCTTCTCAATCTAAACATATTAAAATCTGAACCCACCATCTCCACCTCTGCCTGCAAAATTGGCACTGTTCCCATACATGGCACTATCAATACATAGCACCACGTGTCCTTACTCACTCCTGGCAGAACCTCAAGGACATTCTGAGCCCACTCTGTCTTTGTGCTCCACATCAGTCTCTCATGGTGTCTTTCTAAATTACATCTCATGTCTCTTGAATTCTTCCACTTTGCTTTAATTCTACCATCACCATCCTTATGTCTCACCTGGACTGCTCCAAGGAACCCTTGAATGGTTTCCTTGCCTCCACTTTTACCATTCTTTAGTTTATTCTCTACAAGTCAACCAGAGTGATCTTTAACAAACATGAATAAGATCACTCTTGCTTAAAACTCTCCAGTGGCTTCTCCTTGACTTTGGCATAACTCAAAATCTTTTAACATGATTTATAGGGCCATCTAAAATGTGACCCCTGCCTTCATCTATAGCTTCATCTCCTATATGCTTTCCCCTCATTTTATCCAGTCAACTTGGACTTCTTTAGGTCCTTTAAATGTATCATGTTATCTTTACTTAAGGACTTCAAATATGCATTTCCTTTAGTTTGGAACCCTCTTTATTAACTTTCTTTACCAGCCAACTCCTTGTCAACTTCAACTAGTTCCATAAGTTTCCATGGTGGTTTTGTCTTCTTCTTCCTCTGTCCCATGATCACTGGTGTTTCTCAAGTAGTCTCTAAGCTTCATGAGGTCAGGGATCAGAGCTGTCTGGTTGCCTCCTCTATCTGTAGTGCGTAGCACAATGCCTTGCACACAATAAGTACTCAATAAGTATTTGTTGCACAATAAAAATGACATTATCTGGCTCAAACTTCCCATTTTGAGAAAGAGGAAACTGGGATCCAAAGGAAGGAAGCAACTTACTCAAAACAAGAGAGCCCAGACTAAGATTCATACAGGGCTGGAGCCTCCTAATTTCCAGATCAGTTTTTTGGTTTTTTTTTTCCAGCACATCACGTGCCTATATCTATAACATAGTAACCAGAAGGAAGCAGACTGGATTCCCTGTGTCTTGTAAAAGCCAGAGCAAGTTCTTATTTGTAAACACAGCTGACATAGTTGTTTTCTTTGTTTGTTTTAAGTACAAGGACTGGAAGTACAACCCAAAAATAAACTTTGTGTTTCCAAACCAAGAAGCTTCTACAACTTTCATTCCCCGCAACCTCCTTTCTGCCCATTGTTCATCTTCCTTCCCTTCATTAACCACAGGCATCAGCTGATACTTAATGTTGAATGGTCCCTGCATTCTGTGTTCTTCATCACTCCCCTGCCCAGGCAGCATGTCACATGCAGCAGAAGATTAGGAAGTGCTGTCTTTAAACAGTATCACTCAAGAGAACATTACAAGATCCTGTGTAGTGCTGGGGTGGAGATTGATGTAATAATTTTAGAATAAAATAACACATTTTGAAACTATTAGTTTGTGACTGGCACTAATTTCAGTGGTTTGTACGCATTTCTTCTTTAACTTTATGCGTAATTATTTCTATTACTTCTATTTTACAGATGAGTAAACTGAGGGAGAAAGAGGTTAGTTAAGGCCCAAGCCATTCTGTTTTGTTTGAGACAGAGTCTCCCTCTGTCATCCAGGCTGGAGTGCAGTGGCGCAATCTCAGCTCACTGCAACCTCTGCCTTCTGGGTTCAAGCGAGTCTTCTGCCTCAGCCTTCCAAGTAGCTGGGATTACAGGCACCTGCCACCACACCGAGCTAATTTTTGTATTTTCAGTAGAGACAGGGTTTCACTATGTTGGCCAGGCTGGTCTCGAACCCCTGACCTTAGATGATCCGCCCACCTCAGCCTTCCAAAGTGCTGGGATTACAGGTGTGAGTCACTGTGCCTGGCTGGCCCAAGCCATTCCATTAGCTAATGAAAGAGTCAAGAGTTCTAATCTAGCCAGTCTAGAGCCTGTGAATCCTAACTATCTGACATCTGACAATGAAGAATGTGTTGACCTGACAGGAAATACCAAAAAGTACAACTGAGGGAGATCCTAACCTTGCTTTATACGGATATCCTGGATGCTGCTACCCCTGATTCATTCATTAATTCATTAATCCATTTACTCATTCATTCTTTAATTATTTCAACATGTATTTATTACATGTTTGCATTATTTATATCAATTTTGGGGAAGACAGAGAAAGTTAATGTCTTCTACCCTTTTACAGCTCATAGTCCAGTGGGGAGACATAGGAAAACAGACATTTGTCCTACTGTGTGCTGAATGATAAGACAGAGGAAAACCAGAGGGCTTTGGGAACATGGAAGAGATTATAAGCACATAAAGAGTTTAAAAGGGCACCACAGTGATTTGCCTTGGACCTGCATTCCACACCTCTCACTCTATCCATCTGACCTCCACTCTCTCTCTATCCTCCTGGCTTCTAGCCCTTCTCTTACTTTGGTACCATCATTGGCTTCCCAACTCCAGGCTTCAGATTCAACGTCTTTGCTTGTCTTTTTACTCTGGAAGTTGGTTTGGAATGGATTCTGGCTTAGCTAGAGGGTTTCTGTATTGTAAATCAGTCTAAGGCCAGCTCCAATGTCTAGGCCAGAATGTCTAGGCCCCACTGCCAAAATGGCTCTTGCTTAGAAGAATTGGAGATCCAAAAGCAGGGAAGTTGAAAGAGTATGGAGGGATAGATGGATGGATAGATTCCTTGCATCTTAGCTTCGATTATTCACCTGCCTAAACACAGAGCAGTTGGCCTAGTGACTACCCAACATCCCTTGCAGCTCAATCATTATTCATTATGTTAATATTGTCACACATTTTGATTCTTTGCTGTCAATTTGGTTTCTGATCTGCTGGCCAAAGGATCATCATGGGAAGGAATTAACATTGAAGCAGGCAGTGCAAATTTCAAAAGTGTTCAGACCCTGAGGGCTTTCATGATATTTCACTTTCTTGAGTTGTAGTCTCCCGTTGGCCAGCTCCTTCTGAAGCAGAGTCTGTCCCTTATAGCCATAAGCGAAGCATATCCTGGCTAAATGTTTCTGTGGACTGGAGGTAGCTATTGAATTGGACAGTTAAGAGAATATTGCAAATTCTTGTTGGTAAATGGCACAAAAGATGATGGACTGTAAGCTAGCTATGGAAGAAATTAGAGCCGGACAGGGCATATGAATTGAAAGAAAAGGAAGTGATGGAGATTCTGGAAGTTGCTATAAGGTAGAGAAGGACACTTGATAAGAATGATAGAGTACATGAAAGAATTGAACTGAAGGGCATTGGAATTCAGAAAGTGGCAGTTGGTATATTGTAATATTCATAAGTATAGCAGTCTCAAGGGGGGCTGTGGGAGTGGTATTGAAGTGAAATGGAGATGAAGGTCCCGGAGGTGGAAACACTTTGAAACCATAACAGTGGAACATTGGATGGGTCTTATGAGCAGGTGCTGAAGTTGTCCAGGACAATGATAAACCTCCAGGTGGATAGGGAGGCTTGTGATCTGGGAGCCTTAGCCTTATTTAACATAGGGACAGAAACAAGAGGCTGACAGTGACAGCAGTGAGATGCAGAGGACGTGTCATTGTATCTCCATCATTAGGTGGCAGAAACCTCAGAGGAACAAGCTTTTTTGCCTGCAACTGGAGGAGTACTTGTGTGGAAATGATAATGAGGAGGCCTGAGAATAATGACAGTTATCACCTTCCCCAGCCCACCTGAAACATACATACATGGCAACACTTACTTTTCAATAAAGTTTCTGGGAAAATAAAGTTGTGTTTTTTTTTTTTTTTTTTTGAGACAGAGTCTTACTCTGTCGCCCAGGCTGGAGTGCAGTGGCGCAATCTCCGCTCACTGCAAGCTCCGCCGTCTCCCAGGTTCACGCCATTCTCCTGCCTCAGCCTCCCCAGAAGCTGGAACTACAAGGGCCCGCCACCACGCCCGGCTAATTTTTTTGTATTTTTAGTAGAAACGGGGTTTCACCGTGTTTGCCAGGATGGTCTCGATCTCCTGACCTCGTGATCCACCCACCTCGGCCTCCCAAAGTACTGGGATTACAGGCATGAGCCACCACACCCGGCCGAAAATAAAGTTTATTTCAGTTGATAGGTTGGTAGTAATAAGCATTTAGTCCATCCAATAGGCCTATAAAATAGGTACTAAAACTTCCCCTTTTTTTTGAGATAGCATCTTACTGTGTCGCCCAGGCTGGAGTGCAGTGGCACAATCAAGGCTCACTTCAGCCTCAACCTCCCAGACTCAAGGGATTCTCCCATCTCAGTCAGCCTTCTGAGTAGCTGGGCCTACAAGCACACACCACCACACCTGGCTAATTTTTATGTTTTTGTTGAGATAGGGTTTCCCTATCTTGCCCAGGCTGGTTTCAAACTCCTAGTCTCAAGCAATCCTCCCACCTCAGCCTCCCAAAGTGCTGGGATTACAGGTGTGAGTTACTGTACCCAGCCTAAAATTTCCATTTTTAAAATGAGGAAATTGAGATTCAGGATGTTACATGGCAGAACTAGGGTTTGGATTATGATCTATATATCACTGAAGTCTTTGTTTCACAACAAATGGTTAAAAGTATAGGTTCCAAAGCCATATGTTTCCTTGTCTTTGAACTGGGAATATAAATTAGGTAACATGGTTAATAATATAGTGCTAGGCCATAGTAAGTACTCAATAAATATCAGTTGCCATTATAATTATTGTTATTGAGTTATTCTTATTATTTAATTACAGCTCATGGCAGTACTGTATACCTTCTCAGCCTCACGTATCAGCAAGATCATGTTTTTTTCCAGTCAACAATAGATTATTAAATGAGTGACGGCTTGCAATTTTGGAACCTGTCATCTGTCTGATGCTTTTAGCAAGAAGCTTGCTATTTTTACTTTGAGAAAATCCATAAGCAGCAAGTCCAACTCATGTAGATGAATGAATATTTGCTCCCTATTCATGTTTGGATCCAACCCCTTTGCAGCCAGGCCATATATTAGGACCCCACCTCAGAGTATCACAACAGGCGGTGATGGCCTTACCTAGTATAAAACCACTCCCCTGTGCCGTATTTGCCCGTGACTGAATTGGAATGAAATTTTACCTTGCTAGGAAAACACTGTGGGTATATTCTCTGTCGGGGTGTGCTGAGCAAAACTCTAATAGAATGTACTATGGGGAATAAGGAATAACTTGTCAACTGAGAGTTAATCAGAAAACCACATGTGCACAAAACCAACAGATTGTAGAGCTGGCAAAGACTTTAGAGATAATTTACTCCAACCCCCTCATTCTACTGATAAAGAAAGTGAGTCCCAGGGAGGGGAAGGGTCTTGCTCAGGGTCATACAGCTGGCAGTAATTTTGTTTGTTTCAATAATTAATATGAACAGTCTTTCTATACATCAGTGAATCCACCTTCCTGCCTTTATAAGCACAATATAATGAACATAATTGAATTTGTCTTTGACAGTGAAGAAAGCAGGCTTTTAAGGCTTTACAGGGCCCCAAAGTCATCAGAAGAAGATAAATTGTCAGTAACTAAAGCTGGAGATCTGCCTATTGACTGTGAGCTTCTTAAGGAATGGGCCTGGTCTTATTCATGAGCTAAAGCAAGTTTCAAATCCCAGCTTAGCCATTTACTAGCTTAAGCAAGTACGTAACCTCTCTGAGCCTTTATTTCCTCATTGTAAATTTAGATAAGACCTTCCTTAGAGACTGTTAATGAGGATCAAGTGAGACAAGACGTATATACCAGTACCTTGCGTAAAACAGGCATTCAGTAAACTTGCACTTTCACCTTACATTTAACCAATGTCCTGCTAAAAGCTAGGGATACTTCAAAGAAAGGAAAGCCAAGGACTCTGCTTTCATGGAGCTTAGATTCAGTAGGGAAGAGAGCAGAGGTGAGGACCACAGAGAAGTAGGTAGACAATAAACAATTAAAAGTATAATTTCAGATGATGAGGTGCTATCAAGGGTTATGAGGAAAAGAAAATGAGATGATGTCATAGATGTTTAGGAGGGTGCACTGCTTCTGCCAAGAGTGACCAAGGGCAGTCTTTTCAATATTATGTTTGAAGAGAACCTAAATCATATGGAAAAAGCCAGACAGTCAAAGATCCTACAGAAGACCATTCCTGAGAGAGGCAGAAAGGCCTTGGGCAGTAAGAAGGTTGGCATGTTCAGACAGCAGCAGTGTGTTCCCAGCATGGCCAGCCCAGTAAGCAGGGCATGAGATGAGGCTGGAGACATCGGCACAAACTCCATCCTGAAGTTTTAGTCCACCCTATGACATTTGAGTTTTATTCAAAAAGCAATGGAACCCTGTTGCAAGGATGTGTTAAAAAATAAATATTGGTCTTTGTCCCTAGTTCCTGGCACACAGCTTCTCAAATTCTTGGAATCCCTGCTAAAAGCTACGGATACTTCAAAGAAAGGAAAGCCAAGGACTCCGCTTTCATGGAGCTTAGATTAAGCTCCATGTGTATGTTAATTAGATGGCTGATGGCTGAGAGCCCCTCTGTAGCATCAGGATGGGGACTGGTCACCAGAAAGACCAAGGCATGATTAGAGGGTTGAACTTTCAGCCCCTCCTCTGACCTTCCAGAATGAGAAAGGGGCTAGAGATTCAGTCAAACACCAATGGCCAATGATTTACTCAATTATACCTAAGTAATGAAACCTTCATAAAAACCCCGAAATGATGGGGTTTAGATAGCTTGTGGATTGGTGAACACAGGGAGGTATTGAGAGGATGGCATGCCTGGAGGAGGCATGGAAGCTCACTGCACCACTGCACCTCCCTCCCCTCGTACCTAGCTCTATGTATCTCTTCCATTTGGCTGTTCCTGAATTGTGTCCTTTATAATAAACTGGTAATAGTAAGTCAACCGTTGTCTTGAACTCCATAAGCCGATTCTAGCAAATTATCAAGCCTTGGGGGTTGGAGTTTGTGGAAACCTCCAATTTGCGGTCAGTTGTACAGAAATACAGGAGACCCAGGACTTGTGATTGGCATCTGAAGTGTGGGCAGTCTTGCTGGATTGAGCCCTGAAGCTGTGGGGTCTGACACTAACTACCTGGGGTTAGTATCAGAATTGAATCAAATTTAATTGTAAATAATGCAGTTGGTGACTTGAGAGTTGGAGAACTGGTTAGTGTGAGGAAAAAACCCACACATTTGGTGTCAGGAGTGTTGTAGGAACAGCCCAGAGAGATAAAATCATTCATTGATTCATTTAACAAATATTTATAGATTAACTATTCTGGCCAGGCACAGTTCTTGGTGTGGTGCATGAATCCAATACACACCCCTGGCCACGTGGTGCTTGCATGCTAATGGGATAATAAATATGTAAAGTTTGTGTAGCTTTTACTATATGCTGGCATTGTTCAAGTGTTTTACTGCAAATAACTCACGAACTTCTCACAGCAGTCCTATGAAATACTTTTATCCCCGTTTTCAGATGAGGCAACACGTATGAAGAATTTAAGTAATTATTCCATGATTTTACAAGTAAATGCAAAAATCCAGTTTGAAATTCTGACCGTCGGTTATAGTCAATTATTTTAATCACTGAACTCTATTTTCTCTGTTTCTGGAAAAAAACAAACCTAGACTGGTCCTGACTGCTGTAAGGGAAACCAAAGTGGAAGTCAAGAGACCAGTTAGGCAGTGGTGGTCAGAGAATGAGATACTGGAATTTTCAACAACACTGAGTAGATATTATTATTCTCACTTAATAAAGAGGAAAACTGAGCTTTGGTTCACACATCTGATAAGTAGCAGAGCCTGGATCCAACCCCAAGCCCATTTATCTCTAAAATCCAGTATCTTTCTGCTAATGTCTCCATTTCCTACAGAATTATAAAGCTTCCACTCCTGCCCTCCTTTATGACCAAGAGACCAATTTGAGGTATGTTTTAGAGTCAAAATTAGAGAACCGAGAATCTAAAATTTTTTTTTTTCACTTGGTAGGCATTTTTATAATTGAAAATAAAATATAAATATACTGACATGCACTTTTCTCATTTTCCTTTTCTTTTGCAAACTTTAAATTGAGATATAGTATACATAAGGTGAAATATAAAAAGATTAATGTATAGCTTGATGAATTTTGATAAAGTATATACCCATATACTCAACACTCTAAAGATATGTAAATGTGTATAGATTGTGCATTTAAAATTATAAATGAGGTACCAGTTTTCGTATCATGATTAATGATAAAGACCTCTCCCACTCTCTTTTCTCTCATCCCTTCCTGCTTCTCAATTGATATTTTTGTCTCCAGTTCATGGAGGTTACACAGAATACCAGGTGCAGGTCAAAAGATGACTGTGTCAGAAAGAAAAGAAAGCAAAATAAATAAAAGAACAACTAGCCATTTCTTAATGCTTGTTGAAGGAAAGTCACATTGATATAGTTTCTGTTTTTCTATGGAGGGGTCATGTGCCTCAGCCCACACATTAGCATGTGAACTTGTTGTTCCAGTAAAATGAGTCAGAGTTCCTCAGGAAGGCAGATTCCTGAATTTTAGAGCTATGTGTCAGCATCTTTGAAAAAAGGTACAGTGTACTGTATTGATGCATCTCACTGATAAACACACTCTTCTCACTCCAGGTGATCACACCTGCTAATAAGCAGCAGAAGTAGGATTTGAACTCCAGCCTAGGGCACTCAAGAATCAGGCTGTTTTCATGACAGGGAGAATAGTACTACTGGGTCCGAATTTAGGGTTTGCAATGACCTACAGTCAGAACTGGGCTTGAATTCTGGTTTTACTACATAATGACTTTATGACCTTGGGAAAATTACTTATATTCTCTCTATTTTCAGTTCCTTTATTCACAAAGTAGGGTAAGATGATCTGTGTCCTAAAGTCATTTTGAGGGTTAAAAAGGTCATATACTTAAAATAATCAGCACAGCACAGAGTACAAAGCTTAAACCAGTAAAATGGCAATGGCAGTGGTAGTTGGCCACTAAGT
This sequence comes from Rhinopithecus bieti, assembly GCF_001698545.2. Taxonomy (NCBI): domain Eukaryota; kingdom Metazoa; phylum Chordata; class Mammalia; order Primates; family Cercopithecidae; genus Rhinopithecus; species Rhinopithecus bieti. The sequence goes on along the minus strand of NW_016806642.1, from coordinate 9,773,525 downwards.
CAACAGACACCACAGTGTTTTTTAACCATATACCCCATCAGTTAAAATAAATTTTGAATATGTATCCTCAGTACATGAAAACCTATTTATGAAAAAGCATGATATGCTATTCTGTGTTCATAGATTATTTACTCTATAAAACAAGTGAAATATAGCTGAACCAAAGTATTTTCAATGTGTTTACCTATCATGATGGCTTCATGCTAATATTAGCAACATGTAAACATACACTGTAAGTCTATGACCAGGTGTGTTTTAATAATTTAAAATGAATTTTGATGATTTTAAAAATGATTTGTATGTGCCTATGTATTCAAATTTCAGCAGTCTTCTTGATAATTTTGATTATTTTCCCAATCCTTGTCTTGTTTGACTAGGTTTTCATTGTTTTTACCTTACAATCTGAGAAGCTAGTACTGAGTAAAAACATCACCATTTTCTTGTTTACTTGAATCCGAATGGTGAACTGGTGATAATTTTCTCCATCACTTGCAATCCATTGACTGAATCTTTTTTAGCTGCTTGCCCATTTTGTGAGGGTTAGCTTAAACTAGTCAATACCTATTAATCACTAACCTGGAACATGCAAAAGACCACATGTAGCAATCCTGGAAGCTGAGGACACATAAGGGACACATAGGGCCATCCCTGGAGTTGCAGAGCTCCCACTCTCCTCACAAGAACCTCACACATCTTACGTGACTCATGACTGACTGATGTGTGGCCAAACTGATAAATTGTCTACTGACAATCCATATATTAAATGCTGGTAAAGTGTAATTAATTTCTTAAGACTAAAAATAAAAATCATATAAATGGCACTTCCAGTATTTTCTTCTGGAATCTTAATGAGAATTCTCTGGAGTGTATGGATGCCACTTAAGAAACACTGCCATCACTTTTTCCTTTGGCAACTCTGCAAACACTAACCAAGCACCTTTAAGTGCTAGGACTGTGCTAGACATTAGGCCTACAGTGATGTGATTCCTGCCTTCTGGGAGTTCATATATAGCTCGTTTCCACCACACTAGGTTCTGCTTTATTCTCCCCTATAGATGGTGACTCTGGAATTGCCCAGCTTGCAATGCCCTTTGGTACCTTGGGCTAGACTACTTGACAGTCCTCCTCAAAAGTCTTAAGGCCATTATTCCCCTTCCTCAGGGTAGGGGAGAAGGTACTAGATCCCCTGCTCCCAAAATTGCCAACATCAGTAAGTCTACCACTCATGGAATCTACATCTTCTCCAAGGGTACTGAAGAGCCCGTTCCTTCCTTTAACCTCATTTCCCTGGTAACTCACTCCAGCGTGGCCTATAGCCCTTGGGTAGCTCCCAAGCCAGGTCATTACAAGTGAGAATTGGGTGTTTCCCCTGCCCATATGCAGGCCTGGCTATTGCCAGTGCTGCCACAAGAGAAGCGGTGAGCAGTATGTGCTGATTGGTATGGCGGCCTCGACACACCAGGGAAGGGTCAAACCCATGAATGCAGTCTTTCATGGCCATGGTACAGGGCTCTTATTTTTTCCTACAGAAACCCTTCACTCGCTTTCAGAAGTGATGATCAAATGTGAACTTTCATGGTTTATTTATAGCTCTGCCTTATAGAGAGAAAGAAAAGAAGTGATTAAAATGCTATTTTACAAAATATTTTGTTTTTAAAAAGCTTTCATTGTGTGGGCAAAAGGAAAAAGAAAAGTCACTGTATTCATTGTGCTGTCTAGACTCTCAAACAAAGAGGGTAGCGTGCTGCAAATTAAGATTGTCCGGCTCCTGCCTGCAGACAAAAAGTATGAATTTGGAGGCCAACTTCAAATAAACCCTTTGGAACAGAAATATATTGTGGGGGTGACTATATTTAGCATGTGTCAGCATTTCCATAATAAATTCGTATTGTTATGTTGTGGTAAATTCAGATTTACTGCAGCCAAGTGGGATCATGAGATTTCAGTTTTGTGTTAATTATTTGGAGAAATTGGAAAACTCAGCAGTGCTATTTCTGATGAGAGCACTGATTCTCAGGGTATTCTCCATATTGTGTTAGGAACCCATAATGAGCCCTGCCTTTCAGGAAAGGGGAAGGTGAACCTAAGCCATTTTGACTGCCTTTGTAAGCATAACTTTAAATATATACATATATATACATATATGGCATTACATGTTTTCCCTACAAATACAAAATTAATATATGCCACTGTAGAAAATTTGGAAAATACAATAAAGAACTTGGTAAGAAAAAAAAATTGTTACCCATGCTATCCAACCTGATAACATTTTAATATGTACTGATCTAATCTTTATTATGCATATATAACTTGTTTTTAACAAGTTGTATAGAGCAAACAAAAAATTATGTAACACAAACACGATTATTGAGATAGAATAAAAAATTATGTCTTTATTTTCTATTCTCATTATCCCTTTACATTTGTGCACTAGAGCTAGTTTTCCCTGCCCTGGTTAAAATTCTGGTGGTTCCATTACTTTTTTAGATAAATGTAAAGTCACTTAGATAATATAACCTTTATGGTCCTTTTAAGTTGTGAGATGTAGCCGAAATTCAGAAATTCAAGTATCAAAGAATATGTAAAGGTAAAGGTAAGACATTTTCCAGTTCTTCCAGCTGGGGTCTGCCAAAAATGAGATGTAGCTCTAATCAGATTCTCCTTTCTTCCTCATTCACTTTCTCTCCAACATATTAGCTTTTTTCTTGTTCCTCTGAAATGGTTAGAAAGTACAAGGGAAGAAAAGTTACAAGTGTAGGGAAGTTCTTATCCGATCAGTACTGTCATAATGGGCTTCATGCTCTCTCAGCCTTATAGGTGTTTACAGCTAGCTCTGATTCTCATAAGGCACATCATAGGTTTTTGGGGAGACCCTCTGCCTCTGAAAACCTCTCACCTGAAATATTCTTGTCTTAGTTAATGCCTCTCTATTCTCATAAATTGCTCACTCTTAATTCCTCAGGAATCCTTATCCTTTTTTTTTTTTTTTTTTTTTTTTTTTTTGGTTTTGTTTTTTGCTTGGTTTTGTTTTGAGATAGAGTCTTGCTCTGTCTCCCAGGCCAGAGTGCTGGAGTGCAGTGGTGCAGTCTTGACTCACTGCAACCTCTGCCTCCCAGGTTCAAGCAATTCTTGTGCCTCAGCCTTCCCAGTAGCTGGGACCACAGGCACATGCCACCATACTTGGGTAATTTTGTATTTTTGGAGAATGGGGTTTCACCATGTTGGCCAAGCTGGTCTCAAACTCCAGACCTCAAGTGATGTACCTGCCTTGGCCTCCCAATGTGCCAGCATTAAACGCATGAACCATTGCGCCCAGCCCAACCTCATGCTGCTTTGTGGAGACTCCTCAACCTCGTTAGGCGGCCATGTTGAACAGGATCTAAGAACCCCTGGCATCTCTCTCACACATGGGCCACTTGGGGTCTATGGGAAACCTTTGTCTTTGGGATCTGAACAGACTCTGGCAGTGCTGGTTGATCCCAGGGTAACCTCTACTTCACTTTTACACTGCAGCTGCCAGCCAGCCTGTCTCCCAGACAGGAGTCACACACAAGCCACCATGTGCCACAACATATCAGGAACATGCAGCAGATTCTCTGCTGGTCTGTGTCCTCTTGACTCCTGAAGGGAGAGGATTCCTTCATACTTCACCCTGGAAGGAGGCCTGATGTGCAATAAACCAACAGCTCTTTCCTAAAAATCCATCTCTGTCTGAACTTCCACGTAGATGAAAGGTTTAAGAGTTGATTAATGGGTCCTCAGGCACGATTCTTGCACATTCTTCAGGGTGGTCTGTTTCCAGTTTGCTTTGGTATCTCATATCTGTCATCTTTAGATCTCGGCCAAAACTTCCATTTTAACATTCTGTCACGTGTATTATCCTTAAGTTCATTCATTCCGTAGACATTCCCTGAATGCATACGATATGCCAGATGCCGAGTTTGGCAGTGAAAATAATTATAACAATTCCAGCTTTAAGGAGCTCACAGTCTAGTTGGGGAGGCTGATCTGTTAACAAAAAAATATGGTGCCATGTCATAAACGCTATGATAGACGGAAGCACAAGTTGCTGTTGGAGCACATAACTCAATATAGGTGGGAGGCAGGCAGCGGGGATGAGTCAGAAAAAAATCTCAGCAGAGCTGATACCTGAGCTAAGTTTAACATTTAAATCTGTACTTTTTGAGAAACAGCATAACCTCTTTTTAAACCATTGAAATCTCTTTTGCTGATGTTTGCTTCTCAATTTATTTTTAAAACAAGCAAAGGTAATGTGGAGAAAGGAAGGAAGAATTCCCTGATGTCTGCCATTTGTGTGCACATCTGTTGCAGTGGGAAGGAAAATAACATTTATGGAGTACCTTCTATAATGGAAGTTTCCTGGATCCCACCCATGAAGGCGATCCTGGAATGTTGTCTCAAGTGTGGGGCCAAAGCACAGCCAGGAGGAGCATTCCCTGAGGGCAGTTTGAAGAGTCAGAGCTGGTAATAGAAGGCAAGGTCCTCCCTAAAGCACTGCAGAGCACAACTCAAGGAAGAGACGAGGACAAAATAAGAATGAGTGGCACAGTTGATGATGGGGATTGCTGAGATGATCTCAACAATACCCGAGCTTGCTCTAAGGGAATCAGGACTTCGTCTATGAAGGAAAATGTTCTGAGGCAAGCAGAGCTCTTAACATACCTCTGCGAAGTGGGATGGCAGCAGCTTCACTAAGATGTGTTTGACCGTCCGGCCCTTCACAATATGACTCCAGAAAGCCCTTTTAGTCTTTATCTTTCTCCATGGTTTCCTTGTCAAATAATTTTTCATTTAAAAAAATCTCCTCCCTACTTAAGACTGCCATTTCTTTCTGCTGTCAGTGTGCTGGCTACTCTTAGCATCTCTGATCTCCCAATCAGCACATTCAGATCCATTGAGAGCTAGGAAGCTAGATGACTAGTTCAGAATGCACATGCTATCCTCATGGAAGAGTCCATAGAGCAACCTGGCCAGAGTGGAAATTCGTGTAAGCTAGCAGATGAAAGAACCGTCAGGTTACCTAACCCTTGAATAACTATTGAAAGAAGTTTATCCGCTTCTAGCGTAGTATTTATCACACTCTATTTTGATCACAGTAAATGTCTTTTCCACTCTATGGTAAGCTTTTTGATGAAAGGCCCATACAATCTTTCTCTGTATTCCATGTAGATTGAGTGTTATGCTTGGCACACGAAAGGGAGGCAATGTGTTTTATGAATATTCCAGGTGTCGAGATTCAGTAGTAAACAGACAAGTCCTTGCCCTGTGCAGCTTAAATTCTGGTTAGGGCAAGGAGTGGAGAAGGCAGACAATGAACACATAAACCAGAAAATATACAAGGTGGCAGAAGGAAATTAGTGGCATGCAAATCGGTCAATCAGTCACAGTAAGGTGGCAAAGATGGTCAGCGGGAACACTTGGAAATGCTTTGAAGATACCCAGGGGCTCTCGTATTCTGTATGGTATTCAGCTTTTTTTTTTTTTTTTTTTTTTTTTTTTTTTTTTTTTTTTTTTTTTTACATTTTTTCCACCCTTACTAGTATTCGAGTTTCTCCAGGATAAAGAGTATGTTGTATGCAAATCTGTACCCCTAGCAGAGTGTCTGGTACATAGTCAGTGATTAACAAATGTGTAGAATAAGAAGTTGTATACATGTGATCCCAGAATGACTGCATCCTTAGCAATAGGAATTCAATAGCCGTTCCTAAGACTGAGCATATGCTGTAGAGCTTTGTCATACTGTTGCTTGCCATCTTCCCTAGCCAGGTCTGTTGAACTCCAAAGTTTACTTTCTCATGGCCTTAACAGCCTAAGAGACTCCTTAAAAAAACCTTACTCTTCTGCTCATATGGGAGCCAACACAATCCATGGTTAATCTTGATGCTGCACACACCATACCATGTCCACCCAGATGCTGTAACATGTCATCTGCCTGAGTGCCCCATTGTAAAGAAAAGAATGTCCTGACGTCACATTCCAGAACTCAAGTCACTTAGACTCAGCCCAGAGGTCTCAGTAGGTACTCACAACTTCAGAGATGGCTGGAAAAAGAGCTGAAGTTGAATTGAAGAGGTCTTAAATATTTTAGCCTCAAGTATAGGTGCAAAGTGAGTTCCATTCAGTGATTGCTATCTTTAGGTAAGCAGACGATGTACTCAGCGGCTGGTTATGTTCCATTCTTCTGCCCTGTGTCCAGGTAGTGAGGAGGGGAAATAATTCTTCCCACTCACCCCTGGAGGCAGTCACAGAACTGCTTTGCCTTCTGGGTTGTTTATGCCCCAGAGGCCTCAATATACAAGTATTTATTAAGCCCAGGATATGTGGTCATAGTTGAAACTTTAAATGTTCACTGTGTTTTATTCTTATTTTGTGTTTTATTCTTATTACCAGAGAAAATAAGTTGAAAAAAAAAGAGGACTAACCAAATATCTTAAAGGGAAGCAAATTCTTTTTTTTTTTTTTTTTGAGACGGAGTCTCGCTCTGTCGCCCAGGCTAGAGTGCAGTGGCCGGATCTCAGCTCACTGCAAGCTCCACCCCCCGGGTTTACGCCATTCTCCGGCCTCAGCCTCCCAAGTAGCTGGGACTACAGGCGCCTGCCACCATGCCCGGCTCGTTTTTTAAGGGAAGCAAATTCTAATTAGAATGTTTTGCCTGTGACAAGCCTCACTTTGGATTTTGCTTTCCAACTGAACTGTCTGTATTGTTTTCCATTTAACAGGAAGCAATGGCAAAAATGAGCAAAGTTGGGAAAGTTGTGTTCCCGAGACTACAGGATAAAAGGTAAGTGTTTATTTTTTATATGTACAGTGCTAAGGAATTGAGCACATACACACACACATGCAACTATAGATCTGGAATAAACTCAGGTGGTCAACTAATCCAGTCCTTTAATTTAGTGGTTAAGAGAACTAAGTTCCAGGGAGGTAACGTCACCTTCACTTATCTAAGATTGCAGAACTATGTAGGGCCAGAGCTGGGGGTCAGATGTAAGCTTCTGAACTCTCAGACCAATGTTCTTTTTCCTAGGTAATTGGCAGCAAATCTGCTCTTCTCTGTTCTAAAGTAGGGATCTCTTATATCTGCATCAAAGGACCCAGTAGCATCTGCCCATTCTTTTACTCTTTATATCACTTGGCATCAAAATCTAAAAAATGGTGTTGGTCAGTATTTTAATCCCAATTCAACAAAATATTAATGTATTTAATTCCTGCTATATTCAAGGCATTATGCTGGGCTCCAGGCAGGTGTTACAGGGGAATAAAACAATCTGATTTAGGCACATAGATTATTTTAGAACAACGGGGTAAGTTCCACAATTGAAGTATTGCCAGGTGACAAAGTTGCCCAAGGAAGAAAGGGATGGGAGCCTGTAGAGATGAGAGAATGCTTTTGGAAGGAGGTTATGTCCAAGCTAACTTTAAGCACTGTAAGAAATTGGTAGACAGGCCAAGGCAGGAAAGAATATTCATAGTAGAAGGAATAACGTGTACAGTTATAAAGGTGGGAGCAGCATAGTACATTCAGGTTACTATAAACAACTCATAATCCAGAAACACAAAGTATGAGATGGGGAATGGCAGGAAATGGGACTGGGGAAGGATAGAATTGGGTAGGGGGAGGTCAGCTCATAAATACCTTGGAGGCCATGCCAAAGACCTCCAACCTCACCCTATAGGCAGAACAGAGATGCTGAATTCTAAGCAGAGGTGCGACCTGGTCGATGCAGATCAGAAATATCCCTCTTAAAGGATCCAGTACAGGGGGCTCAGGGTAGAAATAGAGAGTCCAAATAAAAGGCTCTTTCAAGAATCCAGGCTAGAGATGTAAAAGACCTCTATTAATTTGCTGGTGGTGATTTTGAAGATGAAGGAGTTGTTGTGGAAGTGCTTTTATAATTTTAGGAAAGTATTCAAGGTTAAGACCTAAAAGCAAATTCCACTTAACATGATGAACAGGCAAAGGTGCAGATCCCACTGAAGCAGGATCAGTTTTTACCAGAACTGGAAATGTTCATGGAAAAGCAATCCACTTTCTTTTCAATTCCTTTGTCTCCACATAGAGTCAGGCTGCTAATCCTCCGAATATAAACCTTTCTCTAAATGCCAGGGTGGAAGCTGCAGGCCTTGCATAAGGGAGCTCCATGCAGGAAGGTAGAGAGATCTGAGTTCCCATTGGCAGTAGGAGCTATGGGCTGCTGTCCCTGTTTCTGTTCCCTGGAGGCAGCTGGAGCATCCCTCTTTTTGTGAAATTAGAAAGATTGTCTTTCTCCATCTCTTCCCTGACCCTCCCAAGACTTGTTAGGGAAGTTTTTAAGTTCTTTCCCTAAACCCCACGTGTTTCTTTAGAAAAGAGTCCTTGGCTGCTTGCTGGGAGCTGGCAGCTGGCCACTGTTCTCTGTGAAGGAGGTGCCACACACGGTGCTTTAGCACCATCTGCAGGCAACCCAGAGATTTGCAAGGAGTCAGAAGAAGCCAGTTTCCTTCTGAGCCAACCTCATCTCATTGCCTAATAGATCACACTGTTAACGATGTGGGACGACATTTACTTAGGCCTCTGCCACACAGAAGCAAGGGACTGCCTTGAGGCACATTTTGAAGAGAAGGGATTCGGCTGATTTGAAAATTCACAATCACGAAGAGCACAATTTAGTGACTATAGTTTAATGAGTAAATGTTTAGGATGACCCCAAATCGCATTATTTTGCCCAGTCCAAATTTATATGTGGCCCTGGAAGAGTCCCTTGAAAGTGCTTTGAAAAATTTGGTGCATTGAAAGACACTATCAACAAAGTAAAAAGGCAACTCACAGAATGGGAGAAAACATTTGCTTATCATACATCCAAAAAGGGATTGATATCCAGAATATATAAATGTATAAAGAACTCCTAAAACTCAACAACAACAAAAAAGCAAAAACAACCCAGTTCAAAAATGGGCAAAGGAGGCCGGGCGCGGTGGCTCAAGCCTGTAATCCCAGCACCTTGGGAGGTCAAGACGGGCGGATCACGAGGTCAGGAGATCAAGACCATCCTGGCTAACACGGTGAAACCCTGTCTCTACTAAAAAATACGAAAACTAGCCGGGCGAGGTGGCGGGCGCCTGTAGTCCCAGCTATTCGGGAGGCTGCGGCAGGAGAATGGCGTAAACCCGGGAGGCGGAGCTTGCCGTGAGCTGAGATCCGGCCACTGCACTCCAGCTTGGACGACAGAGCGAGACTCCGTCTCAAAAAAAAAAAAAAATTGGGCAAAGGACTTGAATGGATATTTCTCCAAAGAAGATTTATGAATGACCAATAAGCACGTGATAGGGTATTCAACATCACTATTAGGAAAATCAAAACTACAGTGAGATACCACCTCACACCCGATAGGATGCTACTATTTTAAAACAGAGAACGACAAATGTTGGCAAGGATATGGAGAAATTGGAGCCCCTGTGTATATTTGGTGAGAATGCAAAATAGTATCGCTGCTGCAGAAAACAGTATGGCCATTCTTCAAGAAATTAAAAAGAGAATTAACATGTGATTCAGGAATTGTATTCCTGAGTATATACCCAAAATAACTGAAAGTAGGGTATGGAAGAGATATTTATACATTCATGTTCACAGCAACATTATTCATGATAACTAAAACCGTGAGAGCAACCTAAGTGTTCATTTGTAGATGAACATATAAACAAAGAATGATATGTGCATACAATGGAATATTATTCAACCTTAGAAAGAAGCAATTTCTGACATGCCACACATCAGTGAACCTTGAGGATATTATTCTAAGTGAAATAAGATAACCACAAAAAGACGAATACTGCATGATTCCACCTATGTAAAGAATAAGGCCAGTGCACAAAGTTACGGCAAAGTTGTCAGTATTAACATTGTAAATCTTCAAGTGTGTGTGAAGGGGTGTTCCCCTTAGCTCCCTTCTAGCAATTTGGAGGTTCTAAAGTCAAGAAATCCATCTCATGTAGTGAAAGAATTGCTTACCATTATATTGTCACAGAGCATCATTAGTAGGAGCAAATTGTTCCTAAAATAATTCTGCGACTAATAAATTTGGATAGTCATAGAGTAGGTTTTAGTAGTACCTACATATAGCTATATTGATGATAATATTAAAATATTAATTACCTAAAAATTAGTAACTAGCACTTATATCACTTATTATGAGTCAGGTACTGTTCTAAATTCTTTTCATGTATTTCCACGTTTAATTCACACAACAGCTCTCCTGAAGTAGATCCCATAATTATCCCCATTTACAGATGGAGAAATTTAGGCAGAAATAGTGTAAGTAACATATCCAAAGTCCCCCAGCTAATATTGGGCCACATTAAGATTCCAACCCAGGCTTCGGAGTTCACCTTTTAACCTTGTGCTTGGCCCCATCACAACTCCTACGTTCCCAGAATGCTTACAGTATAATAAATATCAGGTAGGTCCCTCTGTGTATCCAAGGTTACTTTTACAACCTCTCTCCCCCAATGCACAACTTTGCACCAAAATTTCATGAGGACTCCTTTTCAGAGCACCCCAGAATAAACCAAGACATGCTAAACTGGCTTCTTCATCCCCTCACCCTATGTCAGTTTCCCAACCAAGAGGAGTAAGGACAAAGTTGCAAGGCTGCAAGTATAATTTGTCTCGGTTCCTATTATTCCTTCAGGATTATGATGCCAGAGCAGCTTCAGCTGTTCTGCTGTCTGATTCATGGCAATACCATGGAGGTCTTGCCTAACAGGTCTAACCCAAAGAGTCAGACAGATAGGACAGGGAGAGCAAGGGCCACTATGAGATGCCTGGAAGGCGAGCACAGCTCTAGAAAAGGCATGAGTCACCTTTCCATGGAGTTTTGCTCCTGGATAAAGCAGTTCACAAGGGAAACCTAGATGTGGAATCTGCAAAAGGGCAATTAAAATGTTCAGTCTCGTCTTTGGTCAGGCTGTGATTTTAGGCCAGTCATCAAACCTGGGGCTAGTTATATAGGAAATATTTATTGAAGCTGGCAATGTGAAAGGGTCTCCATTAAGTTCGGGCCTTTTTGTATACACAGCAGAAGCTTTGAAGTCAGACAGACATAAGTTTCAATTCCAGCTCTGCCAATTTTTATCTATACTATTTTGTATATGCCTCTCATTTAGAAATTTTTTTTTTTTAATGGAGTCTCACTCTTTCACCCAGGCTGGAGTGAAGTGGTGTGATCTCAGTTCACTGCAACCTCCGCCCGCCCCGGGTTCAAGCGATTCTCCTGCCTTAGCCTCCTGAGTAGCTGGGATTACAGGCATCCACCACCATGCCCGGCTAATTTTTATATTTTTAATAGAGATGGGGTTTAAATGTTCTTATTTCTAAAATGGAGATAATAAAACTTCATGCAGGTCACATATCATAGGTCTGAAACATGCTAATTCATTGCCCAGGATGCTGTAAGCATTCAAAATCTAGGTGTCAGCATCACCACCACAGGTATATTCCCATTCTTCTAAATGTACAGGGAAGCCCCATGGCAGTTTTGTCTTGAGATCATTCAACATATTTATGTTTCTCCCACAGATACTATGATAAGAAATACCAAGTATTCCTGAAGCTGGTTGAACACCAGAAGGAGTATTTGGCGATCATGAATGACAACTGAACAGGGCTTGCAGGTGCTGATGCCAGAAGCTTCTGTGCCATTGCATTAAAGACCTCTGTCATTTCATCCATGTTCAAGACCCTTGAGGTATTGTTTCATCATTTCTGTATTGTCTTTTAATAAAGAAAACAAACATGTGCAACCAGAATTAGAGTCTTCATTTCATACCACTATTATTTAGTTTCAGTTTCCATACAGTTTCCATCATAGTAACAGAAGTTTCACATAGAGTCATAGGATCTCACATGAGACTAGATCTGGGGGCCGTTCAATCCAGGGGAGGCCTGTACTTTTTAATCAATTAAATGTCAACTATTAAATGAAAACCTTACATTACTTTAAGTAGGACATCTAATGCATAGTCGATGTCTTTTATGGTATTATCCCCTCCTGTGCAGGATCTAGTCTAGGGTCAGATACCACATTTATTTCCAGAATTGTCATTTTGCAATCATCATATTAAAGACAAGTATAGGCAGGAATCATCAATGGATTCAGGAGGGAATGTTGAAGAGTAACAGGATATATGCATCATCTTAAAATGTCTCTTCAGCATTTGCTTATTAGTTACAAGAGGAAAAAGAATGTTAAGTATACAGGGAAGAAATAGGACAACGTCTTGATTAGGTGCCTCAAATCAACTTCAGATGGCCAAATGGACATTGTGTGCCTCCAAATACGAGAAAAGAAACAGCATTTTAATGCAGAGCCTGAATCTAATCAGAAGGAAACATCAGACAAATCCAACAGGGGAAGCATTTTATTTTTTAATGGACTATATTTTTCAAAAATGTCTATGTCATGCTGACAAAGAAAGGCTGTGGAAAGTTTCCAGATTAAAGGGAACTGAAGAAACATGATGGCTAAAAGCTTTTGATGTAGACAAGCACTGGGAAAACTAGCTGTTTTAGTTGATACCACAGCAAACACACAAACGCACACAGACATACACATACATATGTATGTCAACACCCACACGTAAGTTCAGACCCAAGAGTAACTGCTAACGTTGATTTGAGAGCTGCCATAGCTCAAATGAGTGTGGGTAGAGGACATGCTAAGACTTCAGCAAAAGACAGCAGGTAGAGAAGAAAAAGCCAATATAATTCAGTAAACAAACATCCTCTGGAGTACCTTGTGCCACATATTGTGGTAAGCACTGGTCTACAGGAATAAGTAAGACATGGTTCCTGCCTTCAGGAATCTCCCTATTTAAGGAGAGACATAGACAAATAAATTGGTGACAGTACATTGTGAGAAATGCTACAATGAAAAAAAAAGTACCTGCTGCATGTAGCACATCAATCAGAAAAGGAGGAAGGGGAAGGGTGACAGATAGGATGAAAAACAGTGTGGTATAACAGCTATGAGCCCTGGCCTGGGATCCTAGGCCTGGTTTTACCTCTTATTAGATGTGTGACTTGGAGAAAGGTCCTTAATCTTCCTAAGTCTCAGTTTCCTCATTTTGAAATGAATCGGGCTGGGTGTAGTGGTTCACGCCTGTAATCCCAGCACTTTGGGAGGCTGAGGTGGGCAGATCACGAGGTCAGGAGATCGAGACCACGATGAAACCCCATCTCTACTAAAAATACAAAAAATTAGCCTGGTGTGGTGGCAGGCGCCTGTAGTCCCAGCTACTCAGGAGGCTGAGGCAGGAGAATAGTGTGAACCCGGGAGGCGGAGGTTGCAGTGGGCCAAGATCGCGCCACTGCACTCCAGCCTGGGTGACAGAGCAAGACTCCATCTCAAAAAAAAAAAGAAAAAGAAAAAGAAAGAAATGAATAGATATCGCGTATGAATATGGTTTTTTGTTTTTTGGTTTTGAGATGGAGTCTCACTCTGTCACCCAGGCTGGAGTGCAGTGGGGCGATCTCAGCTCACTGCAAGCTCCACCTCCCAGGTTCATGCCATTCTCCTACCTCAGCTTCCCGAGTAGCTGGGACTACAGGCGTCCGCCACCTCGCCCGGCTAATTTTTTGTATTTTTAGTAGAGACGAGGTTTCACTGTGTTAGCCAGGATGTGCTCGATATCCTGACCTTGTGACCCGCCCACCTCGGCCTCCCAAAGTGCTGGAATTACAGGCGTGAACCACCACACCCGGCCTGAATATGTTAATAGCACCTACTTTACAGGATTATAATGAGAACTAAAGGAGATAATATATATAAAGCACTCAGCTCAATTTCATGGTCAATGCCTGTGTTATAACAGGGCTCTGCTCCTAGAAGATGCTCAGAATAATAACAGTAGTAAGCATGGAGAAGAGTGAGCACCCCAGTTATGAAGGTCAGCTCTGCAATAGCATTCTACAGTATCCAAAGGATATAGGGACCTTAGGCATAGCCCCTAGTGAAGGTGGGTGTGCATGTCTGATCTAGCTGGCCTAAGAGCAGAAGGAAGCCCAGTGCATTTATAGACCCCAGCCAGAGGTTGCACTAGAGATAAAGGAGGATTGGGGATCACTACAGAAGAGGAGTCAGGTATTGCAGGATCTAAGCAAGATGTCAGGTCTACAGTCAAACAGGCTTCAGCTGCAAAAGCTGATTATCACTGACTGAGAAACCGGCAGGCCTGGACTTGCTCACACGAAGCCCTGGTGAATGCAGTGGTTGTCTGTGGGTGCAAAAGGCAGACATAAAAGCATGAATAATTACCAACTATCTGCCTTGTCGTATGTCCTCTCCAATCCTCCTACAGCACTGTGAGGTAGGCAGCATTACCCCCACCTTATAGTTGAGAAAGTTGAGTTTCAGAAAAGATAGCTTGCCCAGAGTCACCAGACGGTAGCAGAGATAGGATTCAAATCCAGATCTGCCTGGGTGCAAAACTTTAGGTATCAACCCATTGTAACAGCCGGAGAGAAATCCTGCCCTCCACCTGCTCTTCAGTTGCAGTGCTCGTGTTGTTGGTTGACAAGCCCCGGGTGCTGGCCATTCTTTCAAGCAAACTCATATCCAAACCAAACCTGACCTGAGTTCTCACTGCTTTAGAGAGAAAGGAAAACACACACAAATGAGGCAAAAAACATGGCAACACTAGGACACCTTTGGCATCTCAACAGTGAGGAGCAGCTTGATAGAAAGGAGAAGGGCTGAAAGACCTTGGGCAAGATAGCTAACCTGTCTAAGCCTCAGTCTTTCCCTCTGTGGTGGGATCATCCTGCTACCTACCTCCTAGGGTGGGTGATAAGGATTCAGTGAAAGAACTGTGGATAAAGCCCTTAGCACAATGCCTTTCAGACAATAGGCACTCTACAAATATTGTTTCTCCATGGTTCTCTCTGTGCCTCCTAGCTAGGAGGTTAATCCCTAAGAAAATCATTCTCGTTCCTACTATAAAGCCAGTGTGTTAGGAAAAATGTAAATGTCTATATATAATTTGATTAGAAACCACGTGTAGCTCAATAATAACAATTTTAATCACTCCAGTACACACCTCCTTTCACTGAGAAAGGAGGTTTTATTTAATACATGCATGTAAAATATAGTTAGCTTTGATGAATAAGAATTGCCATGTGGCCAGAGTGGTTTATGAGATTTTTGTTTTGTTGCCTACTGAAAGCTTTTCTTTCAAGTTAAAGCCAGATTTGCTTAGCAAGTTATTTTGCCAAGGAACACATTACAGGTTTTAAATTTTGACCAAAAATACTTCCCATATGTGAAGAACATAAATGTGGCTTTCAAAAGAGCCAAAGAGAACAAAAGCTGGGGGAGGTGAGGAAGAAAAGACAAGAATGACAGAATGGAGTGGCATGTTGCAGAGCTACAGTAAACTACAGGACCCGATGCCACAGTGAGCTGGAGTCCCAGTGAGGCATCCAGAAGGGATGCCCTCTCTTTTGAAGATCAAGACTGGGCATTTGATCTTCATATTCAGAGCATAATCTGTGCTGTTGCCAGTTGCGCTGGGGAGTATAAGTTCCAAGAGGAACAGTAAAAATATTGTAAGGCAACCCTGGAAACGCCCAGCTTTAAGAATGTACCAAATCAGCACGTGAGTTAACAAGCTAGAACGCTTAGGTTTTAGTATCAACATGATCTGCTATTTCTCCCAGGCCTGAGGATAATCAAGTTCTTTAGATTTACTTATCTGTTTTTTTGTTTGTTTGTTTGTTTGTTTGTTTGTTTGTTTGTTTTTCCCTCTGGCCACTGACCTGTGAGCTCTTGGAGGGCTCAGAATATCTTATAGCCTGTTCTCTGCACCCAAACAGTTCTTGGCACATAATGGGTATTCTATAAATGAATAAATACACAAACACAAGATGTTTTTCTGCAAAAAGAACACTGGTAGAACTAAAAAAATTCACTTTCAGGTCAATCTTCTGTATGTGTTAATGTCTTAATTTAAGCAACTGTCAAATGCTTTAAAATGTGAATTGGTCACTAAGGATTTTTTAAAATCATGCCTTATACCTAATGACTTGGTTTTTTAGTTTTTTATTGCACATACACACACATACATGCATAACCACACAACTTCATTTTGGGTTGTAGCTCAAGCTGAGAACCTTTTGCAAATTTTTCCTGTTGTTACAGACTATTTCCTGTATGGGAAGCCAGAGGTGGTGTATCCAGAAACACGCATTGTTCACCAGGACTGCAGGACACATGCTTTCAGAATTCAAGGGCATAGTTACAAATAATTACCATCAAGAATTTAAAATGAAGGACATCGTTGCTAAACAAGAAACTAATGACTGAGTGGAGCTGTGTAATGTAATTATACTTAAGATGGGACTTCTGACGAATTACAGAAGAATCTTTGTGCTGTCTCATGTCTCCATAAATACACTTAACTGCTATTGACAGTAATAGGAGGGAGTCTTGAATATGAAAAGCTTTTTTATCCTTTTATGATTTCTAGAGGGAGAACTTAAAAGAACAATTACATTTTTAAAAAAGAGGTTTCTCCCAGTACTTCTGAATATTTGACAATCCTACAAAATTTGTAAAACTAAAGTAACTTAAATAAAAGCAAAGACTTCTGCTAATAAATTCCAACTTCTCAGTTTAGCATTAACTTGCCCATTAATTTTGTGGTCAATTTTCATTATGCACAGAAAATCATTTAAAACTACATATTAGCATAAATGTTTCTAAAGACCTAATTTTTATTTAAGTCCTGCCTTAAACCATGATTAGAAGTGCTTCCTTATTAAAATCTAGAGTGAGCCTGCCTCCCTACTCTATAATTTTAAACACACTTGAAATATAAAATGATGTATTTATTAATGTCCGTTATTTAGGCAAAATCAGTAGGGATGCCTTCCATTTGAATACTTCTTTACAGTTTCCCTATTGATTGCACATACATTATCTCAACTGCCCCTTATAATAAATTGGTGGGGTAGGCCTGACAAAGTGGGATCCCAGTTTACAAATACCCAAACCATATCTCCAAGAGTTTAAGTGACTGGTTCAAGATTGTGTGACTGGAACACAGATGCAGAACCACTCTGCTGCTTCTTCCTAAACAAATTAAATTAGCTTATTTGTACAACAGCAGATGATTCATTAGTTTCCTAATTGCTCTCTCTTCCCTGCTTCCCTTCATTAGCATGATGTATAAATATCTAGGAGGCCCCTTTTGATACTCATCAGTTGATCAAAGTACTGAATTATTTCCATTTGCAAGCAAAGGTAAAGTGAGAAAGCCTTGAGCCATGGAATCATTGAGTCCTGCATTCAAATCACAGCTTCATTACTTAACTACTTTACACAGTTTATGAATTCATCCATAAACTGTTAACCTGTTCATCTTTGTTTCTTATCTATCAAGTGGGAGAAAATCAAATCTGCCTCATGGTTAATGTGAGGATTAAATGGGATAATATGCAAAGTGCCTAGCATAGTACCTGACATAAAATAGAAGTATAACAAATATCAATTTTTCTCCTCAACTAATTCATATTTATTATATAGAACTTCTAGAATTATGGCTTCCAGTCAAGTTGGACAACTTTATATCCAGTTTCTACAGGTAAACGTCTGTGTTCCACCAACAACACCAGCAATTACTGAGCTCTTACTATGTCAAGAGTGCTGGAATGGTCCCTGTTGCATGGTGCACACAGAGGCCAGCACTGGGTTGAAGAGAGAGGGAACGTACATAAAGAACTGAGAACCATGGAAATCTTGTGCCAGTGGCGACTGAATGCCACCATTGATAGGTGTGCGTGGAAAGGCTCATGTGGAAATAATTAAGGCTGAAACATGTCCAGCCCTGCCTTTCGCAGCTCTGCTAAGCTGCAGGTACTCAAAGTCTTTTGTCAGCAGCTTCAGCTTTATTCCACCTAGAGGAAACCTAGCCTGAGGCAGGCAGTACAGAACATGCAGTTCAGACCAGCCTCAACCCTTCCCAGCCAGTAGGACTGGAATTCGTCATTCTGCCATGAAGCCCTGAGCACCTGGGGCCACACCAAATGGCAGCTTTCTCCCCGAAAGTACAAACATGTTTGCCCAGGCTGGTTTGAACCCCTTGAAACTGCCACACTATCCTTACACTAGGCACAAAGAAAAGTACATATTGATTCTTCTCCCTTGGTTTGCTGCATTATTTCTCAGCCATTTGTTAAAGTGTATTCCTCACATTACATTTTATTCTATTTGAAACCCTCCCAGACTCAGGTCTCATGTACTTATCTCATTTTTGGCTCACCACTCCCTTCAAATTTAACTTTTGAAACTGTATCTCTGAGTAGAACCTTGGCTCTCCTTTAAGCATAGGTTAAATTTTCCTTTATGCTAGTCTGACTTATAAGTCATTTCTTCCATCCCGCCTGGCCCCAGAAAGCCCTATCTCGAGTTAAACCATATGGAAGGCTTATGCACCTACACCCAGCAAAGAACTGACCAGTACATGTCTGATTTGCCCTCCAGATTCCCTGCTAGGGCCAAATGTTATGTGAAAGGACTATCTAAATGGAATCCTGATACGCTATCTAGCTTTTAACAGCTGTCTCCCCCAGGGGCCAAATCCAGTTCCCTATAATTCTCCAATCCAGTTCCCTATAATTCTCCAGTCACCAACTTGGGCATTGTTTTAACCCAGTCAGACTTCCCAGAGAAAAATCCAAGAGCCTTAAACCATACTTTGTGTTTAGAAACTCCTATGCCAACCACTCTTGATGTGAGTGACAGCTATTTGAAGGTATTCTCTGAATGTGTCCTGATCCACAGCATGAGATAGTATTTCATTCTCTGGTCTCCTTGTGGTTGAAGGATCTTGTGACCAGTCTGTTGAATGAGCTGTGAGACATTATGTGCGTTATTTCTGGACCAAGTCTTTGATTGTCAGTGTGAGAATCCTCAGAGCTTTCTTTTCTCTACACAACAACCAGCAAATGTTCCAGATGGGGAATTCTCCCTCAGCCTGGGTCCAGAGAGAGAGGATGGCTGCGAACAGAGCCCCTCACCAGTGCACAGCGAACATGTGGCTTGATGACACACACACTTTTGTTTGTTGAAAACACTGAGGTTTTAAGTTTGTTTCTTGCCTCAGCATAATCTATCCTATCCTAACTGATGCACCTCATGCCATGAGAGCCACACTGACCTATATGGAGGCTAAATTTGCCATGATCAGAACAGCTGGCTCAGTTTTGCTTGGGGCAAAATTTGCAGTTCAGTGGATCCCTGTGGTCCCAACTCTGAACAACTCCATCATGCTCCCTTTCCTGACTAGCATGTGTTGGGCTCCCAATCTCACAAGAAGTCAGGAGAGCACTTTCTTACTCTATGCCAGGGTTCCCCAAGAGAAGGTTTATTAGTGGGAATGGTGTTTAGGTGCAAGTAACAATAAGCCTTCTGACAGCTAAATTAATACGATAAGATAGTTGTTATTTACAGGGACAGGCAGCCATCAAGTCGACTTGTGGATTCAACAGTTCCATCAAGGAGCCAAGTCCTTTTTATCTTCCTATTCCCCCAGTCTCTGTCAGCTAGCTAGCTATTGACCCCAGTTTTGTTACTTCTGATTGCAAGATGCTGTCATCTCTAAAGGCATCTGACTTTCCCGGCATCTAAAGCATGAGGATCTTCTCTCTATGCTATCCTTGCTGTTTCTTCTTTTTTCTCTCTCTCTTTTTTTGTTGTTGTTGTTTTTCCCAATCAAGGAAGATCCCCCCAGCAGACTTCTCCTTAGGTTTCATTGAGCAGATTCTTCATCATACTCCAGCCACTATGGATTGCTAAAACTGGCATAGAGAACTCATGATGCCTTCCCCGGGACTGGGTATATTGCTGTTCCAGTGAAATCATGGTTCTGTTAAAAAGAGAGGGAGGGATTGGCTTTTGTGTAAGCAGCTAACACTATTTACGAAAATAACACTAGGTTTCATTTTTAAAAAAGAGCCATGGCCAACTAAGTTTAGGAAGCACTGAGTTAGATATGTCTTGTTACTATAGGATATCTTATACCTAATCTTGTAATAGACTCATGTGCATTGTGAGCTACCTAGAGAAAAACAACCTGTGAAGCATTTCCCAGACTTACTCCTTTAGAAAAGTTTTTTTACAAAGCATTTTATTACACATAATGGAACAACTACAGTATTTTGAAGGTTAAGTAACCAAATCATCATGTTTCACCTGAGTTGTATAGATGTTTTTCTTTCATGTTACCTGTTGGAAGGTTTATTCAGCAAATTGATAGCTCCTATAATTAAAAATGTGGTTATCTAATTACAGAATTAAAATGATATTCACTACTGTATCAATTATTGCCTTATGAATGAATGTTGCTAATTATCAATGTTTAAACTAGTCATTAGAAATAGGCTCAAAAATATCTCTACTTGGAAATATAAGAAGTTTCAACTGAAACTTGTCCTTTCAGTTAAATTAAATTGTAGCTCCAGACCATGGGTCAAACTAATGGGATAGCAAGTGTCACATTAACTAATTATTAACTAATAATACAATCATGCATTTCTTTGTTATCTTTTTAAATTTAATATTTCCGTCCATTCTAATTTTGAAGTCTTTCTTTTCTTTATTCTACGTTCCAGGTAGGAAACTCCCTAGTAATACATAGCAGGCCAAGAATATCACGTCTCTCCAACTTACTTCCTCTCCTTGTGCACACCCTAACTCTAACCATACATACAACACAGACAACCTTAACGTATTAGGTCTTTTGCTACAAAGAGTAAAAAGTTATTTCCTTAAGATCAAGCAACTACTAAAGGATAATGTAGCTAACATTAGCTATTTTGTGACATGTGAAATTTTTTATACTAAATATCATGAGTTGCATTAAAATTGTGCTGATTTAAATTTTAACCTTGTATAGATATTTTCATATCATTTCGACAATATACTTCTAAGCTGTTTATTTACTTTAATGATTTTGTAAGGTTTCTGCATACACTACAAGATAAAACTTGTTACAATTAAAAGGATTTGAAGAAACGATAAAGTTGAGTTATTTTAACAGTAAACATGTTTATTTTTTGTACAAATGTGCCTTTTCATTTTTGACATCTACATAGTCATTTTTAAAGTATAATTTCTGAAACATATGGCTTAGCTGTTCTACACAGGTGCTACATAGAGCTGGGGAGCATATTGTGCTTATGTGTATTCAAGCATATGTTTCAATCCTACTCTTTTTACAATAAACCCTTCATCGACTTCCTCCTATTTATATTAGGAACATGTATCTGGCCTTGATTTCACCTGCTCTTTTTGTAGAGAGACTTACAAAGAGACTCTGGGAGGTTATAGAATTAACAGGAAATAAATACAATGTTGATTTTGTTAGAAGGTGATTGAGTTGGTAAGGAAGTGGTTAAAAAAATAAACCTTTATGACTGTAAGTGCAGAATGAGATAACAATGTGTCAGTCTTTTCATTTTGTTCTGATTATTTTACTCTCCTCAAAACACTTTTACATTTGTACAAAAACTTAACTCAGTGTTTAAAAAATATTGTTTCTCATACTATAATCACAACTCTAGTTTTAAGAATAAACAGTTAATATACCTATAGGAATAACTACTAATAATAGTAGCTGTCAGTGGATAAATGCGCACCATGGGCAGGCTCTGGTCTATGCCTGATCCCACTTAATCTTCATAACAAACCTGAATGATCAGCACTGTTATTTATATTTTACAGATGAGGAAAATGAAGCCTAGAGCAATTAAATAACTTGCCCAAGGTCACCCGAGATGTCTGGCTGAAGTTCTTAACCATTACCTTACACTAATCAAGAGCAACAATAATAATAACCACCTTTCTAGGATGCAAACTATGTTCCAAGAACTTTCACTATTTCACTACATTTCCATAGTCCCAAAAGTAAATAATATCCTGTTCTATTGAAAAAGAAACTGAGGTCGCAAGACATGAAATTACTTGCTCAAGGTCACATACTGGTAAGTAGCACTAAATCACCTCCTATGAGCGTCAAAAGATAATTGGGGCTGAGGTGGAGCTGAGATTTTTAAAATATCAGTGGTAGGAGACAGACGATGTGATGCCTCATTTAAAGTACATGGCAGTGGTGTCCTATGACTAGGAGAGGAGAGGCGGGAAAAGCTGAGGCCTCATGAAATAAAAATCAAAACAAAAAGAATGCTTGGTGATGCTATTAGTATATAGTCCCCTTTCGACACTTAATCCTCAGAAAGAGTGAAGATTTACTGCTAGAGGGAACTATGTTTTTAACTCTTTATACTCCAGACACAGCTGCACTGCTATAGAGTCAGCAATTTTTTTTTTTTTTTTTCTGGAAAGGGCTAGATAGTAAATATCTTTTGGCCTTTCATATCATTTAGTGTCTTTCACTACTGCTTAACTCTGCCATTGTAACAAGAAGGCAGACACAGACAATATGTAAATGAATGGGCAGAACTGTGTTCCAATAAAGCCTTATTTACAAAAACAGCTGGTCCTGCAATGTGGCCTGCAGGCTGTAGTGTGCCAGCCTCTGCTCTGGCATCTGGGGTGGTGGCTTTGGGAGTATTGAGGACCAGTCCCCTAAGTGCGGTCACTGGCATTCTCATAAGTGTAGTGCAAACAGCAAGGCAGTGGGGAAGTTCCTTTTGGGGCACTAGATATTAACCAGATGGAAAGGAGTGCCACTTTGGGAATTACAATGTTTCACAACTCCCAAATAAATGTATGATTTGAAGCAGAAGACTCAGTAATAATGGAGTTTGGCACTTATAATGAATGACCAATGAATATTATATTTTTATCTCCAGACAGAAGATACATATATGGATTTAACTGTCCCAAGCTCTCTTTCAATTCTCCATCAAGTTTCTGCTCTTGTTTCTTTTTTTCTTTTTTCCTTTTTAAAATAAGTTTAATATGTTTATCAATAAGTCTGAACTTGATTTGGTATATTCATCAAATGGTTTCATTTTTCTACTTTCACAGCCCTCAACTCTGTGATGTCAAAATTCCCTTCCCCATAGGCAACAGATCCTATCTGGCTACTTTTCATTATTAAAGGTACAGTATACTTAAATTTATACTAAGTTGTGGCATAACTACCAAAAGAATAATTACTTCTGCTTTCAAAACTGTACTTTTCTCTTCCCATACCTCATAGGATATATACCAAGGATACAATTAAATATATTTAGTAATCTTATTCTTAGTAATAATATTAGTATTCATATTTTAAATATACTAGGATGTATTTTTCATAAAGCAAATGTTTATGTCTTTAGAAATCAAAACTTTTAGCGTGAAATAAAAGGCATAAAATATAAAAGTTAAAACACTATAATCTTTAATTTGAATAGGAAATATCAGTATCAATTTGTTGTTGTTGTTTTGGCTTTGTAAAATTGCTAGCTCTTTTCACCAAGAATACACAGAAGCATTGACAGGCCAATATCAATTAGCAATCAAAGGGTAAAGATTTTAGTGTCTGAATACCAAAAATATCAAGTTCCCTTGTTGAAACTGCCAGTACCATATTGAGGACGAGAAATATATAAGATAAACCTGTGATATCTCATTGTAAGTGAGAGCAAAGAAGCTATCAAAGACCATTGCATCACACTAAAACAACATTAGGACTAACTCGAAAGATCTTCCACTGACCAAAGGCAGACAATTTTTGTATCAAAAAACTATGACTACAATGGATAAACATATGTGTGTGTTTATATATGTATAAATATCCATAAGTGGCCCCTAAATATCAACAGAATTTATACTTACCCACTAGATAATTCTGCATCATACTGGTCATCAAATTATATATTCTGCAAATATATTCAGCCAAATCCTTCCACCTGCATCTAAATTTACCGTGATATCAAACTATAATTTTCTTTAGAGGAATCCATGTTTCTCACCAGAAAGCAAGAATAAATGACAGTTTTCTCAAATTTGAAGAACACAAAGATCATAATAGTTGCCATCCAAGTTCAGATCCATGGTCCCTCTAACTTAAGGATTCTCACCCCTAGCTGCATACTGGAATCACCTGGTGAGCCTGTGCTTTACCTCTAGAGATTCTGACTGAATTGTTCTGGGATGTGACCTGGCATTGCTGTGTTTGAAAAGCTCCCTGAGTGATTCTAACATGCAGGTGAGATTTAAAAACACGAAATTGGATGATGGCTCTAACCTCACACTACCTGTGGGAGGAGGCCCCATGGAACAGGAATAAGTGGGAACATCCTTCAGGAAATGCACCTAAAAACACCATCACCAACCACAGCAAGTCATGGAATGCCAGACATACCAGATCAGATCCCACTACTTATTTAATCTCCTAAAAAGCACTGTAAGGGATATACTGTATTCCTCATTTTTGTAGATGAATACTTTGTTATTTATTTAACCAAGATGTTAAATAAATAAATTACCAGTGGTCTCAGAGCCAGTAAATAGTGAAGCCAGGACTCTCACTAGGTCTGCACAATGCAAAATCCATGCTCTTCACCATGCTGCATGCCAGGTATATCTTCTTCCTGAGTCTTAGCTAAGAACAGGCTGCTGTGTAGGTTGAGCAGATAACTAACTGCTCAGTATCAGCCTGTGGTGACGCATTTTTCATTACTCTTCATCAAACAGCCACCTCTGGCGACATAAATGCTGCCAAGGTTGCTTTTATAGGAGACGTGTAGAAGGCAGAGATGATGCAGACTTACTTGAGAGTACTGCAAATGACTAGTGGTTGTCAGAACCATTACCTAATGTTAGTAGTTTAAAATAAACTACAAATTGTAAGGGAAGGGATCAATATTTGATGACTACTAAATACTACTTTCAGTAGATAATCTAGAATTTCTTTATAGGAATTGCTTAGGAGGCGTAATATGGTGGAAAGGAGAAGCTAGCCAACTTGTAATAAAAGTGCTTTTGCAAAGCCCTTTCCATAGGAAACGTGAACTGTTTAGATCAGGGAATTGAGAGGGAAAGTCAGTAGAAATTGTGGAGGAACGAAAGCCCCCACCTTCTAAAAAATCTACTTCTTGTCACTGCTGCTGTCCCTCAGAGAGGCAAAGATATTTATGTAACCATCTGATTGGGGTTGAAAAGAATGAATTGGCTCCTCTGCAAGCTATACCTTGTGATTATAATTAAATATTACCAATCTTTACCTTTAAGAGACATCTCTTGGTATCAAAAAATTATGATTATAGTGGATTAATAAATACATACATACACATTCATGAGTAGTCCTTAAATATAAACATATTTAATTTATACCTATCCATTAGAAAACTCTGCAAGATACTAGTCATTGAATCATATATTCTGCAAATATATTCAGCCAAATCTTTTCACCCTGCATCTAAATCTATGGTGGCATCTTCCCACACACCTCCACCTCTTCCATTCTTGGAGTCTAGGTTCTTACCACATCTAACAGCTTCTGCTAACCCTTTTGCCTCCATCCCTCTGCCTGACTATTGCTGCCAGTCTCATCTTAGACTCACCAATCCCATCTTTCACTTGGTCTCCTATATTTTAAGGGATAAAATAAAATAATAGGAGGGCCCTGGGTATGTGCTAAATGGGCATGTGGAAGTATAGTCCTACCTCACTGTGGTGGAAGTGTAAGAAGCTCAAAAATAAATGCTGGAATTATACCTGCAAGGGATACTGAGGTCAAAGGCAAGACAACTGGCCAAGCCAGATTGTTCTTCCAATGAGCCAGGTGAGCAATGGATGTAAGGTATGGAGCCCAGGTGAGGAAGACAGAAAGCAAGAACTCAAGTGAGAGGTAGTTCAAATGCTTGCCTCACTATCATCATCCAGACAAAATGCTGACGATAGTAGTGTCTTTTTGTATGAAGTCCAGCGAGTATGCCAGGTGTTCCTTAAGGGGCTGGAGTAGTGTGGATACCCCTGACTCCAATACTCGGCACACTTAGGCAAAAGGAGTTCTTCAGCCCACATAATCTCCAATGGATGTGACACTGGGTCTGGCTGTTGCATCGCTGAGATTCTAGGACCTTCTCTTCCCATCAGATCTTTCCCTTCCATCAGGTCCAGTTCTGTCCAGGACTCTCCATAAGGCAGTGGTGCATGATATACACCTAAATCAGCTCTCATCAGCACCTTCTCCTTCTAAGCTTTGCAATGCTCTGAAGCCCAGGCCAGGTCACAGCACACTGACCCTATAACCAGCAATTAGGAAAGCAGCCAGCGTTTCTCTGGTAGCACTGAAAATCCTTTCCCCCTGAGTTTAAGTCAGGCTGGAAGACAGGGAATTCCATCGTGCCTTTTGTTTCTGTCAAAGTCAAAGCAGGAAATAGCTGCCAGCTCAGTATTCATAACAGGGATTTCAAAACTGGGAATTAGTTACACAGAAATGGAGGAACTGAGAGCCAAGCATGGGGTAGTGAGGCAACCCAGAGAATCATAACTGAAGGGAACCACTAAGACCCTAGGCCAGAGGGACAGAGGAGGAGGCAGTGTTACTGGCCCCTGGGCGAAGTGGACACCCTGGCAGGACTGATGATACTGCTGTGGAGTTGCTGCCCGAGACAGACAGGGAGGGGAGAAATACTCCAGCTTCTTCCCTCTTCCCTCCCTCTAATGTCCCACCAGTGCCTCCCATTGGCCAAATATGCAGAATTCAAGGGTCAGCCCCCTGAAATACAGAGCCAAGCAGGAGAAAGTGAAGAACCGATTTGAAGGCAATATGCCCAGGAGAGACCAATTGCCCTCGTCTGTCAACCTTCACCACTGCTCCAAACACAAAGCCCTCATACACACTTCCATAACAGTATCATTCCTGGCTTACATGCCCCACAATTTTTCCTTGTCTTTCTGCCATCCTTGTGCCAACCCATCAGCTATGCCTTATAGAGCCTCCATTCCACTGTAAACAAACTACTCTATATCCTGCCTCTTCTTCAAATATTCTCTCTGACTTGAATTCAATCCTGATTCACACCTAGCAAAAAGCCCTGAATAATTTATTCATTCATTCAACAATGACATATTAAATGGAAATTATACCCATAATAACTAACCTTGCATTGTTGTATGTGTTTTATATACATTAAGCCCTCCAATCTCACAACAACCTTATGCCCCTTCTATAGATGAGGAAACTGAAACAAGAAGTGCTTCAGAAACTTGCCAGTCACATAGTCCATAAATAGCAGGGCCAGGAATCAAACATGCCACCTGCCTCCAGAGACCAAAGTTTTACCCACCATACATCACTGTTCCAGAAATGGATATACAGTAGTGACCAATACAGAGATCATTCCTGCAAATAAAGTTTAGTAGAAGAAGACATTTTAAAATTTTCATTTTGTAATAATTTTAGTATTACGGAAGACTTACACACAATACAGAGAGTTCCATATACCCTTCACATTGCTTCCCCTAATGTTAACGTCTCACACAACCATACAGTATTTATCAATACTAAGAAACTTTCATTGGTACAATGCTACTGACTAAATTACAGACTCTAATCGAATTTCACCACCTTTTTGATCATGTTTTCCTTTTCCAGGATCCAATCCAGGGCACCATGTTACATTGAATCATCATATCTCTTTAGTTTCTCAGACTTTCTTTATTTTTTGTGACCTTGACACCTTCGTAAAGTATTGACTAGGGCCAGGCATGGTGACTCACGCCTGTAATCGCAGCACTTTGGGAGGCTGAGGCAGGTGGATCACCTGAGGTCAGGAGTTCGAGACCAGCCTGGCCAACATGGTGAAACCCTGTCTCTACCAAAAGTACAAAAATTAACTGGGTGTGGTGATGGGCACCTGTAATCCCAGCTACTTGGGAGGCTGAGGAGGAGAATTACTTGAACCTAGGAGGCGGAGGTTGCAGTGAGCTGAGATCACACTGTTGCACTCCAGCCTGGATGACAAAAAAAAAAAAAAAAAAAGATTGGTTAGGCATTTTATAGAAAGTTCCCCCATTTGGGTTTGTCTGATGTGTTCGTACAAGTAGACTAGAATTCTGGATATTTTGGACGAATGACATAGTGGCAAAGTGCCCTTCTCACCACATCACATCAAGGATACAAGCTATAAACATGGGCTGTCACTGATGATGTTAACCTTATTAATTTAGTTAAGGTGATATATGGCAGATTTCTGTGCCGTAAAGTTTCTATTTTTCCCTTTTCATATTCTGTTAGTTAGAAGTGAGTACTAAATCCAGCCCTCACAATGGGGGCAGAGTTCAGCTCTACCTCGTGGAGAAGGCAGCAACTACCTTTATCATTTGGAATTCGGCAGGAAATATTTGTCCTTTCTCCTCCATTTATTTATTTATTTATCCAATCATTTATCAATCAGTAAACATTCATGAATGTTCATTTTATTTTTTAGGTTATATTCCAGTACTGTCGTTTATTTTGTTGCCCTAACTGGGGCAACAAGTCAGAGCTCTGAGTGCCTAGCTTTGGCCAGTGGGAGCTTTTTCAGGTTGACCACTGTGCCCTTTTCACACGTCCCCATTTTGTGGAGCCCTTCCTTGCATTCTGTCACTACAAAATGCTCCAGGCTCATCTTGGATTTTCCCACCCCTGCTCTAGAATCAGCCATTTCTCCGAAGAACACTGGTTCCTTTTACTGGAGAATGGTATCAGAAACCAAGATCTATCTGGGTGCTGGAAGTGCTTCTAGTTTCTCTCAGTGGAAAAAGATAGAAAATACATGTGTATATATACTAACACATGTATATACACATAAAAAGACTTTGAATAAATAAAAGCACAAATGGGTTGTTATAAATGCTATGAAGGAAAATACCAGATTCTTTATAAAAGGGTTATAGATATGATTTAATACAAATGGGGTTAGGTAGAAGTCAAGATGGTCTTCTCTGCAGTTAAATCCTTAAGGTGAAATCTAATCAATGACTAGGAGTTAGGCAAGTGAAAGGGCAGAGAGACGGCATTACAGGTAGAAAAACCATCATTTTAAAGAACACTAAATAGCAAATGCTCAGTGTTTAAAGAGTTGGATGAAGTCCGTCGTGGCGAGAGTGGAATGATCCAGGGGATATGTAACCACAAGGGGGTCAAGGCTGGATCACATAAGGCCTTGAAGGCCATGATAAGGAGTTCAGATGTTGTCATGTGTGTAATGGAATGCCACTGAAGCGACTTTAAAAGAGGAGGGAGGTGCATTCTACTTCACATAGAGTTGTAGCATCATGTGAAGTGGAAACCTCCTCAATTTCCTCAGCTCCTCAATCCCCACCCCACCACCCATAAGCTTTTCCCTGCAGGCACCCATCTCCAGGGAGCTTTACAGTTGGCCACCTCACTCTGGTCCACACTAGAGTCTTATCTTTCTGCTCTTTGGATTTCACCAGGCCACATCTATAAAATGACTTATATGAAAAATACTTGTATAC
Organism: Rhinopithecus bieti; assembly: GCF_001698545.2. Classification (NCBI taxonomy): domain Eukaryota; kingdom Metazoa; phylum Chordata; class Mammalia; order Primates; family Cercopithecidae; genus Rhinopithecus; species Rhinopithecus bieti. The sequence goes on along the minus strand of NW_016806642.1, from coordinate 9,744,048 downwards.
CTTTATTGTAAAATTTGCTCTCATTTACATTATTTTTTCATTCACTCAGTCTTTTCTAGGAACTATATCTGATGCCTCCCAGAACTCCAGGATCTACTAAATATTAAGAAAAGTATTTCCCTCTATTCCTCAGCTGCCAAGGAACTCATGACTACATTTAATATACATACAATTGTATTTTCCTCAGCTATGAAATCATGATAAAATAGTTCTCGCCTTCCCCTTCATTCGTTAGTTGCCTTTATAGTATGCTAGGATTATTTTACTATACCAGTACTTTTATTGTAAGCTAATCGAAGATGTTTTTGAATTAGAAGTTTCACCATTTTTAAAAATTCACACAAAAAAAAGAAGTCTTTTCTGCCACTTGATAAAGGAATTTTCTCTTTAACACCAGTAACAGCCTCAGCATGAGGATTCTGGTAACAAGGAACCCCTGAGGTTGCTCTGTATTTTTCTGAACAGTTCTAATTACTGTAAAGTTATTAAATGTTTATTGATTGTAGAACCAAATGAATAAACAATGGTCTGTTGTTCTCCTAAGTTCAAAACACATTAAGAAAGCAATTTGTTTATTAAAAGCATGGATTTTAAAAGCATGGATCAAGTATAAAATAAAATAGAAGGGCTTTATATAATATATAAAGCAGTACTATTAGAATGCAATAAAGACAAATAATTATCCCCAGAGGAACACTACTACAGGCAGACTTAATCATGGTTTATTTTTTCTTTCCTTTTGTGATAATTATTCACTCATTGGTACTAAGAGATGCTGACAGTTCACTAACAACATGATTGCTTTTGCTTCACATATTCTGGGCTTTCCTCTCATTTTAGTCCTAAGACAAATTATTCAATTATTTTCAGGTGCTAAATTTGTTTTAATAGTGTCTATTCTACATAGATATATGATTCTCTAATTTTAACAAAATTAGAGCAATTTTATTTTGATTTTTTAGAAATATACTGAATGCCATTTAAAATGTTAAGGAATTCTTAGATTTTTTACCATACATAAATTTAAGTTTGAAAGTGAAGTCAGAATAGACTTGAGACTTAGATACCCAAGACTTGGGTCTGAAATGCAGTCATACCACATACTAGCTGTGCGTGAACTTGGACAAATTAATTAATCCCTCTGGGTTGCTGTTTTTTTCAAGTTTAAGGTAGATTTGGTGGTAATCACTTCTCTACCCAACTCACTGCGTTGTTATGAGGTTCAAAGAAATAATGGCTTTGTATACCATAAAGTTCTTGTCAAATATCAGTAATAGTATATGTATTCACTTATTTCAAAAACATTTGTTAAACACGCACTCTATGCCCAGCACTGTGCTCATGCCAGAAATGTGCAAATGTTTGAATAGAAGATTATGAATATGATGATGTCACTGTTTCATAGGTTTAAAATGTACATATCTTACACCAACGTAACAACATGAGTATATAATAGAGTTATGATATTTCTTCCCATTAAGGCTTTTGATTATCTTTTACTCATTTTAGAAGCAATAACTTTATTCTAGCTTTGTCATAGATACTATATACTGAATGTAACTAATTAAATAATGTAGCTGAAAATCTTGTAAACAGGATACCATATATGATTCTATCATTTCTAGTTAGAAAAATCAGAAACTGGTTAATTTTTTTTCTTTGAGACAGGGTCTCATTCTGTTGCCCTGGCTGGAGTGCAATGGCATGATCATGGCTCACAGCAGCTTCAAACTTCTGGCCTCAAGCAATTCTCCTGCCTTGGCCTCCCAAAGTACTGGGATGATAAGCATGGGCCACCATGCCCAACCTAATTTTATATAACTAGTGACTTCCACCAGGTTTTAGGTTTAGTTCCCAGTGTTGTCTCTTATTGTTTCTTCTTATTTTGAACTGACAGTGGGCCCAGACAAAGTTTTAATATACATTGTCATGGGGAAACACTCTTGAGACCTTCTGTGTCCTCTGTTTTTCAAGAGTTTATTTCACAGTCAAGCAGAAACAACAATATGGACACTAAGAGCAAGAGAAATGTGTGCTACAATTACAAGAGCAGCAACAAAACATAATTACTACAGGGGTAGCAAGAGGCAACAAGATAATAAGCTGAGCTCAGTGATTCAAAAAATACTAAATGAGCATTTACCAATGTACTTTGCTAGTGATAGGGAATACAGTAGTTAATACAGACCTGATACTCGCTTCATGGAGTTTAGAGAAGTGAAGAAGGGTTCAGAAAAGTTAGGGGGAGTCTTTTTTTATTTTTATTTTTAGAGACAGTATCTCACTCTGTCACCCAGACTGGAGTGCAGTGGTGCAATTACAGCTCACTGCAACCTTGATCTCCCAGGTTCAGGCAATCCTCCTGCTTCCACCTCCCAAGTAGCTGGAACCACAGGCACAGGCCACCATGCCTGGCTAATTTTTGAATTTTTTTGTAGAGACAGGGTCTCACTATGTTGCCCAGGCTGGTCTTGAACTCCTGGGCTCAAGCAAGAATCCTGCCTCAGCCTCCCAAAGTAGTGAGATTACAGGCCTGAGCCACTGTGCCCCACAAGAGTCTTCTAAGCAGAGAAAATGGCACCTGGGAGGGCCTTGGAAGTAAGAAATGTGGTGCCTTCAAATTACTCCTGGAGCATAGAGGACATTTACTGAAGTGTCCTGTATATCTTTGTATTCCTCACAATGTCTGGAATGGGTTGTCCACAGATATCTTTGAATCTATAATAAACGGTGAACACCAATAAGCATGGCACTGTTGGGTCTGCCAGTCCTCCTGGAGCCTGTCTGGTTCCGAATGTCAGAACATTAATATTTTCATTGGGAAATGTGAGTCATGATAGTACTACACAGAATGATATGGAAATATAATGAGGTGATAAAGGAGCAAACTTTAAAATGTAAAAACATCAAATGTTTTTGTTCATCTTTGAAACAATTGGAACAGTGGAAAGAACATGGAAAAGAACAAAATCAAGGAAGATACTAGATTGAAAGGGGTCAGAATCTTGAACATTTTCTTAATTTTATTTCTCCAATATGTCAAAGAATAGAATGTTTCTGAAGCCGAAATAGCCATTTCGGTGTCAATGTCAGAGTCTCATATACTCAACTTGGGGAGAAACAGAAAGTGCCAGGCTGTCAGCTTAAGCAAGGCTCGCAGACCAATGCACCTGCGTTTCACACAACAGATCAGTTTGCTTAAAGAACATCTTAATGATGCACATCAACCAGTTTTGATACTTCCCCCACAGAATCAAACTCTTGATTATATATTTATACACACATAGGGAGATATGGATGTTAAAAGGAAACTTGTTAAAGCTTTATCTTGAGTTATGAGAAAATATATGTGAAAACACATAATCTATAAATATTTATAAAACTATAAGAAACTTATACATCAGTAACATTTTGATAATTATAGTGACTCATATCATTATAATCTTATGGGCAAATCATTAAATTGTTCTTCGGAAACTTTCACTAAATGGTCTTGAATAGAATCCAAGTCTTGAATTGCTTAAATTAATTCCACTCTCTCCTGAATGGTATTGTAGTGCTGCTTCAGGGTATTAGATAATGGAATTGTGACCCTACAGCTTTATTGGAGATAATCATATTAATAAGGCCAAATAGGTCTTTATCTAGGATGAAAGAACCAAATAGTATAGCATTTAAAAAAAACAACCGTTGAGATATCCTTGGAACAATGAACAAATTTAAGTCTGGGGGAGAAAAATTAATTATTAGAAGAGAGAGTACATTCACATATTGCTCAATTTGCCATTTACTTAAGTACTTGAAGTATGAGAAGCATTCAGACTATAATAATGCTCATCACATACAAGGAGCTTGGGTTAAAAGCTTTCTGAATGTCCTCTATTAAACACAGTAGCTGCTCTCCATAGGGCATTACCATATTAAAGATCCTACAATACTATCAGCTAATTTACTGGTCATATTACACCAAGCATATCAAATTGGTTTTAATTCTTCTGCCAATACTAATTGATTGGTAGTGGCTGCTGGGGGCACTTTGTTACAAAAAGGCTGTGATTGTAAAATAAACTCTAAAGCAGAGATCATGGATATGTGTGTTTAGGGGTGGAACTGGGGGGTTCACAACCCCTATATAGTGACAGTAATGGCTCTCTATTAGAGAAAGGGCTGATTAAGCATAGGCTCAAGGTTACAGAACTATTTATTCATTTGTTTATCATTCACCTCATCAAAAATGATATGGAAGAAAATATAGGTAATATATAGTGATAAAGAAATCAGAGCAAGGAGAAAGTGAAATCAAAAATTAAGACAAGGCCACTAAGAAATATAAGCTATAAAATCCTGCACACTTAGCAAAGGGGACTTAGAATTTGACTGTAAGTTTCCTGATAGTCTAATTGAAAGTGGAAGGCATAATCATTTACAAGATTCAGGCTGTCTTAAATATAAGGCAGGTCCTATACGTAAAATGTAAGACAGACATTCTGGTACAAAAGAATGTAAGTGGACTTAGAAGACATGAATTTAAATCCTAGGTCTGCCATTTAGGAGACAGGTGACTTTTAGCAAGTTATTTAAACTTGACTACTTCAATATCTTCCACTGAAAAATGTGGATAATAATGCTGCTTCATGAATTGTTTTGAAATAAACAAAGAAGTAAATATGCTCTTTATTTTCGTTTGGTCACCTAGATCCATTTGCCTTGCTTTTCTGTCCTACTTCCTGTCCTGGGAGGTTGACCCTAAAAACCATACCACCCAGGCTCCCGTTGCCCTCTGGCTTTCTATTTGGTTCAGCCAACAAGAGGTACTCCCTTTCCACTACCTCAATACCACCTGTCTAACTGTAGCTTCTCTTTTTATGACTACAACTCCTGATGGGCAGTTGCCTTCTGCATTAGTCCATTTTCATGCTGCTGATAAAGACATACCAGAGACTGGGAAATTTACAAAAGAAAGAGCTTTAATTGAACTTATAGTTCCATGTGGCCTGGGGAGCCTCATAATCATGGTGGAAGGCAAGGAAGAGCAAGTCCCATCTTACATAAATAGCAGCAGGCAAAGAGAGAATGAGGAAGTTCCAAAAGCAGAAACCCCTGATAAAACCTATTCATTACCACGAAAACAGTATGGGGTAGACTGCTCCAATGATTCATTTATCTCCCACTGGATCCCTCCCACAACACGTGGGAATTATGGGAATACAATTCAAGATGAGATTTGGGTGGGGACACAGAGCCAAACCATATCATTCCACATCTGGCCCCTGCCAAATCTCATGTCCTCACATTTCAAAACCAATCACACCTTCCCAATATGAGGTAAAACTTCCCCCAAAGTTTTACCTCATTTCAGCATTAACTCAAAAGTCCATGGTCCAAAGTCTCATCTGGGACAAGGCAAGTCCTTTCCACCTATGAACCTGTAAAATCAAAAGCAAGCTCGTTATTTCCTAGATACAGTGGGGGTACAGACATTGGGTAAATGCAACCATTCCACATGGGAGAAATTGGTTAAAACAAAGGGGCTGCAGGCCTCATGCAAGTCTGAAATCCAGCAGGGCAGTCAAATCTTAAAACTCCAGAATGATCTCCTTTGACTCCATGTCTCGCATCTAGGTCATGCTGATGTAAGAGGTGGGTTCCCATGGCTTTGGGCAGCTCCATCCCTATGGCCTTACAGGGTATAGCCCTACTCCTGGCTGGTTTCATGGGCTGGCGTTGAGTGTCTGTGGCTTTTCAGGTGTATGGTGCAAGCTGTTGGATCTACCATTCTGGGGTCTGGAAGTCAGTGGCCCTCTTCTCACAGCTCCACTAGGTGGTTGCCCCAAAAGGGACTCTATGTCAGGGCTCTGACCACACATTTCCCTTCCACACTGCCCTAGCAGAGGTCCTCCATGAGAGCCCTGCCCCTGCAATAAACTTCTACTTGGGCATCCAGGCATTTCCATATGTCTTCTGAAATCTAGGCAGAGGTTCCCAAACCTCAATTCTTGACTTCTATGCACCCAAAGGGATAACACCATGTGGAAGCTGCCAAAGCTTGGGGCTTGCATCATCTGAAGTCATAGCCGAAGCTCTGTGATGGCCCCTTTCAGCCATGGCTGGAGTGACTGGAACTCAGGGCACCAAGTAATGCATGTAGTTCAGGGACCCCAGGCCCAGCCCACAACACCACTTTTTCCTCCTAGGCCTCTGGGCCTGTGACGGGAAGAGCTGCCATAAGGACCTCTGACATGCCCTAGAGACATTTTCCCCATTGTCTTGGGGATTAACATTTGGATCCTTATTACTTTTGCAAATTTCTGCAGCCATCTTGAATTTCTCCTCAGAAAATGGGATTTTCTTTTCCATCACATTGTCAGGCTGCAAATTTTTCAAATTTTTATGTTCTATTTCCCTTTCAAACTGAATGCCTTTAACAGCACCCAAGTCACTTCTTGAATGCTTTGCTGCTTAGAAATTTCTTCCACTAGATATCCTAAGTCATCTCTCTCAAGTTCAAATTTCCACAGATCTCTAGAGGAAGGGTATAATGCCGCCAGTCTCTTTGCTGAAACAAAACAAAATTTACCTTTGCTCCAGTTCCCAAGAAGTTCCTCATTTTCATCTGAGACCACCTCAGCCTGGACCTTATTGTTCATATCACTATTAGCATTTTTGTCAGTCATTCAACAAGTCTCTAGGAAGTTCCAAATTTTCCCACATCTTCCTGTCTTCTTCTGAGTCTTCCAAACTGTGTCAACCTCTGCTTGTTACTCAGTTCCAAAGCTGCTTCCACATTTTTGGGTATCTTTTCAGCAATGCCCCACTCTACTGGTACCAATTTACTATATTAATCTATTTCCATGTTGCTGATAAAGATATATCTGAGACTGGACAATTTACAAAAGAAAGAGGTTTAATTGGATTTACAGTTCCACGTGTGTGGAGAAGCCTCACAATCATGGTAGAAGGCAAGGAGGAGCAATTCCCATCTTACATGGATGACAGCAGGTTAAGAGAGAATGAGGAAGACACAAAAGTGAAAACCCCTGATAAAACCATGAGATCTCATGAGACTTATTCACTCCCACGAGAACAGTATAGGGAAAATGCCCACCAGTTCCCTCCTACAACATGTGGGAATTATGGGAGTATAATTCAAGATGAGATTTGGGTGGGGATATAGAGCCAAATCATACCAACTTCCATGGTGCTAGGAGTGTGCATTCTCTTTCTGGTTAGAACCCTGACTGATAAAATGAATATTTATAAAATGGAATAAGTGGGAGAAAATAGAGTCTCACTGTTAAACTCCTATTACAGGCCCTGCACAGAGGCAGGCATCTTTATAGTGGATATTCAATAAATGCTGATAAATTTGAAGAAAAGGAAATAAGACAAGGTTAAGCAGAGAAGATTTCACAAAAATCTGAGACACAGGATTCAGATCTTTTGCATCAGATGACCCCATTTCCCAGATTTGGAATGTGAACAGAGGAAAGAGAGACAATGAGCATTGTCTGTTCCGCTCAGCAAGCCTGGAAAACAACAATGCTAGTAAGTATGGAAGATATAAAATACTATTCTAGGTTTAAGTAAGATTCAAAGGAAAATAGTACAGTAAGGGCAAGTACATGATTTTTCACTTGTCATTTTGTGAATTGGGTGTCGAGTGGAGGTGAGCAGACATACACATAATTAATGGAATGGCCATTTTTCTTATATGACTAACCATTTTTTTACATGATTTACAATTTTCAAATGCTGTTCCCTCAGAAATTTTACCTCGTTTTTGCAAAAAAAGATCAAGTTGAAGAATGACTTTAACAGTAGAAAAAGTAACTAGTGCCCACAAAGTATATTATCCACAGTGTCTAGCACAGGTACAGTGAAAGGTTCATGGGTATCCAGCAAATTCTGTTGTTGATCCTGGAAACCAACAAAGTCAGGTATTCAAAATGTCCTTCTTATTTAGAAAAAGTATTCTACTTGTTATTGCTGTCAGGAGAGACCCTCTCACTCAGATCCTCTTTATCGAGAAAGTAGAAAACCCTGATAAAACCATCAGATCTTTTAAAAATTTTTAAATTTCTCTTTTGAGCACAAGGTTTTTGTTTGTTTGGTTTTGTTTTTTACAGGAGATGTCTTGGATTTTTGTGCACAAATTGTCCTCAGAACCAAACAAAATAACCAGCATAGGTAGGAGAGAATTCACGAAGTAAGAGACTCATAAAGTAAAATAGTTTGCTTTGTTTTTTTGCCTTTTTCATCCTGCTTTGATTTTCAACATGTGTAAATCATTCTGTTACTATAAACTTAATAAAGAAGTAAAAGAGCAAAGACCAAAAATGTAATAATGAAATAAAGTTTTTATCATTTATAATTTTTTGGCATGATCAGGTTATCTTTGGTGTACACTTCAGGGTTTTGTATTTCAAACACAACTCTTCTTAAAACTTTTCATGTGTCCCAGATGTGACCTAGTTTCATTCTGGGAAATGAATGGTGAGTGTTGTACAGACAAGTCAAACAGACATGGCTATTTTAGGAGCCATTAATGTGGTGCTTACAGAAACCAAATATGTAAACCCACCTGGCCAGGAAAACCTTTGTTGAGTATATACTTTGTGCTGAGTGATATTCCAGGCTCCAGAAATGAAAACACAAAAGGCAAGGCCCAATCTTGAAGAACTCATAAACTAGTAAAAGAGAACAACACAAACATGTTACAAGGCAAAAACAAATTACAAATGTAAATAATAAAGCCAAAGCATAATATGTACAATAATAGAAGCCTGAAAAAGGTAAAGAAGTATTACATAAAATGGACCTATTTGTTGTGTCTTAGGAGAGCTCTTAAAAGGCTCACAGAAGAGGTAGAATGCGAGCAAATTCAAAAGTTTAAAGTCCAGTTTAGAAATTTTCTTTCAATTGTCATGATCTGTTTATGGACAAATATCCACTTGAATCAATAAGAAAAGGAAAATGACTAGCATAATGCTGCACATAAAATAAGAATTAAAATGCTTCTTCTCTCCTCGTGTATCTTTTAAATTAAGGTAAAATTTGTATAACATAAATTCACCCTTTTAGTCATTTTAAAGTGTACGATTTTTTAGTACATTTTGAAGTGTACAGTAGTGTTTAGTATACTCACAATGTTTTGCAACCATTACCACTACCTAATTCTCGAATATCTTTGTCATCCAAAAAGAAACCCTGTGCCCATTGAGTAGGTACTGGCCTTTCCATTTACCCTGACTCCTCCAGCACATGGCAACCACTAATTTGCTTTCTGTCTCTATGCCTCTTCTGGACACTTTATATAAATACAACCATACAATATGTAGCCATTTGTGTCTGACTTCTTTCAGTTAGCATAATATTTTCAAGGTTCTTCCTTGTTGTAGCATGAATCAGTACTTTATTCCTTTTCATAGCTGAATAACATTCTATTGTATGCATATGCCCCATCTTGTTAATCTATTTATCGGTTGGAGGACAGTGGGTTGTTTCTACACTTTAGCTATTGAGAATAGGGCTGCCTACACATTTGTGCACAAGATTTGTTTAAACATTTCTTTTCAAATATCTTAACTATATACCTAATGATATGGTTTGCCTGTGTCCCCACCCAAACCTCATCTTGAATTTTAGCTCCCATAATCCCCACGTGTTGTGGGAAGGACCTGGTGGCAGGTAATTGAATCCCAGTGACTGGTTTTTCCTGTTCTGTTCTTGTGACAGTGAATAAGTCTCATGAGATCTGATGGTTTTATAAAGGGCAGTTCCCCTGCACATAGTGTCTTTCCTGCCACCATGTAAGACATGCCTTTGCTCCTCCTTCACCTTCCACCATGATTGTGAGGTCTTCCCAGCCATGGGGAAGTGTAAGTCCATTAAACCTCTTTTTCTTTATAAATTACCCAGTCTTGGGTATTTCTTCATAGCAGCATGAGAACAAACTAATACACCTGGGCATATTAGTTGGGTTTTATGATAGCGTTGTTGGGTCTTATGATAATACTAGGTTTAACTTTTCGAGGAGCCACCAAAGTATTTTTTTTCACTTTGGTTGCACCATTTTACATTCCCACCAGCCATGTATGAACGTTCCAATTTCTCCACACCTCACCAATATTCATCACATTCTGTTTTGTTTTGCTTTGTTTTGTAGTTATTGTTTTGTTTTCTTTACTTTCTCCCATCCTAGTGAGTGTGAAGTATCTCATTGTGGTTTTCCTTTGTATTTCCCTAATGACTGATGATGCTATCTTTTTATGTGCTTATTGGCCATCTGTATATTTTCCTTAGAGAAATGACTATTCAGATCCATTGCCCATTTTTGAATTAGATTGTCTTTTGTTATTGGATTGTAAGAGTTCTGTATAAATTCTGGATATAAGTCTCATCACATCTATAATAGGCAAATATTTTCTCCCATTCTGTAAGTTGTCTATTTTTTTGATAAATCACCCACTCCAGTGATGTAGCCACCATGTGCTCACACATGTCCTATCAGGAGCCCAAGCACCAGCCCATTCAGGGTCTGTCACTGCCAGTGACCCTGTTCATTCCAGCAACTGAGTCATCACACACCTCACCCAGAGGGCAGAGGACTGGCCCACCCAAGGCCTGCCACTGGTGGCAAACTCACCCACTCCAGTGGCCAAGCCACTGAACAGCTGTGTAACCCCCAAGATCTAAGGACTGGCTCACTCAGAGTCTGCCACCTCTGGAAACCTCACCCACTCCAGAAATAGAGCTACCAAAGGCCAGAGATCTAGCCCACTGGGTACCCACTACACTTTGCAAAGCTGCACCATAGGCTCCACAAACTCTTGCAGCCTAGGCCACTGAGGCACTTGCAGACACTGCTAACATTGAATACATCAAACAAAATCACACAGAGAATACACTATTGCACCCACCTGTAACCAAAGTCAAAACGCTACCCAACCAACACTATAGGACAAATCTACAGGAAAAATTCTTTCTTTATGAAAGTTACTTGATAAAATGAGACAAGGCAACTGCTATACCAGATGTGCAGATATCAACACAGGGACACAAGATGTATGAAAAAGCAAGGAAACATGATACCTCCAAAGGAACACAATAATTTTCTAGTAACAGACTCCAAAAAAGAAAATCTATGAAATGCCTAAAAATGAACTCAAAATAATTATCTTAAAGAAACTCAATGAGATATAAGATAATACAAATAGAACATTCAATGAAATCAGGAAAACAATTGATTATCAGAATAAGAAATTCAACAGAGATAGGTATTATAAAATAGAACCAAACAGAAATATTGGAACTGAAGATTTCGATGAATAAAAGAAGGGTAACAATCAACAGCTTCAACTGTTGACAGAATCAAGAAGAATTTCTGAACTTGAAGACAGGTCTTTTGAAATAACCCAGTAAGACAACAAAAGAAAAAAAAAAAAAAGAATTAGAGAGAATGAAGAGGCAGACAAGACTTCTGAGACATTAAGTGAAGAAATATTCAGATTACATAAGTTCTAGAAGGTGAATAAATAGGAAAAGACATTGAAAATATATTTAAATAAATAACAGATGAAAACTTCTCATATGTTGAGAGAGATAGGGACAATATGACTCAGGAAGCTCAGAGATTCCCAAATAGATTCAACACAAAAGGTCCCTCTTCAAGGTAAATTGTAGCCAAACTGTCAAAAATCAAAACAAAGAGAATTCTAAAAAGAGCAAGAGAAAAGTGTTAAGTCACATATAAAGAAATCCTTGTCAGATCAACAGAACATTTTTCAGCAGAAACCTTATAGGCCAGGGAGAATGGGATGACATATTCAAAGTACTGAAAGAAAAAAAAATTGCCAGCCAATAATATTATACCCAGCAATTATATCCTTCAGAAATGAAAGAGAAATAAAGTTTTTCACAGATAAGCAAAAAAAGAGGAAATTTATCACCACTAGACAGGCCATGCAAGAAATGCTTGAGGGAGTCCTAAATCTGGACGTGAAAAGACAATACCTACCAACATGAAAATTCATGAAAGTATAAAACTCACTAGTAGAGCAGACACACAAAGAAGAAAGAGAAAGGAATCTAACATTATTGCAAAACCACCAAACCATGAGAAACAATAAGAGAGAAAGACAGGGACAAAAAAATGTAAAAAACAGCCAGTAAAAAATTAAGAAAATGACAGAAGTAAATCCATACCTATCAATAACAACTGTGAATGTAATTACTTTGAATTATCCAATTAAAAGACATGGATTAGCTGAAAGGATAAAAACAAAACAAGATAAAACGATATTTTGTCTACAAGAAGCTCACTGCACCTGTAAAGATACACATAGACTTAAGTAAAAGAATGGGGAAAGATTCCACACAAACAAACAAACAAAAAAACTGAGCAGAAGTAGCTATAATTACTTATATCAAGCAAAATAGATTAAATTTAAGTCAAAATATATAAAAAAGAGACAAAGAGAGTCATTACATAAGGATAAAGTGATTAATCCCATAAGAGGATATAAATTCTAAATATATATGCATCCAACAGCACAGTACTCAGATATATAAAGTAAATATAGCTAAAGTGTGAGATATACCACAATATATCAATAGGTGGGGACTTCACTCCACTCCTAACATTGGACAGATAATTTATACTGAAAATCAACAAAAAACATAGAACTTAAACTGCATTATAGACCTAATAGACCCAACAGACATCTATCAAACGTTTTAACCAACATCCACAGAATACGTATTCTTCTCATCGGTATATGCAACACTCTCCAGGATAGACCATATGTTAGGCCACAAAACAAGCCTCAACAAACTTAAGAAATTTGAAATTATATTAAGATGTTCTTTAGGGCCGGGCGCGGTGGCTCAAGCCTGTAATCCCAGCACTCTGGGAAGCCGAGACGGGTGGATCACGAGGTCAGGAGATCGAGACCATCCTGGCTAACACGGTGAAACCCCGTCTCTACTAAAAAATACAAAAAACTAGCCAGGCGAGGTGGCGGGCGCCTGTAGTCCCAGCTACTCGGGAGGCTGAGGCAGGAGAATCGCGGGAACCCGGGCGGCGGAGCTTGCAGTGAGCTGAGATCTGGCCACAGCACTCCACCCTGGGCGACAGAGCAAGACTCCATCTCAAAAAAAAAAAGAATAAATAAAAAAAAAAAGATGTTCTTTAGATCACAATGGAATAAAGCTGAAAGTCAATAACAAGATGAACTTTTGAAACTGCTTAAGTACCTAGAAGTTAAATAACATGCTTCTGAATGATTAATGGTTCAATGGAGAAATTAGGAAGAGAATTAAAAAAAACTTTTTGAAACAAATGAAAATAGAAACAAAATATACCAAAACCTATGGGAGATAGAAAAAGCAGTTCTACCAGGAAAGTTCATAGCAATAAATGACTACACCAAAAAAGCAGGAAGATTTAAAAAAAACTTCACTAATATAGCACCTCAAAAAATTAGATAAATAAGAACTAACCAAGCTTCATATTAATAGAAGACAAATAATAAAGATTAAAGCAGACCTAATGAAAGAGACAAAAAATACAAAAGATTGACAGACAAAACAAACAGTTGATCTTTTGAAAAGAGACTAAGAGACAAAGAAGAAGATCCAAATAAATAAAATCAGATATTAAAACAGAGACCTTAAAACCAATGCCATGGAAATACAAAGAATCATTCCAATTTGCCAAAAAACTGGAAAATCTAGAGGAAGTGTATAAATTCTAGTACACATAAAACCTACCAAAACTGAACCAAGAAGAAGCAGAAAATCTGAACAGACAAATGGCGAGTAATAAGCATCTCCCAACAAAGAAAGCTCAGGACCAGATGACTTCACTGCTCAATTATATCAATCTTTTAAAAGAGAACTAGCAATAATACTTCTCAAACTATTTCAAAAAAATTAAAGAAGATGGAACTCTTCCAAATTTATTATATGATGTCAGTCTTATGCTAATACACAAACCAGAAAAGGACAAAACAAAAATGAAGACTACAGGCCAATATCTGTAATGAACATAGATGCAAAAATCCTCAATAAAATACTAGCAAACTAAATCTAACAGCACAGCAAAATGATTACACATTATGATCAAGTGGGATTTATTTCAGGAATGCAAGGATGGTCCAACATATGCAAAGCAATAAATGTGATACATCACATCAACGGAATGAAAGACAAAACATCTCAATAGACACAGAAATATCAATAGACACAGAATCATCTCAACAGGCACAGAAAAAGTATTTGACAAAATTCAATATGCCTTCCTGATAAAAACTCTAAACAAATTAGGTATACAAGGAACATACCTCAACACACTAAAACCTATGTGACAAACTCACAACTAATATCATATTACATAGGAAAAAATGAAAAGCTTTTCCTCAAAGAAATCGAACAAGACAAGGATGCCCATTTTCAACACTCTTGTTCAACTAGCATTGGAAGTCTTATCCTGAGCAATCAGGCAAGAGAAAGAAATAAAATGCATCCAAATTGGAAAAGAGAATGTCAAAATGTCCTTGTATGCAGATGACATGATCTCATATAGAGAAAAACCTGAAAACTCCACCAAAAACTCTTAGAACTACTAAAAAAATTCTTAACATTGCATGATTAAAAAAATCACCATATGAAAATCAGTAATGTTTCCACACACCAGTAACAAACTAGCTGAAGAGGAAATCAAGAAAACAATCCTATTTACAATAGTTACAAAAAAGACACCTAGGAATAAATTTAGCCAAAGAGGTTAAAATTTTTTACAATGAAAACCACAAAACACTGATGAAAAAAATTGAAAAGGAAAAAAAAATGAGTGAAAAAAAGTTCCATGTTTATGGATTGGAATAATTAATATTGTCAAAATGACCACATAATCCAAAGCAATGTACAGATTCAATTTAATCCATATCAAAATATCAATGGCATTCTTTGTAGACATGAAAAAAACCCCTAAAATTTGTATGAAATCACAAAAGACCCTAAATAGCCAAACTAATTCTGAGCAAAAGGAACAAAGCTGAAGCCATTATAGTTCCTGCTTTCAAATTATAAAGCAAAGCTATACTAACCAAAATAACATGGTACTAGCATAAAAACAGACACATAGACCATGGCAAATAACAGAAATCAGAAAAATGAATTAATGTACTTATGGCCCACTGATTGACAAAGGTGACAAGAATATCCATTGGGGAAAGGACAGACTCTTCAAAAAATGGTGCTGGTAAAACTGGATATCTACATGCAGAAGAATAAAATTAGACCCCCTACTTCTCACCATACACAAAAATCAACTCGAAATGGATTAAAGACTTAAAAGTAAGATGGAAAACTATAAAACCACCAGAAGAAAACATAGGAAAAACACTTCTGAGCAAAGATTTGATGATAAGACTTCAAGAGCACAGGCAACAAAAGAAAAAATGACAAATGGGATTATACCAAACTCAAAACCTTCTGTACAGCAAAGGAAACAATCAAGAGAATGAAGAGGCAAGGGATTAATATCCAGAATATGCAAGGAACTCAAACAATTCAACAGCAAAAAACAAATTTGGTTTAAAAATGGGCAAATGATCATAATAGACATTTATTTTTTAAAAAGACATACAAATGGCAATGTATGGCAAAAGTGCTCAACATCACAAACCATTAAGAAAATTTAAATCAAAACCACAATGAGATATTGTCTCACCTAGTTAGACCAGCCATTATTAAAACACACACACAAAATGCCGGCAAAGATGCAGAGAAAAGGGAACTCCTATATTCTGTTAGTGAGAATGTAAATTAGTATGGCAATTATGTAAAACAGTATGGAATTTCTTCAACAAATGAAAACAGAACTACCATATGATCTAGCAATTCCACTATTGGTTATGTATCCAAAGGAAAGGAAAACCATATGCTGAAGTGTGATCAGCATCCCTGTTTATTGTGGCACTATTCACAACAGCCAAGATATTGAATCAACCTACCTACATGCCCATCAATAGATGAATGGATAAAGAAAATGTCATATATATATATATATGTATATATATGACATATATATATCTCACAATGAAATATTATTCAACCATAAAAAAGAATAAAATTCTGTCATTTGCAGCAACATGGATGATCCTAGGAGATATTATGTTAACTGAAATAAGTCAGACACAGAATGATAAATATCACATGTTCTCACTCAAAATATGGAAACTAGAAATGCTGAGCTCACAGAAGCAGAGAGTAGTATTGTGGTTACCAGAAAAGAGTAGGTGAAAGAGGGAGTTAGAGAAGTTAGTTCAAGGATACAAACTTACAGCTAGGTAGGAGGAATAAGTTCTAGTGTTTTATACAACTGTGGGATGACTACAGTTAACAGTAATATATTGTATCATTTCTGATAGCTAAAAGGAGCATGTTGAATGTTCCCAACACAAAGAAATGATGGATGTTTGAGATGGTGGATATGCTAATTACCCTGACTTATCAATACACATTGTATGCATGTATTGAAATGTCACTCTGTATGCACTAAGTATATATAATTATGACATTTCAATTAATTTTTTTGTTTTTAATTTTAATGAAGTTTATGTTATCTATTTTTTCTTTTGTTGCTTGTGCTCTTGACACCACAGCTAAGAAACTATTGCTTAATCTAAGGTCATGAAGAGTTACACCTATGTTTCCTTTCAAGAGTTGTATAGTTTTGGCTTTTACATTTGAATTTTTAAATCTGTTTTGAATTAATTTATGTATGTGTTATGAGGTAAAGATCCAAATCCATTCTTTGCCATGTAGACATTTGTTTGTCCAAGCACCATTTTTTGAAAAGACAGTTCTCCAGATATATTGATTTCTTTCTGGACTCTCAATTATACACTAGTGACCTATATATCTACCCTTATTCCAATAGTACATTGCTTTGATTTTTGTAACTTTGTAGTAAGTTTTGAAGTATGGGTTTTCTTTTAGCTTTCTTTTTCAGGATTTTGGATGTTCTGCATCTCTTGCAATTCCATATGAATTTTAGAAGCAGCTTCTCTATTTGTTCAAAAAAGAAGTTGAAATTTTGATAGAACTTGCACTGAATCTGTATATCAATTTGGGGAGTATTGCCATCTTAACATTCTATCTTCCAATCCATGAACATGAAATATCTTTCTACTTATTAAGGTTTCCTTTAATCTCTTTCAGCAAAGTTTTATCGTGTTCAGTGCACAAGTGTTACACTTCCCTGGTTAAATATATTCCTAAATATTTTACTGTTTTGATGTTATTTTATTTTGTTTTACTGTTTGTTTTTGTTTAGTTTGTTTGTTTTTGAGACAGAGTCTCACTCCGTCACCAAGGCTGGAGTGCAGTGGCATGATTGCAGCTCACTGCAACCTCTGCCTCCTGAGTTCAAGTGATTCTCCTGCCTCAGCCTCCTGAGTAGCTGGGACTACAAGTATGCACCACCACACTCAGCCAATTTTGTATTATTAATAGAGACAGGGTTTTGTCATGTTGACCAGGCTGGTTTTGAACTCCTGACCTCAAGTGACCCGCCTGCCTCAGCCTCCCAAAATGCTGGGATTGCAGGTGTGAACCACACACTGGGACTGATGCTATTTTAAAAGAAATTGTTTTATGGTTTCCTTTTCAGATTGTTTATTGCTCATGTGTAGAAATACAATGGAGTTTTATATACAATAGAGACATCCATTGTAGAAATACATGGAGTTTTGATATTGTATTTTGCAACTTGTCTAAATTTCTCTATTAGCTTGCTACAGTTTGGATGTGTGGCCCCTCCCCTCCAAGTCTCATGTTGAAGTATTAACTCTATTGTTGGAGGTGGGCCAACAAGAGGTGTTTGGGTCATGGGAGCAGATCCCTCAAGAATGGGCTGGTGCTCTCCTCACAGTAATGAGCTCAGTTCTCACTCTATTAGTTCATATAAAAGCTGGTTGTTTAGAAGATCCTGGGGCTTCTTGGTGCCTTCTCTCTTGTTCCCTCTCTCACAATGTCACATGCCTGCTCCCCTTTCCTTCTTCCATGAGTATAAGCTTCCTGAGGCCTCACCAGAAGCCGAGCAGATCCTGGTGTCATGGTTGTACAACCTGCAGAACTGTGAGCCAAAGAAAACTCTTTACAAATTACCCAGTCTCAGATATTCCTTTAGAGCAATGCAAAACAGATAATGCATAGCTTTAGTAGTCTTTTGTTTGATATAAAATCATGTCATCTGAGACTAGAAATAGTTTTACCTCTGCCTTTATAATATAGTTGCCTTTTATTTCTTTTTCTTAACTTGTTGATCTGGCTAGAACGTTCAGTATAATGTTGAATGGAAATGGCAAGAATGAAAATTATTGTCTTGTGCCTGATATTACAGGGAAAGCTTTTGGTCTTTTACATAGAGTTTGATGTTAGCTATGGAATTTTCCAGATGGCCTTTATCATGTTGAGAAAGCTGCCTTCTGTTTCTACTTTACTGAGTGTTTCCATCATGAAAGACTGTTGAATATTGTCAAATGATTTTTGTCATCAGTTAAGATGAATGTGTGGGGTTTTACTCTTTCTTTCATAAATGTCGTAATGTGTTGATTTGACTTCTTTTCATATGTTGAACCACCCTTGCATCCCTGGAATAAATTCCACTTAGTCATGAGGTGTAATCCTTTTAATCTAGTGTTGGATTTTGTTTGCTAGTATTGTGTTGAAAATTTTTGCATCTATATTCATGAGGGATATTGGCATGCAGTTTTCTCTCCTTGTGTCTTTGTCTGGCTTTGGTATCAGGGTAATGCTGGCCTCATAGAATGAGTTGGGAAGTATTTCCTCCCCTTCTACTTTTTGGAAGTTTGAAAAGAATTACTCTACTTCATAAAATATTCAGTAGACTTTGCCAGTGAACCCACCCAGTCATGAGCTTCTTTCTGTTAGAACTTTTGATTACCAATTCAGTATCCTTACTTGTTTTAGGTCTATTCAGATTTCATCTCGAGTCAATTTTGATAGTTTGTGTGTGTAGTTTGTGTGTTTCTAGGAAGTTGTTCATTTTGTCTAGGTTATATGACTTCTTTTCACATAGAAATGTTTATAAATTCTCTATAATTCTTTTATTTTCATAAAGCTAATAATAATATTACCACTTTCATTTTTTATTTTAGTACTTTGAATCTTCTTTTGTCTTCATCAGTTGAGCTAAAAGTTTGGCAATTTTGTTGATCTTTTCAAAGAACAAACTTTAGTTTCATTAATTCTCTTTATTATTTTCTATGTTTTGTTTCATTTACCTCTGCTCAAATCTTTATTACTTCAGCCCTTCTGCTTTCAGTGGGCTTAGTCTGCCTTTTGTTTTGTTTTGTTTTTTTTGCTAGTCACTTAGGAAGGTTAGGTTATTTATATAAGATTTTTTTTTAATGTACGCATTTAAAAGTGTAAATTTCCCTTTGAGCACTGCTTTCATTGCATCTCATAGATTTTGGTATGTTGTGTTTTCATGTTCATACATCTCTATTTTCTAAATATCCTTGTGATTTCTTCTTTGGCCCATTGGTTATTTAAGAGTATGTTGTTGAATTTTCACATATTTGTGAATTTTCCAGTTTCCGTTCTGTTATAGATTTCTAATTTCATTCCAAAGACACTTGCTATGATTTCCATATTTTAAATTTTATTGAGATTTGTTTTAAAGTTTAACATATGGTTCATCTTGCAGAATTATCTGTGTGTGCTTGAGAAGAATGTGTATTCTGCAGTTGTTGAATGGAGTGTTCTGTACTTGTCTCTTAGGTCTAGTTGGCTTATAGTGTTATTCAGGTCCTCTATGTCCTTGTTTATGATCTGCCTAGTTGACTTATTCATGATTGAAAGTGGAATATGCAACTGTCCTACTCTTATTGTTGAACTGCCTACTTCTGTCTTTAATTGTCCATCTTTGCTTCATATGTTTTGGGGTTCTGTTTATAGGTTTATAATTGATATATGTTCTTAATGAATTGACCCTTTATTATTATGTAATATCCTGATTTGTCTGTTGTAGCAATTTTTTTCTTTTTTCTTTTTTGAGATAGGTCTTGTTCTATTGCTCAGGTTGGAGTAGTACAGTGGTACAATCACATCTTACTATAGTCTCAACCTCCTGGGCTCAAGCAGTCCTCCCACCTCAGTCTCTCAAATAGCAGGGACCACAGGTAAATACAACTAAGTCCAGCTAATTTTCTTCCTTCCTTCCTTCCTTCCTTCCTTCCTTCCTTCCTTCCTTCCTTCCTTCCTCTTTCTCCCTTTCTTTTATTTATTTATTTTTCTTTTCTTTTCTTTCTTAGATGGGGGTTCCCTGTGTTGCCCAGGCTGGTCTTGAACTCCTAGGCTCAAGTGATCTTCTCTCCTTGGCCTACTAAAGTGTTGGGAGTACAGGCATGAGCTACTGTACCAGGCATAATTTTTTTCTTACACTCTATTTTGTCTGATAGTCATATATTTACTCCAGCTGTCTTTTAGTTAGCGTTTGCATAAAATAGCTTCTTCCATTTCTTAGCTTTCACCTTATCTTGTCTTTGAATCTAAAGCAAGTCTCTTGTAGACAGCATACATTTAGATCATGTTTTTCAATCTTTACTGCCAACATTTGCCTTTTCATTAGAGCTTTCATCCATTTACTTTTAATGTAATTACTGATAAGGTAGGATTTTTGCCATTTTGCCATTTGCTTTCTATATGTTACTTTTTTTTGCTCTTTAATTCCTTTGTTTCTGCCTTCTTTTGTATTAAATACATATTTTCTAATACACCTTTTTGATTACTTTCTCTTTTCTTTTTCTACACATTTTAAAGTTGTATTCTTAGTAGTTGCCCTGAGGATTACAATTAATGTTTTCATTTATAGCAATCTAGTTTCAATTCAAGTTAATTTCAATTGTATACACAATGTTTGCATTTATACAACTCCATCCCTCTCTTTATGTTGTTATTGTCACAAATGGTATCCTTATATATTGTGCATTTATAAACATAGATTTATAATTTTTGTATTATACAATTGGATTTAAATCACATAAGAAAAAGTGAGATTTATAAACTGAAAAGACATTAATACTGACTTTTGTATTTATCTTCATATCTACTTTTACTGCTTTTTTTGTATTTTTTTCCTTTTCTCTTTCCTTTTCATTTGTTTTGTTGTACCTTTATTCATTTCTTCCTTATTCCTTATTTTCTTTTTTAAAACATTGGTAGGATAAAAGAGAAAAGTGCTTTTTGCTTAGGATAGACTTGGCTCTTCAGGCTCTTTTTTTCTTCTATATGAATTTTAAGATAGTTTTTTTTTTTCTAATTCTGTAAAGAAAGTCAATGGTAATTTAATGGGAATCATGCTACCTGACTTCAAACTATAGTACAAGGCTACAGTAACCAAAACAGCATGGTACTGGTACAAGAACAGACACATAGACTAATGAAACAGAACAGAGAAATCAGAAATTAGACCACACACCTTCAACCATCTGATCTTTGACAAACCTAACAGAAACAAGCAACAGGGAAAGGATCCCCTATTTAATAAATGGTGCTAGGAGAACTGCCTACCTATATGCAGAAAATTGAAACTGGATCCCCTCCTTACACCATATACAAAAATTAACTCAAAATGGATTTAAGACTTAAATGTAAAACCCAAAACTATAAAAATCCTAGAAGAAACTCTAGACAATACCATTCAGGACATAGGCTTGGGCAAAGATTTCATAACAAAAACATCAAAAGCAATTGCAACAAAAGCAATAATTGACAAATGGGATCTAATTAAACTAAAGAGCTTCTGTACGACCAAAGAAACTATTATCAGAGTGAACAGACAGCCTACAGAATGGGAGAAAATTTTTGCTATCTATCTATCTATCTATCTATCTATCTATCTATCTATCGTCTAATATCCAGAATCCATAAGTAACTTAAACAAATTTACAAGAAAAAAATAAACAATCCCATTAAAAAGCAGACATTAAAAAGTGAACATGAACAGATCCTTCCCAAAGAAAGACATACATGCGGCCAATAAACATGAAAAAAGCTCAACATCACTGATCATTAGAAAAATACAAATCAAAACCACAGTGAGATACCATCTCACACCAGTTAGAATGGCTGCTGTTAAAAAGTAAAAAAACAACAGATGCTGCAGTGGTTACAAAGAAAAAGGAACATTTTTACACTGTTGGTGGGAGTGTAAATTAGTTCGATCATTGTGGAAGACAGTATGATGATTCCTCAAAGACCTAAATGAAGAAATACCATTTGACCCAGCAATCCCATTACTGGCTATGTACCCAAAGGAATATAAATCATTCAATTATAAAGATACATGCATGCATATGTTCATTGCAGCACTATTTACAGTAGCAAAGTCATGGAATTAACCTAAATGTCCATCAATGATAGACTGCATAAAGAAAATGTGGTACATACACACCATGGAATGCTATGCAACCATGAAAAGGAATGGGATCATGTCCTTTGCAGGGACATGGATGGAATTAGAAACCATTATCCTCAGCAAAGTAACGCAAGAACAGAAAACCAAACACTGCATGTTCTCACTTATATTTGGGAGCTGAATGATGAGAACTCATAGACATATGGAGGGGAACAACACACCCTGGGCACCCGTGGGGTGGGGAGAGCATCAGGAAAAATAGCTAATGGATGCTGGGTTTAATACCTGGGTGATGGGATGATCTGTGCAGTAAACCACCATGATACAAGTTTACCTATGTAACAAACCTGCATATCCTGCACATCTATTCCTAATCTTATATTTTTTTTTAAAAAGAGAAAAGTGTTCTTTATTATTATTTTAAGTTGAAAAGCTTATAATGTTATTGGTGATTAATCCTTTCCCTTGTCTTTGAAACTCACACACTGTGTTACAAATACGTCACCGTGTTATTTATTTGTCCTTTTAAGATGTAAGTCCTGTGACTTCAACTAGATGTTAAGCATAATATGGGTAGAAACTCTGCCTTATATTTCTCCACATTTCTAATGTCAAAGGAAACCCTCTATTACAGAAGATATTCAGCATGTGGTTGTTGATTTTGTACTAGATAGCTCACCTCATTTCTTCAGGCAGGCAAACTATTATTGTCTCCATTTACAGTGAGAAAACTGAGAGCCAACAGAGTTTAGGAACTTGACCAAGATAATAATGAAGAGGGGACAAAAACATGTTCTTCTGTGCTTTGTACCCAACATTGTTTCTCAGGCAGCTTGTTTCAGTTATCTCTTACAAGCCTACAACAAGCTTTCCCACCACCAGCACTAACTTCTGGCAACAGATAGTACTTGTAATGAATAATCCAACTGAAACAGCATTTAGTTTGAGATCCTATCTGTTCTTTTTGAATAAACACTGAAAGCAAATGAAATAGGAAATTGTTTCCCACAGACTTTTGAGCAATAGGGAAAACATTTGAACCCTATTCTCAGCCGAACGACAGTGAGAGGGTGGCTGTGCATGCAGATCATGCTGAACAACTTCAAGTGAAACACGGAAGACAGCATGACCAGAGTTTGCCCTTCTTGAAATTTGAAGTGGGTGAACTGTGTCTTCTCAGCCTTCAGACCTACTTGCTTGGCTTGGAGAATGGCCTGTGGTAGTAGAAGTCACAGATGAAGCTTTTAGGGTCAAATAAATAAGGGTTTTAATTTGGGGATATCCACAATACAAACAGTAACTTTGAACAAGTTACTCCCTCACTTGCAAAAATAAGATTTTTATGAGGATTAATGTAAATCATGTATGTGATGGTGCCTGGAATAGAATAAATTGATGTTAGCTTTCTTCCTCCATGGGCCGTCTAACTTGACCATTGCCACCATTATCCCTTATGAAATAAATAGGCTGATAAATATGTTCACCCTAAAGCATAAATGACTATTAGGTTCAATATTATAGTTTTTACGAATGTGACCCTATTTTAACAGGTGACCAAAATCTCATTTTCAAGGAATGAAATTATGAAATAGAGCCAGCTTTGCTCATAAACATCCAGCCTTACTAAACATCATTCCATACAACATGCAATCAAGGATCCTTGGAGAATTGGCTGAGTCTAGAATGGGGTCAATGAAAGCACAAAATGATCCTGTAATATCCTGTGCCTGGAAGTACACAAAAAACAATGGGTGCATGCAAAAAAGGTGCAGAAGCCAATGTGAAGGTGTTCCCACAGGCTGAACTTGTGAGGGACTGATGATTTAAATGAATCATGTCAGGGATGGATTATAATGTGCTGAATAAAAATATATTTATAGTCCATATTTACACTTTAGAAAACTTAAAGGTGGATATGAACAAAGAGGAAAACCTATTTTTATAGAATAATGCCAACTAATAGATATAGAAAGAATAGTAGAAATAGAAAACCACCACCCTTTTACACACCACAGTAATACTTGATTCTGATAATAATTATTAATGGATGCTAAAGGCGTTGAGTGAAAAAATGGGGGTAAAAATATATGCACACATTCTCAGATTCTTTAGTAATAACAATGGGAAAATATCTTTACAATGGAGAGATCTAGTGGACATCTTTCTAATCAAATGGTAAAATTTAATGTCCTTAGTAATTAGACAATCTAATACCATGTTATTGCTAATGTGATACACTAAGTTCATGATATAATCTCTTCCAAAAATAGTTGAACCAAATCTGATCACAAAGAAACAATCCAACAAATCTACTAGACTCTTCAAAATGTTGCTGTCATGAAAATCTCTCTCTCTCTCTCTCTCTCTCTCTCTCTCTCTCACACACACACACACACACACACACACACACACACAGAGTGGAGAACTGACCTAGATTAGAGGAGACTGAAGCAACCTGTCAAATACAATGCATAATCCTGATTCCTTGACTTTGAATCCCAGAAAAAAAAGAGAAAGAAAAAAAATTGTGGACAATTAGGTAAATTTAAAGAAGGATTGCACATTATACAATACTATTATGTCAACGTTAATTTTCCCAACTATAATAATTCCATGTAATTAGGTAAGAGAATGTTCTTAGTCTTCAGAGATATATTCTGAAATATTTAAGGGCTAAGGGTAATTATTTCTGTTACTCTTGAATTATTTATATGTATCCCTCTCTCTCTTTATCTTTCTATCAGTGCGGTAATTATAACCTAAAAACGGACTTTGTACATTAAACAAAATACAGCCTCACAGGTAGGCCAGTTATTTAATTCAAATAGCCAATTTAATTATTCTTCAGAAAATTTGAGGTTTATATGAAAAGTGGGTAAAATAACAATTCAAGCTCATCTTCAGATACAAAATGCCAAAAGCTTAACATATTCAAGGACCCTGACTCATTTACTGTAGTCATGAACCTTCAGTCAGTAGATTCTTCAATAGGTAATCATTAATTTCACTCATCTAGACACAATGGATTGTCTTGTTTCACCGTGTTGAACAAAAGGGATATTGACTCCCTGAAGAACTATTTCAGTAACAAGGGAAAATACAGAAACTGCAATGATTGAAGCAGGATTGTATATGTTATATTTTATTTGCAATGATTGTCTTTAAAACTCAGCTCTGATCTCCCCAAGGATGAGTCTCCTCTTCACATCTGGAAAGAGGTTTTCTGAGGTATGCAATTTATTAGTTGCATGAGCTTGGGTACCTCTTGATGCATCAGTTCCCTCATTAGTAAGATAAAGTTGAAAAATATTACTTACTTTATCAGGTTGTTAAGGATAAATGAATTAGCATAGGTGAAGTACATTGAATAGTGCAGAGTACCTAATAAGTGCTCCATACGTTTTAGCTATTATTATTGTTTTTTATAGCTTTATGATTGGATATGTTCTCAGTCACCAATTGTGTTAATACAGAACTTTTTTTTTTTTGAGATGAAATCTCGCTCTGTTGCCAGGCTGGAGTGCAGTGGCACAATCTCGTCTCACTGCAACCTCCACCTCCCGGGTTCGAGCAATTCTCCTGCCTCAGCCTCCCGAGTAGCTGGGACTACAGGCATGCGCCACCATGCCCGGCTAACTTTTGTATTTTTAGTGGAGACGTAGAGATGGGGTTTCACCATGTTGGCCAGGATGGTCTCGATCTCTTGACTCTGTGATCCTTCCCACCTCAGCCGTCCAAAGTGCTGGGATTACAGGCATGAGCCACCGCACCTGGTCAGGAAACCTTTTTTTTTTTCTTCTTCTTTGAGACGGAGTTTCGCTCTTGTTGCCCAGGCTGCAGTGCAAAGGCATGATCTCAGCTCACCACAAGTTCTGTCTCCTGGGTTCAACCAATTCTCCTCCTTCAGCCTCCCGAGTAGCTGGGATTACAGGCATGCACTACCACGCCTGGCTAATTTTGTATTTTTAGTAGAGATGGGGTTTCTCCATGTCAGTCAGGCTGGTCTTGAACTCTTGACCTCAAGTGATCCGCTTGCCTTGGCCTCCTAAAGTGCTGGGAAGGAAATCTTTTTATAGTGGCAAGTCCTTTAATGAAATGTGTAGCTCCCTCTTTTCTGTATAAGGCTAGGTCCTACCCAGCAGTTTTGTTTTTCATTATTTCTTGGTCATTTTGTTTTAAAGATCTTTGGGGAATATTCCCCAACACATAATTTATCTTGTCCTTAATAACTCTGATGATAAAAAGTTTAAATAGCAAGGTAAATGTAGCATTTATTTTCAAATACCTAAAACAACAAGTACAAATAGGCATTTAGTAAAATATACTGATAATGTAACCAATCTAAAGTATCATTTTAATGTATAAATCCTGGAGTTTATATCTCAGCTTATCTGAGTGAATATTTGGGAATATTCCCAAACCCACATTTACTGGGTTAAATCATTTCAAACATTTTACTAGCCATGAGCTTCAAGGAATTTTCTGCAAGAGCTTTTTGCACATCTTTCCTGGCATTCCAGAACATTTTTGTTATTTGTTCTTACAGCCCAGTTTGTTAATGCTTATGATTAAGAAGCCCCCTTTTCTAGTGTCTATAAATGATCAGATAAATTTCTTCCCTCTAACATTTTGATGTTTTAAAATGTATTATATTGTATATAAGTTATACTTATCTAACGCATGGAGGGAAAGCAAGATATTCTAGCGCCTTAGGCAAATATCACTTTAATGTATTTTCAACTGATATACAAGTGGAGGCTTCAGAATACCACATTTTGTAACGATAGTTTCAAATGTAGTTTTCTCAAGTGATAATAAAATATAAGCAATATTTCTAACATAGTGATCTCTATCATCCTTAAACATTATGTTCTTATTAAATCTGTGAAACCAGTCTTGTGAATGTGATTGTATCTATTTTCCATACATATAATGTAATTAAGTAATTTTAATTTTTAAAATATTAATTTTCAACACACTTAAAAACAATAGGAGCAGCCAGGCATGGTGACTCATACCTGTAATCCCAGCACTTGGGAGGCTGAAGCGGGAGGATTGCTTAAGCCCAGGAGTTTGAGATCAGCCTGGACAACATAAGAAGACCGCATCTCTATAAAAAGATGAAAAAACTAGCTGAACATGGTGGCACATGCCCATTGTCCCAGCTACTCAGGAGGGAGAGATGGGGTGATCACTTCAGCCCAGGAATTTGAAGCTGCAGTGAGCCAGGATCATGCCACTGCACTCAAGGGTGACACAGTGAGACCTTGTCTCAAAAACAAACAAACAAACAAACAAACAAAAAAACCAGTAGGAGGTACCCTTTGTTATACTGTAATTCTTGCTTTATAGAGACAAACATCTAAGGATTAAGTGATTAGACACTCACTATGTGTCACTGTTTGGTCTTTGTTTTAAAAACCTGCTTACACGGATTAAAAGGATTTTGTACATGAAAATAGGTCACCAACTGAATGAGAACCATGGATCATCTCTTCTAACAGAGGGTAAAATGATGAGAGGTCTTGTGATTCACTCAGATAAGCTGAGATATAAACTCCAGGATTTATACATTAAAATGATACTTTAGATTGGTTACATTATCAGTATATTTTTACTAAATGCCTATTTGTACTTGTTGTTTTTAGGTATTTGAAAATAAATGCTACATTTACCTTGCTATTTAAACTTTTTATCATCAGAGTTATTAAGGACAAGATAAATTATGTGTGATTATATTTGATTTAGAATTTTGGGGTAAGTTTACATATGCTGAATACATGAAATGGTTACATTTATTTTTACTTAATAAATGGCAAGCTAAACACTCTTCCTGTAAGTTTAAAACATAATCGATAAGATTACTCTGTATTGTGATTTATCTTTTTTGTAACTTTTGTTTCCCCAGGAACCCCAGTCTTAAATCCTCCAAGGTGTCATTCATTTAGTTGTTTAACACTAAGCCCCTGCATGAAATTATAACTATGTCTAAAATCCTTTCTCACTTTGGAGGTTTGTAATCCAAGAACCAAAGATGCCAACATTCTTCCTCTGTGACAATTTTAACTATGTGGTTATGATACCTATTGCCACACTTTCAGTCATACTTGCACACACTTAAACACCATGCTTTCCCATTCTGAGTGATGGCACCCTCATCCCCACCCAAAGTGACTGTGGGTGCTACTGCTGTACAGAGTATACTGTGGTGTGCTGCCTGGATATCTCCATCATCTGGAAGTGCTTTCACAGAAAGCCATCAGGCATCAGCCTTCTTTATGAATTGCCTAGGCTGCCATGCCACTTCTCCAGGGCAGCCCACATACAATGAATGATTTGTCAATATGGAAGCGTACAGACCAAGCTCCCCTCATACAAACTTGGAACAACTTGGAAGGACATTTGCAGCTTCAGCACTCCCCAGGGATAAGTCAAGACTTTCATTGAGCCTGTGTCACAATCTGCTTTCTCCCTCTGCCCACTACTTCTTCCTTCCCTCCTCTCTCACAGCTGTTATTCCCAAGAGCATTTCTTAATAACTCTCTGACATGCTAATCTCCATCTCAGGGTCTACTTCCTGGAAAATCCAATTTACAATAGGCTGCAATAACCAAAGTCCTTGAAGTTAAGCTTTTTTTTTTTTTCCTGTTTATGGTACAATTTTAAAATCTCTTGCTCTATGGATGCGTGTTCTCTAGTGACAGAGATGGCATCTCCCTTAATTTGAACTTGCACTTGGCTTCAATTTCTCCATTGAATCCTTAGAATAATCTCTCTTTGGGCAGTCCAACAGGTTGGCAATAGCATCTCTTGGAACTGAAATGCATTAAAAGGCAGTTTCATTAAGTGATATAAAATCTGTGTAACTCAAGTCTTCCAAAGCCCTAGAAGTAAAATTTTCAGTATCTCATACAGTTCCTAAATGAATATTAATTTCATAACAAGAGTCAGCTTCAAGCGAGTGTGAAAATAAATGAGTATTCATTTTTACACACAGTGGAAAGGAATCCACATCCTTGATCATCTTTCTCCAGTCTCTACCTTAATAGTTAATGCTGGCTAAAAATATCCATCGGATATTTGTCCCTATCTTTCCATTCCCATTACCTAAACGTGCAGATCCAAGTCAATTATGGTCAAGGTTGTTCCATTAACAGAAAGTTAAATCTTACCCATAATGTCTGGGATTGTATCGGGGAACCCATCCCTGATAGTTAACGTGGGTTCTTTTCTATTTCCCTAAGCATTGGCTGGTCTGAGAAATAAAGGGAAAGAGTACAAAAGAGAGAAATTTTAAAGCTGGGTGTCCGGGGGAGACATCACATGTTGGCAGGTTCCATGAAGCCCCCGAGCTGTAAAACCAGCAAGTTTTTATTAGCGATTTTCAAAAGGGGAGGGAGTGTACGAATAGGGTGTGGATCACAGAGATCACATGCTTCACAAGGTAATAAAATATCACAAAGCAAATGGAGGCAGGGCGAGATCACAGGACCACCGGATGGGGGCGAAATGAAAATTGCTAATGAAGTTTGGGCACGCCTTGTCATTGATAACATCTTATTAGGAGACAGGGTTTGAGAGCAGACAACCTGTCTGACCAAAATTTATTAGGCGGGAATTTCCTTGTCCTAATAAGCCTGGGAGAGTTACAGGAGACCAGGGCTTATTTCATCCCCTCGGCTTTGACCATAAAAGATAGTTGGCCCCAAGGAGGCCATTTAGAGGCCTACCCTCAGGGGCGCATTCTGTTTCTCAGGGATGTTCCTTGCTGAGAAAAAGAATTCAGTGATATTTCTTCTATTTGCTTTTGGAAGAAGAGAAATATGGCTCTGTTCCGCTCGGCTCAATTCACTGGCAGTCAGAGTTTAAGGTTATCTCTCTTGTTCCCTGAACATTGCTGTTATCCTGTTCTTTTTTCAAGGTGCCCAGATTTCATATTGTTCAAACACACATGCTCTACAAACAATTTGTGCAGTTAACGCAATCATCACAGGGTCCTGAGGCGACATACATCCTCCTCAGCTTACAAAGATGATGGGATTAAGAGATTAAAGACAGGCATAAGAAATCACAAGGGTATTGATTGGTGAAGTGATAAATGTCCATGAAATCTTCACAATTTATGTTCAGATATTGCGTAAAGACAGGCGTAAGACATTATAAAAGTATTAATTTGGGGAACTAATAAATATCCATGAAATCTTCACAATTTATGTTCTTCTGCCATGGCTTCAGCTGGTGCCTCCATTTGGGGTCCCTGACTTCCCGCAACAGGATTGGTCTTGCTTCCCTAACCCTAGCATGGTATTTGATGGAGCTCAAATACACTTTAGGTATTTGTGCCCACTGTGGTTACAGGTCTAAGAACAAGGAGGTGTTGTAAAACATCAGTTTTCATTCCTGTCTCTCTTTCTATGACTCCACCTAGGGCATATAAATCTCTTCCCTCAGGGCCTGGACACTATTATTCCAAAGTACCTCCCAGATTCTTGTCACAGCTGCTGCATTCAACTGCTTCTGGACTTTGATGTTGACTTGAGGTAGCCTGAATTTGCTATTTGCTATAATTCTTTGCAAATTGATTGTAGACCACTCTTGTGGGCATCATCCAGAAAAGCAAACTAATCCCTACGGTGGATCTCATATCATTCTGTCTACCTCTGTCTTGGTTGCTGAGATTAAGCCTATGTTGTAGTTCTTTCCTTTCTCCCTCTTTCTTCCCTCCCTTCTTTTATGCCTTCATCCTTCCTTCCTACCTTCAACATTTGCAGGACATGTGTTTGGAGGTCTGTGGAAGGGGAAGCTTTACCTAAACAATGCTGTCAGAATTCTCTGTGTGTGGGTTCAACAATTTCCTTCAGGAATGAATGTTTTGCTGCTGACATCCAATTGCACTGTTTGCTGCTGGTGTGGTCTCTCTACTAGCATGACTGCAGGAACTGTATGTCTAGATCTGTGTCTGCCCAGGTCAGAGTCTTCTAGCTGATATCCATTCTGAGACATTCAGGGTTACCTAGAAATCAGCAGGGAAAGCCTTAGAATTCTCCATTTCTTCATTTCATCACTTGTATGTGTAAGACACAGATATCTTCTTTACAAGTAGAGCCTAATACAGTTCTATTTAAAGTGCCTAGCTAAGGATTTTCTCCTCTTATCATTTATCTATTTACTTACAGACCAACTTAGAGCCTAAAATCTCTTTCTGAACCTTTCTCTCTAACACACACAAAAAAGTTTGTTTGAAGTAAAAAATGAATATTCATCCATTTTGGTGAAATTGGAAAATACAAAAAGATAATAATTAATTACCATGAATACATTTACTAACATTTCAATATTTTCTTAGCTTTCTTTTCATTGCACACATGCACACACATGTGTGGTGTAAAGAATAGCTAAAATGTACTGAGCAACGACTATAAGCTAGGATTTGTATTAAGCATTTTACATACATTTGACCCTCACAACAACCGTATTGAGGTCATGTGGAAAAAATTGGTTTTGTTTTTGTCTGCAGGCATCATTCCTCCTTTCAATGGGCAACAGCTCTGTGATCTTGCTTTGGGTCTTCAGCCTATGTGGGGCAGCCAGTCTAGGCGCTCTATCGTCTTCTGGGAAAGGGTTAGACACAAATCTCAAAACAGGCCAGTCAGATGCTCTCCCTGGAATTGGAATCTTGAACAGAATGACTCAGAAAGACTGAACAGCCATTTTGCCCTACTCATCCAGGTGGTGGTATCCTGAAGAGACTCCCATAGTTTTTGCTATCTAGATCTAATGAGCTATTCTGGGACCTGCACTTTCCCATGCTGGGTTCTTCAGCTCTTGCTCTGAATCTGTGAACCCTCTTGTATTCTTCCAAAAACATAAAAAAAGTAAGCTACCAGGTTTGGTCTCTCCCACTTATCACCAAAAAAATTCCTAATCAATACAGAAACACACAGAAATATAGTAGTATTATCCAAGCTTAGAGAGACTGAAACTGAGCTTTAATGAAATTGTCATTTGTTCAAGATCACCCAGGCAATAAGAAGTGATGTCAGGTCTCCATAACATTAAACTTTGGGCTTAATTTTAGCCAACTCTCTTCTCAATGTCCCTCTGTATGGATGCATACACATGCACACATGCATGGGCACATGTGTGTATGTGTGCATGTATTCCTATATATATTCTTCACAGTTGAGATTCTACCATATTCATAACTTTAAACATTTTCAGGCTTTACTCCTTTTCTGTGACAATAAAATCATGGTAGAAATTTTCAAATTCACTGTAAATTAAAAAGAAGGTAAAATTCACCCATTATTCCAATATTTAGACTATCATCATCACTACCAACATCTCAGTATATTTTCTGTAGTCTCTTTCTTTTTCTCTCTCTCTGGGTGTGTATGTGTACAGTATATATACACACACCCAGTCACACCCAAATAAGGATCCACACACAAATGTATATTTTTATTTATTTATTTATTTATTCAAAGTATTTATCAATTTATTTATTCAAGGTCTTGCTATGTTGCCCAGGCTGATCTCAAACTCCTGGACTCTAGCTATCCTCTCACTACCTCAGCCTCCCAAAGCGTCGGCATTACAGGTTTGAACCATTGCACCTGGCCCATATATTTATGTATATGTGGGGATGTATGCTATATGCACAGATTGCATAATAACTTTTTTTCTTAACATTGTGTGATAAGCATTTTCCTGAATAATTAAACTTATTTTAAAACATTTTAATGCCTATGATACATTTCATTGTATAACTATAACTTACTGTGTCTAATCATTTCTCTTTCAGACATTTAATAGCTGTTTCTTTTCTTTTTGCTTTGATAAATAGTACTGCAATCAACAACTTTGTTGGCATATGATTATTTTCTTAGATTCTGAAAGTGAAATTATTGGCTTAAAGACTTTGAACATTTTAAAGGCTCTTGATATATATATTGTCAAAAAACTTTTTAGACAGATTTTACCAATTTGTAATCCCACAGCTAGGGTTGAAGAGTTAGTTTCACTCAACTCCCCAAACATGGATGCCAACTTCTGAAGAATTAATACCAATTTAAAAGTTGGAAATAACTTACGTTATATTTGGCATTTCTTCTAAAGTATTTTTTTCTGATTATAAAGTAATATAAGCTAATTGTAGAAAGCCTAGAAAATATGGAAGATTAGAAAAACAGTCATTTTCATTTGTATATAAATATAACAGTTTTATGATTATTCTTTCATCTTCTTCCTGTATATATATTAAAATACATAAATAATATTTATAATATTGAGGTCATATGGCTGACACTTTCATCTAAATTTTATTTAATAGTATACATTGTGACAACTTTCCTGAGTTATCAAATATTCTCCAAAGCACTGAATCTGCTGTAAAATATTTAGTCTTTCTTGCTTATTGGGCATTGTATGAATCGATTATACAATTGATCAATACATAGCATTGCCATACATATCATTGTTCAAAGCCTCCAAATGCACTTCTGATTATTTCAATAGGATTTATGACTGATGCAGAATAAATTGGAATAATGGGTTTAAATAATATGGATATTTTAAAGTTTCTTGATAAAGATTGCCAAATTTTTCCTTCCCTGATAGTTTACTCTCTATAAAGTACAGAAGCATAACTTAATTGCTCCCCAGTTACTCTCATGAATTATTTTATTTGAGTAATTTGGTCACTTGTGGCTCTCAGTGATAAATATGTTGAGAAGTTCCCATATGTATATACGATTATAGTAACTCATATTTACAAAGTTCACAATTTACATTTACCATGTATGTTTATATTTTAATTACAATGATCTTAGAAATGTGGAGGTTGGGGGCCATAGGAGAGAAGCCAGTGGGGAATAAAGTCAAGATTCAGACCAGGTCTTCAATTCCTAAATCTTGTAGTTTTCATTAAATCACATTACCAATATTCCTAGTTCCAGCATATAAAGTGACTCCAGAGGTGTTAAGAAACTTCTGGAATAATGTTAAGGGAGTCAATAGAAAACGTACCTACTGTATTTTTAGAATGAGACTGTTTTACACTTGGGGGCTTTTAATTGCAGTCGTCCATCAGTTTTAAACTTTCAGTGTCTAAATATAAAAACGCAGCAATATAAAAAAAAGCCAGCTGTTTTCTTACTCAGAGCATGAATTGATGAGTTTATGAATGAGTGAAGTGACAGCAACACTAATAGTCTAGCCCTTTTCAATAACCTAAGCCATCTATCAGTACCTTGGAGAGATTCCAATTTTAGGTCACCTCGCCCGCCCCACTCCACCCCGCAACATTCTCAGAAAAAGTAAATTTTCAACCAAAGGAAAATGGATACGTTGATACCTTCCATGTTTTCAAAATATTTCGTTTATTTTGCTACTTGAAAACGGTCTTCCCTTTTGCCCCATGTAAAATAAAATTGCTCATGGTCTATGGTCCCGTGACAGCTTATTTAAGGAGCATTGATGGATTTTATTTTCCTTATAAATGTGGCACATTTGCCACGTGTGCAAATGAAAACATCCCATTCCAATGAGTGCCTAGGAGGAAATCAGCTCTTCCTTCCTCAAAGAGTTTTAATTCATGGGTATGATCTATTTCTTTCTTTATTTTATTTTATTTTATTTGACACAGAGTCTTGCTCTTTTGTCCAGGCTGGAGTGCAGTGGCCTGATCTCGGCTCACTGCAACCTGTGCCTCCCGGGTTCAAGTGATTCTTTTGCCTCAGCCTCCTGAGTAGCTGGGATTACAGTCATGTGCCACCACTCTCAACTAATTTTTGTATTTTTAGTAGAGAATGGGTGTTGCCATATTGGCCTGGCTGGTCTTGAACTCCTGACCTCAGGTGATTCACCTGCTTCAGCATCCCAAAATGCTAGGATTACAGGCGTGAGCCACCTGGCCCAACCGGTATGATCTATTTCTGAAGACAACGTGGAAGCAGAGTGTGGGCTTCCACAGGTGTAGCCAGGCGGCGTGCTACCGCGAAGGAGGGAAGAAGCCTGAGGCCGGCCGGTGCCCTGCTGCCCCTCTGCCCCTTCGGCCACTAGGGCTGTGCAAGCTTCAGCCTTGCCTATCCCCATCGCGCACGCGCGCTCGCTTCCCGCGCGCAATCTCCCGCCCCCGCCCTCACTGCACCTGCCAGGTCATAAACCTCTTCCCACCCACTCTCACCCTCTCACCAAGGCTCAGGCTTGTCTCACGTTGATTGGTCAGAGCCCACGAGGGCACGTCCAATCAGCAATCCATCCTGCGCAACCTATCCCGGTTCTTCCCGCCCCCGCCCCGCCCCGCCAGCCCTCCCGGGTGCCTACCGTCTCTGTGACTGGTGCGCGGCCAGGTCACTCAGGGCGGCGGGGGGAGGTGTGCGGGAGTGGGCAGGACGGGTGGGAGGAGGGGAGGGGTGGGAGGAGGCGGGGCTCAGGTGCTTGGCAGTGCGGCCGGGGCCCAGGCAGGGGAGGGGCGAACGCTGGAGCGAGGCGGGGCGGGTGAGGGGGTGACGCCGGACACGTTGGCAGCGCGAGGTTTCGCGCGTGAGCTGCGCGGGTCGGGCCTGGTACCGAGCTTTCCTGGGGGCTAGTAGGTCGTGGACGCCGGCTCCTGGAGGAGCGCCAGGAGGAGGGAGGTGAAGGTGTCCGCGGCGTCGTCGACGGCGGCGCCGGCCATGGAGGAGACGCGGCCGCCGCCGCAGCCCAAGCTACCCTTGTGCGACAGCCTCATGATCTGGGTGAGTGCGAGGAGGCGAGGGGGCGAGGGGGTCGAGGCGAAGAGCCTGGGGCGCCTGTTCTCCCAGGTGAGCAGGGGCTACCTGCACAGGGGTCCCGGCGCGCCCTGCCGTTGGCACCTCGTGTCGTCCTTGACCCAGAGAGTGCCACCTGCGAGTCGCTGGTCAGGTGTGTGGGCGCGGGTTGGTGTCCGCGGGCGGGGGTAAAGGAAGCTGTAGGAGCGTAACGGTGGAGGCTCTGGTCTCAGCCAGAGGATTCGACCTGCCTGGTGTCTCTAACAGCTGGGGTATGAACCAAGCGCCCCCCGCCGCCCCATTTTCTCCCCCTGAACAGCGCCCTGAGCCCTGGGCTTTTTGGATCGCTGTCTTGCCTTCGTCCGCTTGGGCGTGAAGACCCTTTCTGAAACCTAATCCCGCATCCTCAAACCACCTTGCTCTACCTAGATACAGGTGGCCAGGAGGTGGCTGGCTGTTTTAGTTCCCGGACCAGTGCTCCTTCAGGACTCTAGAACACCCGATTTTGTAGAAGCCGCTTCAAAGAGATGTTTGTATTTCCCGTATGGAGAAAAAGATGTGTTGGGAGTCGGGGGTCGTTTTCCCTTTTCTCGCTGGCCCTCTCCTCCTCCAAATGGACAGCATTTTCTTTAAAGAAAATGAGTTGACATTTTTCTTTAGGATTTATCTATGTTTAGGATTTTTGTTAATTTGTGTTGGGTCTAGACAGGCATATCTGTCCCCAGATTGTTCAATATTCCAGTCAACAAAATGACATCCCACCTCTTAGAGTTACTTAGATATCAGTGCTGGCATTCAGGTGTGGTTCTTAACCCATATTGAGCAAGGATAGTGTTTGATGGGCCACAAGGTGCTGTTGATGATGCTCATCCCAAACCAGTTGTTTAGTTGTCTGTAGGGGAGTGTTTGTAGAATGGAATGTAAACAGACTGGATCAGGAGACTGTAATCGGTTGAGATTCCCTAGTGATCTAATGCATCGAATTCCAAAGAATGAGAAATCCAGGTTTATGGAAGTGTGTGAAGTCTATTGGAAATAGCCATAATTTAAAGCAGCTTTTACACTTTGTAAGTAAATAACTTTTGCTTATAGTGGAATGCAAATATTTAGGGTTCATGAGTTATAATCAATTAGCTCACTGTTCAGCTGAATTTTCATTTGAAATAGGTATTCGGGTGGAAGTGCTGTATTTAAGACTCATGAAACAAGGCAACATTACTTTTAATGATTTGTTTTGTTAAAAGAGACTAATTAAAGGGTGTATCTGAATCTGTTACAATTGTTGTAAACCTCTATTGACTGAATTGTTAAGCTTAGTCTTTGTGATGTCATTGACTTACATGTGAGGTGGTGGAGAAGCACAGGATTTTCTTTTGTGTTGTAATATTTTAAAATATTATGTCACCGTATCCACTCTTTTAACCAGAATTTATTGACTTCCAATGTTGAGGTAGGCACTGGGGAGGACCGGAGTGGTAGCCAGAGCTGTGTGTAATTACAGTGGAAGGTAAAATTCAGTAAAAGCTGCAAAAATATCAACCAAATGATAAGAAATCACGGATAACAGAGTAAAATTGGTCATTTGCTTCAGTCTTCTCTTGGGCTGCTGAGCACTGTGGAGGAAACTGAATGACCATCCAAACTGTTGCCTCTAGTAATGCTGTTACTGCCAAATGCACCTTTTCTCATAGCATTGCCCATACTTAAGAATAACCAGACAGTTTCTCTCACATGCCTCTTAGCAAACCGTTATTGGTATTCTACCTGAGCCCCCAACTCTTCTTCCTCTCGGGCAAATTACCACCTCCTTATCCTTGGCTCTGGCTTTAGCCTCCATCCCTTCCATCTCTTCTAAAACGTTATTGTATCATTTGTTCCCTTTCTGTATTTACAGCTACTTTCTCTCCATTGGCTTCTTTCTCTCTACATATAAACTTGCTGAAATATTCACCTTTTTAAACAGAGAAGAGCCACTACTCCATGTTAAAGTCACACCATATTTCCCCTTTTCTTCACAGTAAAATTTGAGTTGTTTTATACTCACCCTTTATGCCTCACTCAGTCTTCAACCCACTACACTTGAGTTTCTTTCCTCTAAGACTTTGACTTCATTACCAGTTTACTAAATCCAGTAAGTGTTATATTACCATTTTCTTACTTGATGGTTCCTTTGTGAAATTGTCTTAGTCTCTGGTTATCTAGTCTGTTGCCTTTTCTTTACCTCTTTAGATGATTTCCAGTGAAGTTTACTGTCTTTTTTTAAAAATTAACTAATTTTTTTGCCTTTGCCAGCAACCACACTGTTGATCTTACCACACCTACCGATCTTTCTCCAAACTCACCTCAAGCAACAGTTCTTCAAGCCCATCATGCTGCATTGACTTTCTATTTGTTGAAGAAGCTAAGCTGTTTTAATGCAGCCGGGATTTTTTCCCCTCTATCTAGAATCTTTTCTTTCTAGTTCTTCCAGAGGTTGCCTGCTTCCATTAGTCAGGTCTTAGGTCAGATGTTGCTTTTCAGGGACTCTGTTACAACCATTTCTAAAGTAGTGACCTATTTGTCTCCAACCCTTATCCCACTGTAACCTGTTAACCTCTTTCTTTCTTATCTATAACACGGTACTTTCTAAAGTAATCCAGTTGGCTTTTGGGATCAGAGCTCTTACATGACCTATTTTCTGCTCTGTCCCTAGGAGAACACTGACAACTATTGCCAATAAGACACCAAATCAAAATGGTGATAGTAAATATCATTGCCTTGGTTCTGACCTCAGAGAGTAGTGTTTCACCATTAAGTATGATATAGCTTAGTTTTTTATAAATACTTGGGAGTGAATTTTTAACTGGGTCATAGAGGACTGTTGGATTTCATCAAGTAGAAATCAGTGGAAATTTGTTCTCCAGACACAGGGAAGAGACACTAGTAGTAAAACAAATGGTCTCCTTTGGCTATAGGTTAAAAGGAGATAGTGGAACATACACATTTGTCATGATAACCCTGACCCAGAGGTAGAAGATGAAAAAAAAGTTATGATGGGGCCAAATCATGGAGGTAAGACAGTTGGGAATAACTCTTCTTTCAGCACTAAGAGGAGGAACAGAGCCAATGTCAACAGATTAGAGAAGTCATCAAAAAAAGTTGGTTATGTGAAGGAATGCCTCTTGTGGCAATTTTTAAAAAATTGCATTTTATGATTTGAAACTCACCTTAAAATAATTGATTCTTAAAAATGTCGTACTGCTACTTAGCAGAAAATTCAGGACAAAAGGGTAAATGTGGACATCATTTACATGTTGGAGGACATGTATGAGAGTTTGAAGAAATGTTTGTATAAAGATAAATTTAATTCTGCTACTTGATTCTGTGACATGGGAAATTTGTTTAATATCTTTGGACCTTACTTTCACCAATAAAATTAGAAGGTTGGACCAAATATTTTTAAATGTTTTTCTTGGTTCTTGCATTCTTTG
This sequence comes from Rhinopithecus bieti, assembly GCF_001698545.2. Taxonomy (NCBI): domain Eukaryota; kingdom Metazoa; phylum Chordata; class Mammalia; order Primates; family Cercopithecidae; genus Rhinopithecus; species Rhinopithecus bieti. Next base: position 9,704,377 of record NW_016806642.1, on the reverse strand, counting down.
ATAGGCAGATGATTGAAAGAGTAATAATTAATATATGCCCAAATTTAGAAATTATTAAAAGTTCAATTATTTTTATGAAGATCTTAAAACTCAAAGCAATGGTTGTCTTTTTGTAATGAGGAGCTGGAGGAGGAGAATATGAAAATAAAGTTGATCCAAGATTGAGTTTCTGTTGGTTGTCAGTTGTGAAAATCCCATTTTCCTTGATTTCTGTGACATTTACATTAAAGTAGTTTAGGAACAGCATTTCCACATTTCTGATTACTTGTTTTATTTAGAAATATAGAAGAAAGTAAGGTAGTTATTTGCCAGAACACTGTGTTTAGTGATAGACACCTGTGGAAACCCTGTCTGTCCTTTCAGGCCACTCACTAAAAAGACTTTAGTTAGAAAGAATACATTTTCTTTTGTCTGTCTGCTTTGACCTCACTCTCCCCAGTAATCTGTTTTTTTTTTTTTTTTTTTGAGACAGAGTCTTACTCTGTTGCCTAGGCCGTAGTGCAATGGCATGATCTCAGCTCACTGCAACCTCCACCTCCCAGGTTCAAGGGATTTTCCTGTCTCAGGCTCCCTAGTAGCTGGGATTACAGGCATGTGCCACCACACCTGGCTAATTTTTGTATTTTTAGTAGAGACGGGATTTCACCATGTTGGCCAGGCTGCTGTCGATCTCTTGACCTCAAGTGATCCACCTGCCTCGGCCTCCCAAAGTGCTAGGATTACAGGCGTGAGTCACTGCGCCCAGCCTCCCCACTAAACTTTTTAATTTATTCACTGTTCTTGGTTGTAAGCCTTTCAATTGAGCCAAATGAAATTACATTCTGTTTTCTAATTTATTTTACAGCTATTTTAAGAACTTCTCAGAGACACTCCAGTGTTCATGGCAGTAAGGAGGGGAAATTGATTTTAATCTGAACACATAGTGGTCATGGAGGTAGTCCCTTAGCATGTGTACCTCTTATTTTGCCTAGTATTCTGTGTCTCTGAAATTGTCCTTTTAAAATCATGAATTGTGTCAATTTTGTAAAAAGTTAAATAAGTAACTCTAAGTTACACATTAAAAATTAATGTGTAAGTTGGAAGGGCTGAAAAGTGGAAGTTACAGTTTATTTTCCTTTTAAAGATGTCCTAATTCTTGGAGTTTCTCTTCCCTGTACGTCCACCCAGTTGCAAAAACCTTCTTATTTTATATTTTAAATATTCCATTAGTTCATCATGTCCTCTCAGTCAACATTATGGTGATTTCCTCTACGCTATCTATTTTTCTCATCAGAGCCATTGCAGGAACCTTCTAACTGGTCATCCTGACTCAAGCATAATAAAGCTACTCTGTGTCACTATGCTGTTCTCCAAAATATACTAAAGAATGTCACTCTTCCTTATTACTTTTCAGTGATTTTTCATCACCCAGAGCAATGGTTCTCCAAAATTGACATGTTTAAGAATCAGTTGGGGATTTTCTTATTTAATATGTCTAGAAATTCTGATACATATTGTTTCTAAACCCTATACTTGGAGAAACCCTGACTCTTAGCTAATGTGCTAACAGCTGTTGAGCTCATGCCACATGCCAGGCCCTGATATAGGTATGTTTGCTGTTTCATTTAATTCCCGAACCATCTTGTGAGGTAGAAACTACCCTAGTGTTTCCCATTATGTAGATAATGCCATTAACTGTAAAATAAGTCCAAGCTTCTTGTCACGGCCCTTTGGAGTCCTGTCTCTTTAACCCTGTTCGTTGTCACTCCTTCCCCAGCCTTCTTTGCACTGCAAATCCAGTGATACTGAACTGCATGTTCCCTAAAAATAATATATTTTCTCATGTATCTGTACTTTTTTCATATTCCTATTTCCTGAAGCTTTTTTTCCTTTCTTTACTTAGAAAATTTCTTTTCTTTACTTAGAAAATATGCTACTCTTGGCCGGGTGCGGTGGCTCACTCCTGTAATCCCAGCACTTTGGGAGGCCGAGGCGAGTGGATCATGAGGTCAGGATATTGAGACCATCCTGCCTAACAACAGTGAAACCCTGTCTCTACTAAAAATACAAAAAATTAGCCAGGCGTGGTGGCGCATGCCTGTAATCCCAGCTACTTGGGAGGCTGAGCAGGAGAATCGCTTGAACCCAGGAGGCGGAGGTTGTGGTGAGCCGAGATCTTGCCGCTGCACTCCAGCCTAGGCAACAAGAGTGAAACTCTGCCTCAAAAAAACAAAAAGCAAAACACAAAAAACAAAAACAAAAACAACAAAAAAAAGGAAAATATGCTACTCTTCCATCTAGACTTTCCATTCAGAAATCATCTCCAAGAAGTCTTTCATAAATACAAACCCTAATTAGATTAGGTGACACCCATTTTTTGCAGAACATTTTGTGCAGACTGTAATCATGGGACTTACCATATTGTCTAGAAATGATTTATGTCTTTTACTCCTCTCCTTAACTTTTGACTGAAGCTTTAAGGGTAGAAACCTGGTGATTTTCCTTTGTAGCCCCGTCATATACCACAGTGTCTCACATAGAGTAGGAGCTTAGTAAAGTGTCTCTGTGTGCTTTGAAAGTAACTGGCTAGGTTTAGTTTGTTGGTATCATTCATCTGTGTTGTGTTAGATAATGGATGTCTGAATCTCCAATTGCCAAATCTCAAAATACACAGAACCATTAAAAGTGAATTATAGTGGGAGAGAATTTTTATTGGATTAAGATAGTTAAATGGTAAACTAAGAAATTATTAGCTAACAGTGAAGTGGGTGAGTATGTGTGGAAAAAGACAATCATAGTATATTTAATTTAAGATCTTTATAGGTTGAGATTACATTTCTAGAAAGTGTATGATCCATTTTAGCTCTGATGTAATTTGCTTTCTAAAATTTTTCTATCATATTTGTTTATTGTAAAAAGAGATTATTATTCCACTTCTCTTCAATGTATACACGAATATTTAACAGATATATGTGAAAAGTTAGTATACCTAAAGCCAAATTAGATAGAAACAATTTGACATGGTAGATAGACCTTAATTCTTCAAGATGTAAGGCCAATTTTTAGATAGGAAGTAGAAGTCCTGTCTTATTTCAGAGCTCATGGATAAACCGTAAGTAGCTTTAGATTTGACATTTCTAGCCTTTGTTTTTCTATCAAATGGTATAAGTGAAAATTTAAGTTGCAAATGTTGGGTTATCTTTAAGTTCTTTTTCTGATGTTCTGCTAAATATAGACAAAACACAAGACTAGAGCTATACACCTGGCTTTGTATTATTCCAAATTATGTATTACTTATGCATGGCATCAATGTGTTTTAATGTCTTAGGCATGATTTTGTGAAATGTTTAGTTTATTTTTATAAAGTTACACAACCATAGAGACATATTAGCATAGTTCCATTTGTTTGTCTGGGTCTACATTTAAACAAAACAGGACTATGTTTTGTTTTTTTTAAATCTGTTTTCAATTTATGTTTGTATTTTGTAATGCTACCTTGTAGGTATAAAGAGGCAGTAAGATCATTTGCTTTATGTCATTTTAGCTGCAGACATTCAATACTGCCTCACCTTGTCAAGATGTCAAACAGCTGACTAGTGGAGTTGCCATGGCACAAGTTCTTCATCAAATGTGAGTAGTGGTCAGACTCTCCCTGAAAAGCATTGTAAACCCAATAAATAACAAGGAAGAAAACTTGGACTTAACTTCCAAAGGTTATTGCAACTTTATCTTACCCAGTGACATATTCAGGAATATGGCACCAAGGCATTCTTGCAGCTAGTGAACAAAAAGTTTACCACCTCATTTTTCCTGACTTGTTCATAGAGATACATTTTAACTGAATGTATGATCAGGATTCTTATTTATTCAAGTTAACTTATTTTAAACTTGTTATGAGGATGATCACACTATTTTAAATAAAATATATAAAAGAAACAAGTTAATGATATAATTGCTTATGGTGTTTTCTTTGGTTGTCATTTGAAGGTATCCTTGCTTGGAGATTATTATCTTAGAAATAATTGGAGCATAAAATATTGGATTTGGAAAAAATTTTAAAGTATTAAGTTTTAAAATGTATTTCTGAATTAATAGTAGTAATTTATGAGTTCACCAATAATGAAATGAGGAATGAATGAAATTTGAAGTCACAGATACTGGGAAACTTTAATAAAGTGGTTGTGTTTAGGCTAGACTCATTTTATGTAATCATATAATATCAAAAGATTCTAAATCCATTTTTCCCCTAATATTTGCCGACGTTGTGTAAGGGTTAGGGTTACAGTCTATAATATGAGCTGTACCCTAAGTAGGACAAACAAGGCCAATTCTGTACTCACAATTTATTAATTAATAATTATAACAACTTTATATTAGCTTACTTTGAGACTGGAATCCTATCTCTGCTTCACTGTTTTATAGTCGTATTGTTTGTCACCATCATCTTGTAAAGATTTGCTGTGATTTACATTGAAAACCCTTTAGATGGGTTAGCAAAATTCTATGCCTGTCTTAGAAAACAATTAAAATGATATAAAATCCTACTTATTTAGAATCTTCAAAATGATCTCTTGTGACTAGACTGATTTAATGGTTAATTTATGATTAATACTTTAAAAGACAAACTTAACTAACATGTTAACTTCTGAGGAGGTGACAGTTATTCTAAAATATTCTTACTCCCATTCTGTCTTAAAAATATTTCTTAAATGTTTTATTTATTTATATCTTAGTTGATTTTGAAATGATTTAATTCATCAGAGCCAAGCGTTCTGGACATAGTCCTTTTTTGATGATTTGAGATAGTCATCATTGTTTTTTGTCACTAGAATTTATGCCTTGCCTTCTTCTCATCATGCTATGTTGTGAATATTGGTGTAGATGCAGCAACACTGTGGTTGGTATGAATGTAAGGCTGGTATGCATCACTCATTTCAACAGTCTCATTCAGAGTTGTCCTTTCTATATATTTTGGTGGGCTTTAGTAGTTTTATGCCAGAATACAATCAAAAGAAACCTGTTTTTGCCATGATGTGATCCATAGAGCTCTTTGACCTCCTATACTCTAACACTAGACGTGATGTTTAGAGTAGAGTTAATAAATTTTAGCTAATTTCTCCACCATCTGTTGGATTTTGCTGTTAACGCTGATCTTCCCTCTCTCTGCTTTTTCTTTATTTCTTCTTTCTTTTGTTTGTTATAGTCTTCTAAGAGCTTTTCTGCAGGAAAAGTAAAATAGCCAATCAGAAATTCTCTGTCTTCATAACAATTGGCCAGTGCCCTAAAATTAACCCTAAATATCTCTCTTTATTTCTCCCTCTCTCTGCTTCATTCACCCAATTTTACATGCTCTTAGGTGTCTGAGCCTCCTTGTCATCCAGGGGCTACTTTTATTTATTTTCTTTTAAACTCCTTTCCAGTTTTGGAACTTTTCAGAAGTCTGGATCCTGAATAGTGAGACATAAAACATACATTTTCTCCCTGGTTCGACCAGTATGTCTTATTCCGGTTAAAAGGTTAATTTTACTATATGTCTTTGAACATTTCAAAGCACTTTAAATATGCTATAATTTTTTTTTTTCTTCTGAGACAGAGTCTTGCTCTGTTGCCCAGCTGGAATGCAGTGGTGCGATCTTGACACACTGCAACCTTCGCCTTCCAGGTTCAAGCAATTCTCTTGCCTCAGCCTCCTAAGTAGCTGGGGTTACAGGTGCATGCCACCACGCCCGGCTAATTTTTGTATTGTTAGTAGAGATGAGGTTTCACCATGTTGGTCAGCCAGGTCTGGAACTCCTGACCTCATGATCCGCCCGCCTTGGCCTCCCAAAGTGCTGGGATTACAGGTGTGAGCTACCGTGCCCGGCTCAAATATGTTATAATTTTTAACATATTGCATTGATGGCTATTGTGGCTGACATCCTATCACATCAGAATTGTTACTGAAGATAAGAAGAGAAATTCTGCTTTTTACAGAAGTAGCAAAATTTAACCAATAGTTCTTTTCTACTTACTTGAAGCAGATGTTTTTCCAAATAGTAATATCTTTATAAAGTGGTGTCTAAACTGTTTAACTTAGACATGAAGAGCCATGGAGTTATTGCTAGGGCTCTACAGTTCCTTAATTATTATCTTCAATTTGAATATGTAATATGTAGAAGCTTTAGTTTAGTTAGTTTTTTTTTTTTTCTGAGATGAGTCTCGCTCTGTTGCCTAGGCTGGAGTGTAGTGGCGTGATCTTGGCTTGCTGTGAGCTCCACCTCCTGGGTTCATGACATTCTCCTGCCTCAGCTTCACAAGTTGCTGGGACTATAGGTGCTTGCCACCACGCCCAGCTAATTTTGTTTTTGTATTTTTAGTAGAGATGGGGTTTCACTGTGTTAGCCAGGATGGTCTTGATCTCCTGACCTCGTGATCTGCCCACCTCAGCCTCCCAAAGTGCTGGGATTACAGGCGTGAGCCACTGCACCCAGCCGAAGCTTCAGTTCTTTTAAAAACACATGGGAAAAAAACTATACAACTGTATTAATTTCCTGGGGCCACTGTACCCAAAGTGCCACAGACCAGGTGCCTTAAAACAGCAAAAATTAGTTCTCTCACAGTTCTGGAGGCTAGAAGTTCTAAATCAAGCTATTTTCTGGACTGTGCTCCCTCCAAAGCTTCTAGGAGATGATTCTCCTTTGCCTCTTCCAACTTCTGGTAGTCCCAAGCATTCTTTGATTTGTGTCAGCGTATCTCCACTCTGTCTTCATATGGCCATCTTACCTCTGTCTGTGTCTCTTTTCTTATAAGGGAACCAGGCATACTGGATTAGGGCCCATCCGAATTCTTTATGACCTGATCTTACCTTTATTACATACATGAAAACCTTATTTCAATCATATTCACAAGGGTTAGGACTTAAACTATCTTTTTTGAAGATAGGATTCATCCCAGAACAACTATAAACAGTGCATGCCGTATCTTCAAAAGAAAGGCTTAGCTTTCGTCACTTTAAGTACCGGTTAACCTCTCTGTTCCTGTTGTCTTTGACTAAACCTTTTTTTTTTTGCAAGAGGGAGAAGAATGAGACAGAGAATGTAGGATATTCAGAGACTTTAAGAATCATGCATTTATTTGTTTATTCACTTAGCAGATATTTGAGCATTTAACATGATAAACCATGATAGCCAACATCTGAATATTTACTGTATAAAGGCATCATTCTAGACCACATTTGAAGTTATTTCATTTAAATTTTACTAGTTTAGTGAGGTAGATGTTATTTTTACCTTGAATTTATACAAGAGGACGGAGGTATAAGTAGTTGAAATTGCTTTTGGAAGTTAAATGATAAGTAAATGACACAGCTAGGATTTGTATCAGTTTGGTCTGACTCCAAGTTCAGTGCTCCCAACTAGCTGTAATCATTGAAATGTATTGAAACCATCCTGATAGATTTTTACTTTGGAGTATTAATAAAACGAAAGTCAGTTGCTTCTAAAGTATAGATAGATGTCCATATAAGTATGGACATAAAGTATAGATAGTTATGTATACAGTATAGATAGATGTCCATGTAAGTATGGACATCCATCTATGGACATCTATCCATGGACATACTTATATGAACATTTATCTATACTTTATACACAACTGTCCAAAATATAGACCATACTTTGATGGGTTTATAGAGAAGATTTTTGGATATTTCAGGAATAATAGGTTCTGGGTATACATTGAAGTGACCCAACTATATTGTTTGTAGTAACTAGTGGGTATTTCTTACTACCTGAATTCAGTTGGTAAAATTGTTGAAGATAAATACCCTGGATGGAGTTAAAACGTAGTAATTCTTACTTAGTTTTATTAGAAAGTAATTGGACCATGTTTTGGTTCATTAGTCCTGTGTCCCCTTTTGTTATTCGATATCCCTTGAGTGTTATTGAAATTCTGGGAAATACAAGAAAAGGAGCTAATTATTGGGGGCCAAGACTCTAAGACATGTAGAGGTTACGGCAGAAAAAAAAAAAAAAGATGTCCTGAGATTTCTGAGGTTGGAGATCAAGTTTAATAGTGGAAAAGGTTGACTGCAATTATAGTTGTTTGAGAAGGGTGAATTTGTGTGCAAGAAAGCAGGAGATACATTTTTACTAGATTAGAAAGTATTTCTCTTGGCTAAAGTTGATTTGAGGTAGAAAGGAAGATGAGGAGGAATGTAAGACAAAAGGAATTATCTTGGAAAAACTAGAGAAAAATAGGTTATATCTAGATCCAATTTCTAAAGGTAATTATAGCATAGAATCATATACTTGGAGTTTTTTTTAGCATGAGTTAGAAGACTGGGGTGGTAGTCAGGGTTGTTCAGAGAAACAGAACCAGTAGAGGGTGAGTGTGTGTATAATCTGTGTCTCAATATACACACATGTGCACACACACACAGATTTTCTTTCTTTTTTTTTTTGACAGAGTTTTGCTCTTGTTGCCCAGGCTGGAGTGCAAAGGCACGGTCTTGGCTCACTGCAACCTCTGCCTCCCGGGTTCAAGCGATTCTCCTGCCTCAGCCTCCCGAGTAGCTGGGATTACAGGCATGTGCCACCATGACCAGCTAATTTTTTTGTATTTCGGTAGAGACCAGGTTTCTCCGTGTTGGTAAGGCTGGTCTCAAGCTCCTGACCTCAGGTCATCTGCCCGCCTCAGCCTCCCAAAGTGCTGGGATTACAGGTGTGAGCCACTGCGCCCAGCCCAAGATTTTTTTTTTAAAGGAATTGGCTCATGTGATTATGGAGGATGACAAGTCTAAACTCCGCAGAGTAGCCCAGCAGGCTAGAGACTCAAAGAGGAGCAGCTGGAGTTGGAAGGCCATCTACTGACACAATTTGCTCTTTCTTTGGGGGAGGTCAGCCTTTTTCTTAAGGTCTTCAACTGATTGGATGAGACCCATCTACATTATGGAGGGTAGTTTGCTTTATTCAAAGTCTACTGATTTAAATGTTAATATCATCTAGAAAATACCTTCCCAGCAACATCCAGATGGTTTTTTACCAAGTATCTGGTCACTGTGGCATAGCCAAGTTGACTCATAACTAATATTAAACATCACAACTGGCATAACTCTTTTGGTTAGGACTTTTTATTACTTAATCTGATATAAAAACAAAGTGAATTGAACAGTTTTGACTCATTAACTCAATTCATTCAGTCATTTCAAGTAAATACCTTGTTATCAGTATAGTATTTACATATTTAAATTGTTTTGGTAATTTCCACCTTAGCATCTGGGAAAAGTTGAGCACAATTAACATTAATCTGCTCAAAAGAAAATGGTTATGTACAATTATTATGTGTTGATTATAAATAGAAAGTAAAATGATTACAAATTCCAAATAAATGAATTGAAAATAGTGAAGCCATTTTTTTGGTTATCATAGCCAGAGGAGTTATCTTTTGCTTTTAGAACATATGAGCAGAAAGATTTCAGTTTTGCATTCTTAAATTCAAATTACAACCTTGGAAAAGAAGCTCTTTAATTTTTCACCATTTTAGTTGGCATACCTGTAAAATAAGAATTTAGATGAGACCTTTAAGACCTCTTCCAGTGCTAACATTCTGTGATTTTGAAGTTGTTTTACCCTTAGAACATTTATCACATTCTCCTTTGAGTGTAGTTATTTGTGCTTTTTACTTTTCTCCTTTAATAATTACTTCTCTAAGGTCAAAATGGTAAATTATCTTCATATTAATCTCAATTCCTTACTCAGAGAAAGCGTCCAGATATTTGTTTAGAATATAGTCTGTTAATGTAGTTCACTATATATAGTTAAATGTTGTTCTTCAAAACCTTATTAAATACATAAAAATTTAGTATAGCAATTCTTTGTCTTGGCCATCAGTATCAATTTGGGACTTTGCTTTTCATTAAGACTAAACTTGTCTTTGTAGACTTCTCATTTAAACTCATTCTGCTTAATTCTACTCAATTGAATAGATTAATTTTGGGCTTTGCCATGGGTTATTAATAGTATCACCCAGGGCAAATTACTTAGACTCTCTCGTCCTCAATTCCCTAAATAGTAAGACTGGAAATAATAATGGAGTATTTGCCAAGTTGCCATCATATTTAAATGAAATAACTTGGACCAACATCAAGCACAGTGCTTGATACAGAGTAGACACTCATTAAAATGTTGGTTTTTCACCTCTTCAGGGTTGAGACTTTTGCATCTTCCTGGTAGCAGGGCACCTAGTATTAAATATTTAGTAAATGTTTGTTAAATTGAAGGGGCAAATGACTTAAATAACTTAATATGATAAATTATTACTATATAAGTAATATTCAGTATTGTTATTAAGGATAGGCTTTAAGACATAAAGTAACTTTCTCTGTTGTCTCTATTTAATTTTTTTGTGTAATAAAAGCATTTTCATCTTTAGTATTTTTGTTATTGTTGTTTCAGTGATGCAGCTTGGTTTAATGAATCTTGGTTAAGCCGAATTAAAGAGGATGTTGGGGACAACTGGAGAATAAAGGTATGCAGAACAAATGGGAGAAGCACTTGATCCAAACGGTGGTCCTAAAATTAGCGCTAAGCTAACCAAATATTTTTTTCAAATTAACTTCTAGTGCTTTTTATTGTGTACAGTTTGAGTTTTAACACATGCATTCTCTCATGTAACTACCATCATAATTAAATAGAAAATAGTCCTATTAACTCAAAATATGCACTTTGGGCCCATTCTTTATTAATCCTTACCCCCAGCCTTGCCCTAGGTAGCTATAGATCTCTTTTATGTCACTTTGGAGTTCATTTCTGGAATTCTGTATAAATTGAATCATAAAATGTTTACCTTTTTGTCTAACTTCATTCACTCAGTATAATTTTTGAGTCTCATTCATGTTGCCTGCATTAGTAGTTATTTCTCTTTTTTGCTAACTAGTATTTAATTAAACTGATATTTTGTGGTTTGTTTAGCTATTCACTTGTTGATGGATGTTTGAATTTTATCATTTTGACTATTGTGAATACAACAGCTACAAATATTCATATATGAATCTTCAGATAGATACATATTTAATTGCTCTTGGGTGAATTTCTGGGTGGAATTGCTAAGTTGTGTAAGTATGTGCTTAACCTTATAGGAAACTGCCGAACTGATTTTCTATTTTTAAGTCAGTTTAAGTAGGACATTTGTTTCATAGGATATATGATTTGTTGATACACAGTTCTTTTTTTTTTTTTTTTTTGTGAGACGGAGTCTCGCCCTGTTGCCCAGGCTGGAGTGCAGTGGCCGGATCTCAGCTCACTGCAAGCTCCGCCTCCCGGGTTTACGCCATTCTCCTGCCTCAGCCTCCCAAGTAGCTGGGACTACAGGCGCCCGCCACCATGCCCGGCTAGTTTTTTGTATTTTTTTAGTAGAGACGGGATTTCACTGTGTTAGCCAGGGTGGTCTCCATCTCCTGACCTCGTGATCCGCCCGTCTCGGCCTCCCAAAGTGCTGGGATTACAGGCTTGAGCCACTGCGCCCGGCCGATACACAGTTCTTAACTGAATTACTGTGCTAATAATATGCTAATAACTGATCTTTAATGATGTTTCCTTTTCTTTTTCTGCTATTGGTTGTTTGTGTCTTTTGAATGTATTTTCCTTGATAAGTCTGGGTAGATGTTTTTCAGTTTTACTTATTTATTTTCTAAAGGATTAGCTTATGTTTTCTATTCCATTGATTTTCTCTCTGATTTTATTATTTCCTTTCTCTCACTTAATCTGTTCTTTTTCTTGCTTCTTAAGATGGAAACTTAAATAATCAACTTTAAATCCTTTTTTCCCCTAGTATTAAGCAGCATCTTAGCCATATCTCACATATTTTGACAGACTGTTATTTTGTTTTCATTCAATTCAAAATATTTGGTAATTTCCCTTGTGTTTTCTCCTTTGACCTATGAGTAAATTAGAAGTAGGTATTCAAATTCAAAATATTTGAGGATTTTCCAGTTGCCTTTCTTTTATTTATTGGTTTCTAATAGATCTGAGAACATGCTCTTTATTGAGAAGTTATTTTATATTTATTGAGTCTTATTTTATGACTGAACATATGGTCTGTCTTGGTGAATGTTCCATGTGTATATGAAAACAGCATGCATTCTACAGTTGTTATAGAATTTGTCAAGTTTATTGATAGTGGTATTTTTCACATCTTTATTGATATTTTCTCTTATTATCCTATATGTTTGGTATGGTATAGACTCTGAAGAGGGCCCTTAAATCTCTAGTGATGATTTCGATTTTGTTGATTTCTCCTTTGCATTTTTTTGTTTTTTACTTCATGTATTTTGAATTTTTGTTATTAAGTTTATTACACACTATATTTCTTATGTGTTCTTGAATGAATTCACTTATTATTAAATACTTTTCTTTATCCCTGGTAATATTCTTTTATTTGAAATCAAATTTGTCTAATACTAATGTAGCCACTACAGATTTTTTATGATTGTATTTTCATTAGTATTTCTTTTCCATTCCTTTAATCTGCCTATGTCTTTTTATTGAAAGTGTTTCACGTGGACACCTAATAGTTGGGTCTTATGATTTTATCCAGTTTGACAATCTCTATTTGATTCTTTATTGTAAAAAACTTATTTCTTATGTTCATGTTTTTGTTCAAATCCTTGAACATCTTTAAACTAGAAGTTTTAACATTGTCTCTCAATTCTTTTATCTTTCATTTCTGAACCCATGTGTATTGACTGAGTTTTCTCTTAATTTTGGTCCCCATTTTTCTGCTTTCTGTGTAGTAATTTTTTAATTTTATGCAAGATATTATGAATTTTATTACTGAGTGCTGATTTTTTTTTTCAGTTGGAATCATTTTTAATATTTAAATACAAAAAGTGAGCACTGACTTCTATTGTTTTAAACACACGCACAGGTCTAACAACCAAACTGTGCAGGGGAAATGAACTCCTGATCTGTCTTCCACAGTCCCCATTCTGTGGCTGAAGCTGCAGCCAGCCTCCCTCCTCTCATACATAGGGATTCATAGTGGCC